>NC_057345.1:119182565-119482565 GCF_016509475.1 Prionailurus bengalensis | reverse complement strand
AGAAATCAACTCAAAACGATTTTTCACCCTACCTGCCTAATCTCCTCCTGGAGCACATAACGTACAAAGTACAATGGTCTGTCCCCTGAATGTGGCCGTCCCCGGAAAAGGATCAGCCTCTCTCCGGAGCTTCCTGGTTAATGATCAGAACAAACAATATTGCAAGTGGGGGTGAGGGGGTTGATACAGACCAGTGTGAAATCCTGGGATTCCACACTGGCCATTCCTTTGTAAGATGCTTCTTTCTTTCCTCTGCAGAAACACCCTTGCCAGCCTAATTGGTACATCCTCCATGTGACAGGTCGCCAAAAGGGGCTTAGGGGATTTGAATTCTGGTTCAGCTGCCTGGATTCCCTTGTTGAATTGACCAAGTCCCAGATCACAAGAATAATGACCCACTCAAATGCACCGCAGTCCAAAGTAGGGAACATAATGCATCTCTGTGAGTTTTATAAAAATTCCCTGCAGCGGAAGTGCCTGGCTGGCTCAGTCAGTGGAGCGTGCGACTCTTGATCTCAGGGTGTGAGTTTGAGCCCCACATTGGGCGTAGGGATTACTTAAAAATAGAATATTTAAAAAGAAAAAAAAATCTCTTCAGGGAGTAGGAGTTGATTAGAAGAAAGGTGAAAGTGATAGATGCTGGAATGAAACACGCAGATTTCTGTACAGGTGGAGGGAGTGAGATAACCTCAGCATCTAGGGAGAGAACGACTTACACCCCAGGAAACGCAGGCAGGGAGCTCTTTAGAGATCTTTTGTCTTTCACAACTGCCTGTCCCTGCAATAGTCCTCATGAGGCAAAATACCCTGCTGAGTTTCCCCCAAACTACTGTAAGCACCTCCAATCTCCTGACACCTGAACCTGCCGACCCCTAAAAGATGGCTCTGACCACCATACGATCACTGTTACCAACAAGTCTATCTGACGCATACATCCCAGCTCCGATGCCTCCCATGCAAAATACTTGTCAGCATTTCCAGGTGTCTCCTCCGCCTGTTCCCACAGACAAATGCCACTCAGCTGGTAGCACAGACAGGACAGACAGGACTGACTGCCCTCAGGCAGCCCCACCAAAGGCAAGTTCCACATGCAATGATGTGTGCTCGAGTGAAAACCCTCCAGTCCACCAGCTGGCCAAAGGTTACACTGGAGGCCTTGACAACCTGTGCCCTCTGAGCCACAAGGCTCCCAGGGTAAACTGTAAAGAAATTTCTTTCCAAGGACACCATGTGCACCACCAGGCCTGTGATTTGTGTGTGTGTAAGTATTAACTTGCCTCCTTCTCAAAAGCGCTGTTATTTGCATCTTAGACCCGTGGGTGTTTCAAGAAAACACCACAAGCAAGCTCTCGGGTAACCAACACAGGTGATCACTCCAAAACTAATCTAGTTACTCAGTGGGAGCTTCCAGAAGATTAAATGGCTCATTGCTTTAGGTGTGTCCTATGGATAGTCTTCCCTACGACCAGTCTTCCAATTAGAAAAGGTGGTATGAAATCTGTCCCCAGGTGTGTTCTTTCCATGTATTAGCTCTTTTATTTATTGAGGTATAAATGACATACGAGTTACTTATATAATAATTACATAATAATTAATATTTACTATTAATAAATATTAATTGATAATCATTTAATTTTAATAATTGCTTAATTTTAATCATTAATATTACAAAATTATTTAAATTTTGACTTTCTGTATACACCTGTAAAAGCATTACAACATTCAAGATCATGAAAATATCCATTCCCCTGCCTCCCGACCAAAGTTTACTCATGCCCCTATATAATCACTGGTCCTCTCCCGAGGTAACCACTAATCTGCCGTCATGATAGATTAATTTGCATTTTCTAGAATTTTAAATAAATGGACTCAAATGGATTATACTTTCTTGTCTAGCTTCTTTCACTTGGCTTATTTTGAGAAATCTGTCCCCAGTTGTAGCTAAAGTGATTAGTAACACCACCTTGCACCGCAACACATTCAGGTCAGGATCAACTCACGGGCCAGACTTGTTATGAATGGCAGAATCATTCTAGACTACAAACCAACATGTCTTAGGAATACAAACATAAACATCCTTAAATTATTAGCAAATGGAATTCAGCAATATATACAAGGAATTACATGCCATGACCGAGTGGGGTTTCTTCCAAGGAAACAAAGCTAGTTCAATATTTCAAAAGTAATCAGTGTAATCTACCACAGCAGAAGGCTAAAGAAGAAAAATCACATAATCATTTCAGAGCTAAGGAGGGGTTAGGGCTGAAGGGAAGCAGTTGTGCCTATTACAGAATAACAGGAGGGCTCCCTGATGATGGAAATGCCCTGTATCTTAAGTATTTCAATTGTGGTATTACTGTTTTGCAAGATGTTACCATTGGGAGAAAACAGGTAAAGGGTACAAGGGATCTCTGCATTATTTAACGACTGCGCGTGAACCTACGATTACCTCAAAATAAAAATTAGGGTTTTTTTTTTTAGTGCATTATCTCAAAATAAAAATAAAGTATTTGTTTTTTTAAAATGGCATTGTTTCGGGGAGCCTATGTGGCTCAGTCGGTTATGCTTCCGACTCTAGATTTCGGTTCAGGCCACGATCTCCCAGTTTGTGGGAACCAGCTCCACATCGGGCTCTGCCCTGACAGTGCAGAGCCTGCTTGGGATTCTCTCTCTCCCTGTCTCTCTCTCTCTGCAAGTGCGTGCATGGATGTTCTCTCTCTCTCAAAATAAATAATTTTTTTTTAATCTCCAAAAAATCGGCATTGTCTCCAAAGGAATTATCAGTCAAAACACCTGTCATCATATTTTAGTATTTCTAATTCCTATCCCTAGTCATAAATATAATACTTCTTTTTTTTTAATGTTTATTTATATTTGAGAAAGAGAGAGACAGCGTGTGAGCAGGGCAGGGGCAGAGAGAGACGGAGGCAGACTCTGATGCAGCCTCCAGGCTCTGAGAGGTCAGCACAGAGCCCAAGGCAGGGCTTGAACTCATGAGCCGTGAGATCATGATCTGAGCCGAAGTCGGCCGCTTAACCAGCTGAGCCACCCGGGCGCCCCAGTCATAAGTATTTCTAGACAGGATACAGGCAATATCTCAGCAGTGTTTATTTACGTTTAAATAAGTCTTAAGAAAGTCTTCCCTACTCCTAGACAATGTAGAACACTTCCTACCACAGCCCCCTGATCGCAAGCCCTGGTCTCCTAGTCTCACCTCAGCCCAAAATACCACCCCACCATGTTAGCTGGACAGACACAGGACAAAGAGCGAATCATACACATACAGGTCTCACACACACTCTTCTCTCACATCCAGCTCGCTACAATTCCTCTGAATATGAACACTCACAGGAACAAGAGAATGGCAAAGGGGAGGGACTGGCTAACCCCTCCAGCTGCCTGGCCACCAAAAATGAGTTATGCCATCAGAAGAGTAAGAGAGACACAGGAAGAGAAAAGAATGGGGGGAAAAAACAGAGGGAACAGAGAGAAAAGCCACACTGCATTCTTATCCCCCCATCTCAGCACTTACCTCCTTCCTCCACCTTCACAAAACAAACGCCCCCTACTCTGCCCACCTCCTACCCCAGAAGCATTTCCCAAGTGCTTCCTTCCCTTTAAAACACACTAATCTCCTCCCAGCTTTGCTTGAGCCGTGCCTCAGGAATCACATACCAAGAAATGAAAATAAATACTGAATGGAGATAATTCATCATTTGTGAGCACTCTAGCCTTTGCCTTCTAGCAAAGCTTTCCTGTAACTGTAGTCCATTTTTTTAAATAACTAGGTTCCTTTTAGAAATTACAGGTTTAGTTTACATCAAGACACCTAATATAAAACCACGACTCACACCCACTGGGCAAGCACTGCTTTCAACCTCTGTTAAGGCATCTTGCCCGGCTGCCTCTACGCTGAGACCCAGCAAGGGTAGCCTGTGAGTACTCAAGACTGGCACCCCAAGGATGTGAGGGCAGGCTGCGGCAATGACAAGACCCTCTCCACTAAGTGGGAAGGCCGATTAGGCTGACTAGTTGGCTCATCAGGTTCCCCATCTTCTCTTAATATTTCAGGTGTTCTGTTTCCAGCTGGCTGTGATACAAAGAGGTTACATAGTCCTTTTACCAGAATTAATCTACTTTACCATAGCCTAGAGTTGCACATTCAGTTCTAATTGTTTCCAAGTTCACAGCTAATCAGAATGACTACATTTCCTAAAGAGCAAATGACTCTGTTCATTCACCTGCCATTTTGTTCAGGTGTCTAAGAAGTGCCAGGCACTTGGAGATACAGAACTGACCAATACAGGGTAATCCCTATTCTCCTTGGCTTATGTAGAGGAGGGAGATCAGACAGAAGAATACATAAATAAAAATGACTATGGGGGTGCCTGCGTGGCTCAGTCGGTTAAGCATCCGACTTCAGCTCAGGTCATGATCTCACAGTTTGCGCATTCGAGCCCCGCACCGGGCTCTGTGCTGACAGCTCAGAGCCTGGAGCCTGCTTCAGATTCTGTCTCCCTCTCTCTCTGCCCCTCCCCCACCTGTGCTCTGGCTCTCTCTGGCTCTCAAAAATAAATAAATGTAAAAAAAATTTTTTTAATTTAAAAAATTTTTAAAAATGACTGTAAAAATAAAATAATTACAAAGTGTGCTAGTTGCTAGCAAGGATATAAACAAAGCTGAGGAACTTGCACTTTCTGGGGAATATGCAAAGCAATTTCCCTTCCAATGTTACCCAAATTTAGAATTAAAAATTCATATGATTTAGGGGAGCCTGGGTGGCTCAGTTGGTTGAGCATCCGACCTCAGCTCAGGTCATGATCTCAAAAGTTCGCAAGTTCAAGCTCCACATCAGGCTCGCTGCCGTCAGTGCGCAGAGCCTGCTTCAGATCCTCTATCCCCTCTCTTTGCCCCTCTCCAACTCATGCTTGCTCGCTCTCTCTCAAAAATACATAAAACATTTAAAAAATTCATATAATTTATTGACCCCCCAAACATACTCTAAAATTTACTTTAAAAAACTAAATCGCAGATGCCGGCTTGCTATTATCTCTTTAGGTTAAAAGTTAAATGTCATTCCAACTGCATAGACTAGAAGCAGTAAGTGGAGGCCTTAAGACACCATTTCCTTAGGTAGAAATTACCCAAAATGAGTCCCTGAGGGAAGGAAGCAGGAAGCTGGCTGGAGGGCATGCCTTCACCTGTTTCAAAACCTGGCCTAGCGGGGGCTCTGCAACACGGAAAACCACTTAGCACCCTGCTCCCTGGGATCCGCAATCCTCACTAGTTCCATAGTTCAACTGCATTAAGCAACTTTTGTGGATTCACCTGGGCACAAAACCATCATGTGAAAAAGTGCTTTGTTTTAGGAATATGGAGCATATTCCAAACAAGCAACCAACAAATCAACTCCACTTAAATTGGAGATTGCCCCCACAACTATATGGTCAACTGATCTTTGACAAAGCAGAGAATACCCAATGGAAAAAGGACAGTCTCTTCAGCAAACGGTGTTGGAAAAACCGGACAGCAACATGCAGAAGAATGAAACTGGACCACTTTCTTACACCATACACAAAAATAAATTCAAAATGGATGAAAGACCTAAATGTGAGACAGGAAAGCACCAAAATTCTAGCGGGGAACACAGGCAGCAACCTTTTTGACCTTGGCCATAGCAACTTCTCACTCGACACGTCACCCGAGGCAAGGGAAACAAAGCAAAATGAACTATTGGTGCTTCAGCAAAATAAAAAGCTTCTCTTCTGCACAGCAAAGGAAATAATCAACAAAACTCAAAGGCAGCCTACACAACGGGAGGAGATTTGCAAATGACATATCAGATAAAGGGTTAGTATCCAAAATCGATAAAGAACTTACCAACCTCAACACCCAAAAAATAAAGAATCCAAGTAAGAAATGAGCAGAAGACAAGAGCGACATTTTTCCAAAGAAGACATCCAGATGGCAAACAGACACATGAAAAGATGTCAACATCATTCATCATCAGGGAAATACAAATCATCAGCACAATGAGGTACCACCTCACGTCTGTCAGAATGGCTAAAATTAAATAACACAGAGGCGCCTGGGTGGCTCAGTCGGTTAAGCATCCGACTTCAGCTCAGGTCATGAACTCACGGTTCATGGGTTCAAGCCCCGCATCGGGCTCTGTGCTGACAGCTCGGAGCCTAGAGCCTGCTTTGGATTCTGTATCTCCCTCTCTCTCTCTGCCCCTCCCCTGCTCATGCTGTCTCTGTCTCTCAAAAATAAATAAATGCAAAAAAAAATTTTTTTTAATTAAGTAACACAAGAAACAACAGGTGTTGACAATGATGAGCAGAAACGGGAACCCTCTTGCACTGCTGGTGGGAATGCAAATCGGTGCAGCCACTCTGGAGAACAGTATGGAGGTTCCTCAAAAAGTTAAAAATAGAACTACCCTATGGCCCAGCAATTGCACTACTAGGTTATTTACCCAAAGGATACAAAAATACAGATTCAAAGAGGTACATGCACCCTGATGTTTATAGCAGCATTATCAATAATAGCCAAACTATGGAAAGCGCCCAAATGTCCATCAACTGATGAATGGGCAAAGACGATGTGGTATATATACACAATGGAATACTACTCAGCCATCAAAAAGAAGGAAATCTTGCCATTTGGAAGAACATGGATGGAGCTAGAGTGTATTATGCTAAGAGAAGTAAGTGAGAAAAAGACAAACACCATATGATTTCACTCACACGTGTAATTTAAGAAACAAATGAACATACGGGGTGGGGGGAAGAGAGGGAAACAAACCACAAGAGATCTCTAAACGATAAAGAACAAAGGTGATGGAGGCAGGTGGGTGGGGGATGGGCTAGATGGGTATTAAGGAGAACACCTGTTATGATGAGCACTTGGTGTTGTATATTAAGTGATGAACCACTGAATTCTACTCTTAAAACCAATAATGCACTGTATGTTAACTAACCAGAATTTAAATAAAAATTTGAAGGAAAAAATGAGAAATTTTTGAAAATTAAACAAACAAACAAACAAACAAACAAACTGGAGGGGCACCTGGGTGGTTCAGTGGGTTGAACATCTGACTTCAGCTCAGGTCATGATCTCGCGGTTCAGGAGTTCAAGCCCCGCATCAGGTTCTCTACTGTCAGCACAGAGCCCACTTCAGATCCTCTGTCCCCCTCTCTCTATCCCTTCCCCGTTTACGCTCTAGCAAAAATAAAATAAAAATAAAAGATAAAATAAACTGGAGACTACCATGTTAAAACACTACCCTGCTTTCTACAGTGTCCAGTCAAAACTCAATCACATCAACCAATCTCTGAGGAATATGAAGTTATACGGTCAGAGCTACCTAATCTTTTCAAATGTGCCAAACATAATAACCTAATGTTAAAACCTAGTGACTTTAAGATACATTTGACTAGAAATCTGACCCACACAGGCAATAATCTGAATTCCCATTAGCCTATCTGTAAGCACTACATGATGGAACAGAAATGAATCCAGGCTTCATCTGTGCCTCAGAAGGGGATTTAAAAAAATAAAAATAAAAATAAAAACAGCTCTGAATTGTCACTTTGGGAAAAAAACTGTACTTCTTAAGATTCAAATGTAATCTCCCCCAGTGTAACTCCAAACTTTTTGTCAATTTGTTTGGCTTTGCTTTCTCTACCAAAATTACACAGAGACTAAAATAAAGCCTCCAGATTTGTTCTCTGCTACTGGCCTCCACTTCTTCCCACATTTTATAAAGGCTGGCCTACCACTAGTTAGGAAATTACCTCCGAAAGCTTCCACCCCACCTTTTTTTCTAAACTCCTATAGCCATAAATTGGGGAGAGGGGGGTGTGGATTTGTAGTCTAGACCTCTTGACACAAATTAGGAATTGAAGAGGAATCATCTCCTTTCTTTTTTTTTCAAGTTTATTTTTATTTATTTTGAGAGAGAGAAAGAGAATCCCAAGCAGGCTCCCCACTGTCAGCGCAGAGCCGGACATGGGGCTCAATCTCACAATGGTGAGAACATGATTTGGGCCAAAATCTAGAGTCGGATACTTCACTGAATGAGCCACCCAGGAGCCCCATCTTTTTTTAAATGATCTCCAGAGAATTTTCCATCAATTCCCTCCCTTCAGCCAGCTTTGTAACCACTACCAGAAAATTCTTATCATCCTCAAACTCTGCCATCCACCTGTGCTGCACCTTTCTGTTCCCGTGGAGAATATCACCCTAACTTTGTAAAGACCTGACCTCTCAGTCTCATCCTCTGCTTAAAAGTCTGACTTCCCATCTCAAAATAAAAGTCAAAACCCATATAGTACCCATAAAGGCCACGCTCTCCGTCACCTAGCCAGCCTGCCACCTCTTTCAACTCTCCAGTCTCCTCTTTTTCTTCTCTTTCCCTCCACTCTCTGGTCACACCTTTACACTTACTTTCTGCCTGGAAATTCTGTTGAGGGGCTTTCTCAAATGTTACCTTCCCTTGCCCTCCACCTCCCATGTAAAACTAAACTTCCAACCCCCTATCCCCCTAACAAACTTTCTACTTATTTTGTTAACCAGCATCCCCAATGTTCCAGGAATGCAGGAATTTATCTGTTTCCTTCACTGCTGTATCCTCAAGGTCTAAAAGAGCGCAAGTTAGGTAGCAGAGAGTTCAGTAAACATTTGTCAATGGAGAGTCATTCACTTGACAGACACTTGCTGGGTACCTGGTCCGGGCGGGGTTTGTTAAGGCAAATAAGACACTGGCAAAGCTTTTAATGCACCCGATAGAGAAATGCAACACAAAACTGTGCATTGCAGGACCGCAAACTTAAAGCCACGGGCAGGTCACAGACACGCCCAAAGCTCAGAGGAAGAGGCCTCGGCTTCGCCTTTCTGGGGCCGGTCCAACTTCCCACGGCGCAGTTCTCCACGGACCGATCCCGGAGGGTTCCTCTAGACCCCCGAGAGGAGCGGAGCGCGCTCGCCCTCCCCAGGCCTGAGAGGTTGCTAGTCCAGAGCCGCAACTTCCGGGCTCTTCACTCCAGATACACGATTTAATGAAACATTTAAAAGCCTCTGCTCTTCAGCCACCGCCCCTTCCTCTCTGCCCCGCGGTGCATTCCCCCACGGCGGCCCGGAGCTGAACCCCACTCGGACCTGCCTGCACGGACCCACAAGCACTCCCGACTTCCGCGGCCCAGACCTGTTCCCGGCGTCCCGTTCGGCTCCTCTCTGCGCCTGTGCGAGTAAACCCACGTGGGTTCGGGAGAGGTTGGCCGCGGGGCGGAGGCTGAACACGCCCCCCGCGTGAGGCTGGCTTCTGATTGGCTGCCTGTCGCTGGCCTGGCCCGGTTGGAGCCGCCTGCGGCTGCGCCTCTAAAGGCGCTGCCAGTCGAGTCTTGTGCTACTGCTTCCTGCTCTTGGCCGCCTCCGCTCACTCTCTGGAATCCTTGCAACCCCGCCGGCATGTCTCAGGTATAGCGCGTGCCTAGCCTGGCTGCCAAGGTGCGGCGGGGCTAGAAACTGGGGGGGTCGAGGGGGGTACTATCCCGTAAGCAGAACTCCGCGGAGTCTTTCCCGTCCCGGCCCCGCTGTGCCTCCTGGACCCGTGCCCAGCTCTGATTCTTTGCACAGAGCTTTGTGAGCGGAACTTTCCAGGTTTGGACTTAGCTACCCACCGGTAACTGCTGGGAAGTTGCCCGTGGGGTGGACTCCGCGGTGAGGCAGGAACAGGAGTTGGAGAAGAGGGTCCTAGGGAGAAAGGTGGCAGGTAGAGGGTTGCATGGATTGAAGGAGCAAGGGGACCGAGTTCCCCATCCGGAAGGTCAGGGCAAGAGTAGGGAAGCCATACAGAATGGGAAAGCAAGGAAGTGGTTGTTAACAGTTTAGAGGTCAGGGGACTCAGGGGCCGAGTGTCCAACGTACGAGAAGGGGAGAGGTGACCCAGAGGCCTTTCCCTCCTTGGAATGTAGCCTCTTTTCTGAGACCGAGCTGTGTGGAATGACCTCTGACTCATCACCTCTCTCCAATTGGAACACCAGGAGAGAGGTCGGCGCTGGACGCCTGGTCCCAGGGGGGGAGGGGTCCAATGGCCTCTGGCCAGCCGCACTCAAAACTGTACCCATCTCAGCTGTTTCAAACACGCTGTGCTAGTCCTATCCACAAGTCGAGGCTTTACTGGGACCCCGGCCTGGCCCAGGGGTGGTCAGGCAGTTGGCCACGCCGCTTTTTCAATGAAGTGAATGCCTACTGCAGGCACTCCTAACTTTCCTCCTTCACCGTTGTGTTTCTAGCACCTGATAAATAGTGAGAGCATCCAGTACATAGTTGTCCATCGAATGAGCGAACCAATGTGCTTCCCTTCCTTGTTTTGCTGAATCTTTCTGGCTTCCCTCTTGGGGAGATGAGAAGACACACTGCTTTTCCTCAGGGGCATCTCAGGAGTGCTGCCTTTCCAACCTGTCTCTCCCCATTACTGAGCTCTATTTAGGCCTTTCGTCTCCCCCACGTTTAGGCTGAGTTTGACAAAGCTGCTGAGGATGTTAAGCACCTCAAGACCAAGCCAGCAGATGATGAGATGTTGTTCATCTACGGCCACTACAAACAAGCAACTGTGGGTGACATAAACACAGGTATGCTGAGATGAGCTTGGGAAGGCCCCGCGTCAAAGCAGGCTCAGCACCCTTGATGGGTGCTGGAGCTCTTCTAATCTGTGGGAACAGCACTCTCAAAACTGCCCGAAGCCCTACTCTTCACGTGGGACATGGTAATAGTTCATGGGGCTCCCCCCGCTCCTCACGAAGATCACGTTCCTGAATGGGACTCACAGACCCTGCACTGTTCTCAGTGGCTCAGGTCACAGAATTCAAACCCGAGTTTGGGGAGGACTTTACGGGGTATCACCAGCATTTTCCATCTACTTGGGAAGAAGCAAAGACCCCAGCTTGGAAGAGACTTGGTCTCAACTCAGTACTAGCTTTGTTGAACCACACTGCTTCAGTAGCATGCCTCCCCAGACAGGACGGAAGTCAGAGCACTTGGCAGCCTGATATCGGGAGCAGAGAAGCAGCTGGCTTCCTGTGGCAGGTCAGAAGCCGTTTTGCTGACCACAGCCCTGATGACCATTTCTCGCCTATCAAAAAATCTTGGTACAGATTTTGAGGCCATAGTCTAGACTACCATAGTCTGAAGACAGCCTTTCCCCCCTTGGACGGTTTTTATTCTGCCCCTAAGTCCCTGAAACCTAGCTGTATACTGAGGCAACAGCACGATTCACTCTATGCAAAGGCTCAGAGGCGGTGGCCATGGCAGCCCAGAAGGAGGTCACCCCCTTGTCTGTTCAGGAGGGTGGCATGGCCCCCAGTTCCACTGCCGTTGGGGTGGAGGGTAGAGCAAGTCGGTGGCTGCCAGCCATCTGGAAGCAGGAGATGGTGCCCAGAGCTAAGGATCGTGAGCAGCACCAAATCAAAGTTCACAGGAAGGGCTTAGCTGAGAGAGGTCTAGGGGCAAAGATGAGTTTTACGCTAGGTTTATAAATTCTGTATCCTCCCAGGGAGGGGGGGAGAGATGAAGTGGCGGTGGCCGGAGGGGCTGAGATGCTTTTCTGCCAGACCGGATTTTCACAGACACTGGCCTCTGCCCTTCTTTTGCAGGAGCACACATAGACTGAGTAACTCTCACTTCCTGACTGCGGAGGCTTCGGCTCCTTCTAGGGCGAGGCAGGTGGCCCTGAGTTAGTGCAAATGTATGTCTCCCATCCGCACACAAAGGGCTGTTGGAGTGCTCTCCTAGATGATGACTCTGCAGGTGCACCTCCTGGTACCCCTGGGAATACCTCCCTGAAAGCACCTGCGGAGACTCGATGTTTCTCAGACACAGTGGTCCCGGCGGTGAGCACTGCCACTGCTCCTTTTGCCTTTGCTCTCGGCATGGCAGTAAACTAGGTCAGCGGGGAGGTGGTGAGGGTGCTTCCCACGTGCAGCTGATGACAGGCCTGGGAGCATAAAATCATGGTATAACTTTAAGGATGCTTTGCCTTCGGGGGAGGGGGGGGAACAACTGCCCACAAATCATCAAGAATTAGACTAACAACTTGGTAGAAAAATGGGGCAAGGATATGAACAGACTGTTCACAGGAAGGGACTCCCAGAAAACTGATAGCAATAATAGCATGAAGGAGAAGAACCGGGTGGCTGAGAGCAGGGGTGGGAGGGAAACTTTATAGTAGCCCTCTTTATAGCATTCAGATTTTAAGCCATATAAATGGATGTAGTACTTGTTTTTAAAAAAAAAAATGTTTTTAAGTATGCCTTTTAAAAGAAATCTTGGAGGGGCGCCTGGGCGGCTCAGTCAGTTGGGCAACTGACTTCGGCTCAGGTCATGATCTCACAGTTCGTGAGTTCGAGCCCCACATCGGGCTCTGTGCTGACAGCTCAGAGCCTGGAGCCTGCTTCACATTCTGTGTCTCCCTCTCTCTCTGCCCCTTCCCTGCTCATGCTGTGTCTCTCTCTGTCTCAAAAATAAATAAACATCAAAAAAAAATTTTTTTTAATAAAAAGAAAAAAGAAATCTTGGAGTTGTTTAACTTTTAAAACAAAGACCATCTAGTAATGAAAAGTTTTCTTACTGTTTTCTTTAGATCATAAGTTTGGGTTTCTGTACATCTGGGTTTCTAAAGGCAGAACCCACTATGCTAGACCCATTTAACTCCATAACAGAGCCTGGAAGGAACAGATGAAGTGAAAGATGGCTTTCAGGGCAAGAACATCGATAATGTTCTCCGTTAGAACTTGAAGCAGATCCGGGGCACCTGGGTGGCTCAGCCGGTTGAGGCTTGGACTTCGGTTCAAGTCGTGATCTCACGGTTCATGAGTTTAAGCCCCGTATCAGGTTGCCGTCTGCTCTCAGCGCAGAGCCTGCTTTAGATCCCCTGCCCCTCTCTGCCTCTCCCCCACGCATGCACACGCACTCTTTCAAAAATCAATAAAACATTTTAAAAAGGCTTGAAGCGGATCTAATGTCCTTTCTTCCCTTGTTTCAGAACGGCCTGGACTGTTGGATCTCAAAGGCAAGGCCAAGTGGGATGCCTGGAATCAGCTGAAAGGTGATTGTTCTCATCAGTTTCCCCGGTTTGTGAAGCCCAGTAATGAAACACTCTTCATTATGAAGTGTTAGGGGTGAGGAGAGAAAACAAAGTGGATGAGGCCCATGCTAGAAACCGGCCTAACCTAGCCAGAATGGAAAAAAACTGGGCCACCTACTTTTTCTTCTAATACCATGTATGCCTCCTCCAAGAGCACCATCTCTGCGCAATGGCATCATTGGGAGAGGAGGGGCTGGGGACCAGGTTACTGAGAAAAGGCTGGGAGGTAATTAGTTGGCCTGGGTTTTCCGTATATTCCCGCACCTTCCTCTCCCCGACAAGGCCGGGTAGTGACCCCCTACCCAAGCAGCCTTCCCCAGCTCCCCTCCAGCCAGAAAGGCACATAAAAGAAAGGAATGAGCTAATGCATGGCAGGCTGCTGGCACATCGTAGGCCCCTGAATGGAGCTATTATATGCTAAGCAACGGCAGCCAAGAAGGAGCCTGGCTCCGACTTAATCACGTGCCACCTGCAGCAGCAGGACCCACAAGTTGGCAGTGAAGTGCCTGCCAGCTTTTGTGTTCTTGCTAGCTCATTTCTGAATAAGCCCTCTGTCTTCCTGCAAATGGAAAACCCTTGAATTCAAAAAGGGCCAGAATACAATAAATACACTCCTAGGATTTGCAAGGAACTGGGACAGGAATGCCCGTCTGACTGCCCGTTGTCACTGGGCATTTCTGTCCCAGTGTCCGTGTACTCTCCAATGCTCCAGAAAGCACTCGGATTCCCGGCGTATCTCCCCTTCGCCGCAGAACCCAGGAAACTGGGTGTTACTGCTGCGGTCAGTGCCCTTTGGACCGCAGCACGAAGGCAAAACTTTGCCTCCTTCCACTCCATGAGCCAGCTGCTTTCACTCAGAGTTCGTGAAACTTTACTCACAGCTTCCCACTGGGGAGAAGAGGGCATCTGGCTTTGCTTTTTCATGGCCACATCTGGCAGATAAGAGCCCGGCAGAGGGCTACTTGATAGGCGAAAGCCAACCATGAGAGGAAGCAGGACGACTAAAGTCACTACAGCTCCCCGTGTTAGGCTTTCCTGCCTGTCCAGAGTGTCCAGCCTCTCTCCCCAGGCTCAGGTTGACCGCTCATTCCAGCAGCGGGGGACTCACATGGCCGGCAGGCCAATGACAAGCCTCAGGACAGCTGTATACACGTTATGGGTTCAGGGTTCTGTGGAGCATTCACCGTGGGCCAGGCGCCTTAGGTATTTCAGGCCAAGCCTGTGAGGTGCAGGTAGTGGAATCCCCACCTTACAAGGGAAACTGAGCCTCAGAGCATTAAAACTGGGGGCTGTCTAGGGCTGCAGTCTGCTGCTTTCCTACCGTGCTGCCTCCCTGACCAATAACCCTGTTGACTCCTTCCAGGGACTTCCAAGGAAGATGCCATGAAAGCTTACATCAACAAAGTAGAAGAGCTGAAGAAAAAATATGGAATATAAGGAACTGGATTTGGCTGCCGGCGATGCATTTCGTCTAAACTGATAACAATGCCTTGTTTTTCTAATGCTGTGGATGACGAGAAATGATGAAAATAGCCCATTAACCTAGATCCTGAAGACTCTACAGGATACGGCCCTAACAGAGTAGGGGCTGAAATGGTTACTGACGTGCTCTGAGTAGTTTTTATCTGTAGATCAATTAAAAGTGCGTTTGTTACTTTAAGTCTTTGGTAATCAGAGTTCTTGAAATCGCTTCCTCCGTTCTAATGGCTCTTCCTCACTTCCTTTTTCTAAAGATTTTGTCTGGAAGCGTTGGAGCTCACCCTCCACTCTGGTAGGGTGCGAGGTAGGGGACCCACCTAGTCTAAGCCTGAAGTGCACACACCTCTGATGGGGAGGAAAAGAATTAGAGAAATCGCTTTCCCTAACTCCTTGTTCCTCCCCATTCCAGCCACATCAGTTGCATGCGCTGGCTGAGACTTCAGGCCGCAGGGACTGCCAGTCCTGTGCTGGGGACATTGCTGGCCTCAAGCTCTGAGGAAAGCAGGGTTGACAAATATTTAAGGTTCGTCTGAGGTCCATCCAGTCCGTGGTTCCAGAGCAAATGAACAAGGCCAGAGGCCCCTGTCAGGAATGAACTATACCTGCCACAGGGCATCCACAGAGCCCCAGGCTCACAGGCAGCTGGGCGGGCATAACCGAGTCGGGTGGTGTGGGTGCTTAGCAGGAAAAAAAGGAGATCAGGACCCCGGAGGCCAGGGGTTAAGGTTACAGAGAAGAAAGGCCGGAGCTCGACCCTGGTGGGTGTAGGTTGCTGAAAAGAAAAAAAAGAGCTGGCAGGCCCTCCTCACCAGATGTTCTACTCCACTCATTTCCACGGTCTTGCAAGGAAGGTTGGGGTTTTCCCATCATGCACCTGTGGCTGCGGAGGCTGAAATCAAGGAGAAGCTCCTTGAGGCCAAGCAGCTCTCCGTTCCCTCCAAAGCCTGTGCCCTGGTCTTAGACATGGTTCAGCCAGAAGAACAGGAGTTACAGTGACTTGCCCAAGGTCACTCCGCTGGTGACTAATCTGAGAGCCAGCATTCACGTGCACGTCTCCCTGGCTCAGGTGCCCGTACCACACAAGGTGGCCCCCCAGGCGTGACCCGTGCTGGAACGGCAAGGAGGGCAACTGTCTGATATGGCTGGAGTACGGCACACCTTCGATGGAAAATGGGACTAGAGAGTGAGAAGTCTTGATAATGAAGTTGAAAAGTACAAAATTTGACCGTCATCAAATGTGATAGGCGGCCGCTGGGAAGGAGATGTGGTCAGAGGCGTGCCGTGAACCTGGCTACATCAGTGGGTTTTGAGAACGGTGACCGTCTGGTTCCAGCCCAGCCTGCACATGGAAAACTCGGCCCAGAAGCTCAGGGGTAGGCAGGAACCTGCTCCCCATGGGGTCAAAGTCCCAAAGCCTAGCTGTGCAACTGGAGCGAAGTGACTTCCTGAGTAGCGATGCCATTTATGTGGAAGTCTCCCCTGGACGCTAATGTGACTGAGGGCATGTGGGGCAGGAGGCCCACAGATCTGCCCTCCTGCCACCTGGCACCAGCCTGGTGGTGCCTGCCACCAAGGCCGCAGAACTCCCAGGCTTCCATGATCCCTGAGGGAGGCAGTAGAGAGCTATAGCCACACACCTATTATTATCTGGATTATCTGCTTTGATCAGTTTTTGGCTGCTTCTGGTGTAAACCAAAGGAAAAGCCACCCTGAATGGAGCCCAGGGCGTGGTTCTTGTCCACACAGACCTGGCTCCGGGCTCAGGCCCAGCACGCCTACCGCGAGGGTGGGGGTCCGCGTGAGATGAAATTGTGTGAGAAACTCCTGCCATAGAGCGGGTCCCCGGTGTGTGGCACTTCATCCGGAAGTTTTGTCCCGCCAGTTTGAAAACCACTCTTGTCCCTGGGAACATCCCTCGCAATCAACGTCTGTCAGAGTCAAGGACCTCGCCCAGAAGCAAAAGGCCCGTCCGCCCACAACTGGCACGGCCTCCAGTCACTGGCTGTCAGTTGTGAGAACCCGCAGGGCCAGCCTCCCACTCGGGTTGGTGAATTTAATCCTGCTTTGAAGTGGGCACCACACCTCAGTGCTCTGTAATCGGGACTACTGGACCCATTATTGAGATGAGGGAATTAAGGCCCAGGTGACGTGAATGGATCCAAACCCAGGAGTCTCTGTCCAGGAAGGCCCTGCTTGTCCCCTTCTGTCACATTCTCTCTCGTGGCCACTGGCTGCCACTCAGACCTGCATCTCCACTGTCGCTCAGAGGACAAGGGTGACACTTGCCTCACTGGGCTAGCAGAAGGTGCTAGGAAACGCCCCACCTGTGCCAGTCTTCCTGCGGAGTGGCTCAGGGAGGCAGGTCACATCTCCCAGGATGGAGCAGGGCCCCAGTGAAACATCCTTTTTTAAGCATCTCAGGTGATTCTGAGGCTCTGCGAGGTTTGGGGAGCCCTGAAGCACCCCCATCCCCACCCAGCCCCCACCCCCCCACACACACACTATAGAGTAGTGGTACTGATTTCTACCAAAGTAGCCAGTTGTGGTGTTCTGAGAACACATCACCAGTGGGCTCAGGGGTCATGCCTGCTCCAATGGCTTCTGCGGAAGTCCGTATACAGCCCGGGGAGGATTCACAGGGTGTCATTTGGGAACAAACGAGGAGGGCAGAGGAGCAGGGCAGGGCACCCAGTCTTCCCCTCTCCTCGGTGAGGCATCCGCAGCTCCCCTGAGGTACTTCTTACCTCCAATCTGCCTCTGGCGACAGACTCACCCGTGAATCGCACTGCCATCTCTCAGGTGCCGGATCACGAATCGTCTTGGAGCCACATTTTCTTCATCTAGAAAATGGGCTGATAGAGTAAAGAACCTCACAATGCCCGGCAGACACAACTTCCTAGCAGCCCGGAGGCCTTTCCTAACGCATATCCTCACCCTTGATACTTCCTTCCCCATTATCCGGACGGGTCCTGGCCTAGAGCCACAGAAGGCTGTTCCCCACCTTGGCCAGGCTCCATTAAGTGGGAAGTTACTGCAAATGCAAGTAAGTGTAGGTTGTCTCAGGATGTTCTCCCTACACAAGAGTAATTCCAAAAGCCAAAAGCCTGGGAACCAGTGTTGAAGATCAATAAGGGACTTGCTCTGCCACTATATGCCTCAGTTTCTTCATCAATAAAATGAGGCTGAGCAGAAGGGCATTGTCCGGGATAAATAGGAAGGAAAGCCGTAGGAGGGGAAAGAGAAGGCACCGGAAATGCCTGCCTTGATGTGAGTCAGGCTGGGAAGTTGTGAGGGGGTGGTTTAAGTAGCCAGATGATTAAAGGTGTTGAAAATTAAATTACAGGTGTTTGGAGTTGAGGACAGGGCAGGAAGAATAACCAGCAGAGGCAGGCTTTAGCAGAGCTCTGCCTTTGGGACCTGGGTCAAGAGCTCTGCCCTTGGCAGCTCCCAAGGAAGAGATCAGAATGTTTCCTCTCTTAGTTATTTATTTGTGTGATTCTGCATGACTTCTCTTTTGAAAGAACATGGGGTAGCTAAGAACAGACCAGAAAATAAGCAAAGCTCCCTCGGGAGTCTAGCGTTGAAAGACAGCTCAGGTGCCATCTTCGCCTCGAAAGATCTGTAAGCCACAAGCTGCAGGGCAACAGAATCCGCCCCCTGCTTTGCAACACCACCCCCACCACTGCCCCACCTTGTATACAACTCAACCCTTGGAAGACCAGGAATTGGTCAACTGACAGCTTGTCCTTTTTTTTTTTTTTTTTTTTGTAATTTTCTTTATAGTTTTTTTTTTCTTTTTTTTTTTTTTGAGAGAGAGAGCAAGCATGAGGGAGGGAGGGGCAGAGAGAGAGAGGGAGAGAGAGAATCCCAAGCAGGCTCTGCACTGTCAGCGTGGAGCCCAACGTGGGGCTCAAACTCACGAACAACGAGATCATGACCTGAGCCGAAATCAAGAGTCGAACACTTAACCTACTGAGCCACCCAGGTGCCCCAACCGATAGCTTTTTCTGAATGTTTTATGATTTGGGGTGAGTATCCTTGCTAAGTAATGAATGAACATAGCTCTAGACTACGGATATTTTCCTTTTGTATGTAGCTGTGAAGTCCGATAAAGTCTTTCCAGGGAAATTGGTGAGAAAGCAAGCATGTGGCACGGCACTGTGGGGAGGGGTAATCTCTGGGGCCCTTGACCCTGGCTGCTGGCCCCGGGCTGTCACCACCACTTGGATCTGCCAGCCACAGTGGGGCATGCAGCTGAGTACTGGGAGAGCCCCAGGCCTCTGAGAGTCTCCCTCCCCCCGCGCCCCAGCATCCCACTTCGACAAAGACATTCTTGCCCTTGGGGGAAGAAAAGGTTTTTTTTTAAATTCTGGCATCCGGAATTATGGGAGAATAAATTTCTATTGCTTTAAGCTACCTAGTTTATGTGATTTGTTGCAGGAACCCCAGGAAACTAATGTGCCTGCCCACTCTGTGTGGCTGCCTGTGGGCTGGTTCCCTCCACCGGCAGCCCTCTAGAAGTAAGACCCTGAAGGTCTTTGTCAAGTGCAAATGTGACACCATTACCTGGAGGACTCTCTTGCGAACACTCGGTTGGGTTCATCTGTGTTAGAGATCCAGGGCCTTAAAGCACGGGGGTTAGCAGTTTTATCATGAACAGGTAGAGCTTCAGTTGCTGCCCAGGTGACCACACTGAGAATTCACCCACCAGCCCCAGAGCATCGCCACTGAGTAGGAGAGGTGCCGAAAGAAAAGGAGGACTGCAAAGTGGGAGGGGTTTGGGAGAGGTGATTACCCCACCCTTAACACGGTTTTGCCTCAGTGTGGCCCTGCCAGTACATCAGGTAATATGTGGGGGAGGAAGGAGCCTGGGCTTTGCAGACAGATTTGAATTTGAATCGCGGTGTGACCACTTTTGTTCTTTGAGCAAGTTTCTTATCTTCTCCGAGCCTGAGATAGTTTGTGTATAAAATAGGATGATCTTGGGGCACCTTGGTGGTTCAGTCGGTTAAGCCTCTGACTTTGGCTCAGGGCATGGTCTCAGGGTTCACGAGTTTGAACCCCATGTCAGGTTCTGTGCTGACAGCTCAGAGCCTGGAACCTGCTTCAGATTCTGTGTCTCCCTCTCTCTCTGCCCCTCCCCTGCTCACTCTCTGTCTCTCAGAGATAAATAAATGTTGGGAAAAAATGTAAATTGCCTCATCTCTACAAGCGAGGATTGAATAAATGCCTAATACACAAAAGAAAAATTAATACATGGTAGCTATTATTGGTCAACAGAAGAGTTTTGAAATAAATGAAGAATGAACTCATCTTTTTTTAGGGATTTAGGATTTGAGAGGTTCTGACTGAAATAGCCTACTCTTCCCAGTCTTAAATTGTGTATCTTTTGTGTTCATGTGTAGTTGGACCAGCATCCCTTCTTTTGAGGAAATATCTCTGCTCCACTATTCCTGAGGAATTAGCTCAATAGAACCCTAGAATATAGGACAGATACTTTTTCCTAAGGATCCCAGCACGAAAATTCTAGGCAAGAATGATTTCTTGGGCTACCTGACCATGAGTGGACCAATCCCATAGCCAGGAGCACGAAGCACCTTGATTGGCCAGGTCTCAATGGAAAGTTCCCCCATCCTTGGGAATCTCTAGCTGTGGAGATTCCCAATCATAAGTTTGAGCTTCCAGCAGTGTGTTAGAAATTATTTACCATAGCAAAAACTAAAGTTATATTCAAAGAGAAGCAGGGGCAAAAGAGAGGTAGAAGGAAACACAAAGCTCTGCAATATCATCTGGGTTCTGTATTCAGCTGGCAAGATGCCAGATTTACCCCTGAGCTATTCAGAAATGTGAGCCATACATTCCCTTTTCATACTGAAATAGCTGGCTTCTTGTTACGTTCAACACAAAAGGTGTAAAATAGTATCCTTAACTCTTTTTCCTGAGTTGACCTGCCTGGTGGATGTATTAGTCAACTTTTTGTCATTGTAATGCTCTGTAACAAAGAGTTCCCAAAACTCTGTCTTATAAAAATAAGCAAATACTTCTCACTCATGGGTCTGCTGTTCAGCTATGACCCTGATGGGCTTCCCTGAGATCAGCTGAGTCTGAATCAGGTTGAGGTTTGGGTTTGGGTATGGTCCATGTATCTCCTTATTCTTGAACTAGCAGGTATCTGGGAGTGTGTTCTTCTCCTAGAAGATTGCAGAAAGTTCGAGAGGCTGAACCAAGGTATGCAAGCACATTCAAAGATTCTGCCTGGGTCATAGCTGCTCACATTTCATTAATCAAGTCCAAAGTCCAAAGGCAGCAGGGCAGGAATGTTCACTCTGCTTACTCCAATGGGAGTCACTACAGAGTTTCCTGGCAAAGAACATGGATATGTAATTCTGTTATAGGGAGGAAGAAAAAAAAGTGGGAACAGTAAGCTGAAAAAGAGAATAGGTTTGAAATCTGGGAAGTTGTAGGTCACAAACGTACTCCACCACTAATGTACTTGACCAAAGGACATTCTCCTGGGTCCACAAAGGTCATCCTCTCCAACCAAGTACCTAATTTTAGAAGAATACACAGGGAGTGATGAGAGAGAAAAAGGATATACAAGCAGACATGATAGAGGGAGCTCCAGCAGCCATATAGGACCATGAGGAAATCTCGAGAATGGAAACAGAGAAGGATCCTGATTCCCGATGATTGATGATTCTGAAGAAGTATTGGATCATCCTTGGGCTGCTCACCTGAAGACTTCCTTCTGTCAAAGAATAATCCCTTGTGTATTTACGTCACCTTTTTTTCAGGGTACTATTACTCACAGCCAAATACAATTCCTAAGTGATACAGGTACCGTGAATAGTCAGGACTATGTCCACATAAAGTAAGTATGGTAATATTACAGTGTATGGGAACCAGGATTCTGGATCAGAAACTAATGCATTTATTATCTGGGGGTCTCAAAAATTTGATGTTCCAGGAGTAGTAAAAGAATAGAGACACCTGACTGGCTCAGTCAGTAGAGCATGCAACTTCTGATCTCAGGGTCATGAGTTCAAGCACCATGTTGGATGTGGAGCCCACTTAAAAACGTATATATTATATATGAAATATATATACTAAATTATAACTATATATGTATATGTATACATATATGTATATATATGTATATAAAGAATAGAATACAAATCTAGGGGATTCTTTTGACTAAAAATGATCTTTCAAATTTGGGTTGTAAGAACATATTCCAGTATGTGATATATTAGTCTCTGCACGTCTCTATATGTTTTATGTATTTTTTTTAAATAGTGGGAGGAAAAGAAATTACTTTAGTAGTCCCTCAGGTCAAGTGGACCCAAAGAAAAATCCCTCCAAGCCTCCCCCAGTGGTGAGGGAAATGGTTTGCTTTACACTATCGTGGCCAAGTGGATGATGGCTCCCAACCCTTTGTATCCTTCATGGATAGAATTACAGGGGCGCCTGGGTGGCTCTGTCAGCTAAGCATCCGACTTTGGCTCAGGTCATGATCTCACAGTTCATGAGTTCGAGCCCCACATCAGGCTCTGAGCTGACAGCAGAGCCTGCTTCGGACTCTGTGTCTGCCTTCTCCCGCTCATGCTCTGTCTCTCAAAAATAAGTAAACATTTTAAAAAATTAAAAAAAAGAGAGAGAAAGAAGAGAATTACATACCCGTGCAACTTTGCTGCCTCACCTTGAAGACTCTCCCACTAAAATGGCCAGAATTTTCGTCTCCACTCCATTGACACGAGGTGTGGTCATGAGACTCGCTTTGGCCAATGAAATGTGATCAGACACAAGGCAAGCAAGAGCTCTAAATGCGCCTGCTTGGCTTGCTTTGCCCTCATCTGCTTTGCCATCTGCCATGAGAAGAATATTCCTGAGGAGCCGCTGTCCCAGGGGGATGAGAGACAGATAGATCACACCTAACTTAACCCACAGCCTAAAGTTAAGCCCGGTTGGTCGCAGAGAAGCCCGACTGAGCCACCATCAGCTGAAGACCTGTGAGCTACTACCCACTGATGATAAATGTCATCAGATCTCGGGTGGGGGGGGGGGTTGGTTATGCAGCATTATTGTAGCAGATGTTTACAGAGGACATTTGGTGTTTGGGCCCAGCCAGCATCCCTTCCCTCTCTCATTTGAGCGATTGCCGAAAGTGGTTCTGGTAGGCTGCCAACCACAGTACCTCGTCCCAGAAGTGGACATATCTGAGTCCATTCGAGATAGCAGGAAGGGGGAGGAAAGGACAAAAGGACACCCACTCTCCTCTAACCATCTACGATAGGCAGAATAATGAGACCCCAAGGATGTCCATGTTCTGATCCCCAGAACCTATGAATATGTTAGGTTACATGGCAAAGAGCAATTAAGGTTGCAAATGGAAGAGTGCTAATTAGCTGACCTTAAAATAGAGAGAGGATCCTGGGTTATCCAGCTGGGCCCAATGGGTCCGTAAATGTGGAAGAAACAGAGAGAACAATCAATATCACAGTGACATAGTATCGCTGGCTTTAAAGATGGAAGGGGTCATGAGCCAAGGCATGCAGCAGCTTCTAGAAACTGAAAAAGACAAAGAATGAGAGCCTCCCCTACAGCCCCCGGAAGACATACAGACCCCCTGACACCTTGACTTTAGCCTAGTGAGAGCCATGTCAGACTTCTGACCTCCAGAACAGTAAGACAATAAATTTGTGTTGCTTTAAGCTACTAAATTTGTTTTTTTGTTTGTTTGTTTGTTTGGTTTATATATATATATTTTTTTTAATTTTTTTTAACATTTTATTTATTTTTGAGACAGGGAGAGACAGAGCATGAACAGGGGAGGGTCAGAGAGAGGGAGACACAGAATCTAAAACAGGCTCCAGGCTCTGAGCTGTCAGCACAGAGCCCGACGCGGGGCTCGAACTCACGGACCGCGAGATCATGACCTGAGCCGAAGTCAGCCGCTTAACCGACTGAGCCACCCAGGTGCCCCAAGCTACTAAATTTGTAATAAATTATTAAGCAACAGGAGATCAGGCAGGATTATAGGAAACAAATACAGGATCTGTCCCTAAAGAACCACACACGTCTCTGCCTATATCTCATTGACCAGAATTTAGCCATGTAGCTTTGCCTAGCTGTAAGACAGGCTGGGCACCTGGCCAATCCAAAGAGAACTAGGTATCATTAAAAGGGGAAGGGGAGAATGTACAGGTGGCAACCTTGGTCACAGAATTCCACTCCTTGGACCACAGTGATTACCGGGGGTGGACATGACTTAACAGATTAGCTCTGACCTCAGACTTCATTTGGACACTGAAAGAAAACACTTTTCTTTTTCTTTTTCTTTTTTAATGTTGTTTTATTGAGAGACAGAGAGACACAGAGCATGAGCAGGGAAGGGGCAGAGAGTGGGGGAGACACAGAATCCGAAGCAGGTTCCAGGCTCTGAGCTGTCAGCACAGAGCCCGATGCGGGGCTTGAACTCACAGACCATGAGATCATGACCTGAGCCGAAGTCGGATGCTCAACTGACTGAGCCACCCAGGTGCCCCAGAAAACACTTTTCTGTTAGTGTGTAACAAGTCACCCCCAAAATTAGTGGCTACAAATAACAACAATATGTCATTCTCATGACAACAATATGTCATTCTCATTCTCCTCGTTCTGGACTTGACTGGGCTCCACGGGATGGCTGTCGTTCAGAATGGCTCACCTGGTTTTCCATGGTGGACATGGAGTCCTCTGAGAGCCTCCTCACTCAGGCTCACACCCGGTGCCTGACACTGGCTGTCAGCCAGCACCCCTACCCAGCGATCTCCACGTGGAGTTGGCTTCCTCATAGCACGAGTTCCCAAAGTGAGTGTCCCAAGAGACGCTGGCAGAATCTCTACAACCTCGCCTCCAGAGTCACACGACATCCCCTCTGCCATCATCATAAGCTCACCCAATTTCAAGGAGAGAGAACACAAGCCCCATTTCTTAATGGAAGAAGCGTCAAAGTCCCATCGTTGGAAGACATGGTTACAGCCATTAGCAGGAGTAGAACCTGCCAGAGATTCATGACCTTAACACATGAGGCCTCCATCAAGCTGTCCTTCCTAGATAACTGAACCATTACATCCCCTTTTTGCTTGAGCTAGTTTGATGTGGGTTTCTGTCACTTCCTGGCTACAACAATATAATGCACAGCTCACAAGGCTGCTCTAAGGATTAGACGACTGACAATGCTTGCAAACTTCACATCACGAAGCAAACTCTAGGGACTCTCTAAGTGAAAGTTACTTCCCTTCCCTTCCAGTGACCCTTCACTTCCTCTGCGGATGGTAGGAATTTGCAGCTAATGCCATCCATGTGGCAAGACAGCAATGGCAGCAACCTTTGCCACTATGGACAGTTCCTTGCTTGCAATTATACTCTTGGGAATTTTGTAACGCATTTGCTCCAGCCCAATGCAGACAAAGTTCTGCTCGTCAGTGGTAATCTTTGTTCCTTCTACCCACTGACTTAACATTTCCATCAAAATGAGCCTAAATGGAGACCGGCACTGTCTTCATAGTATAAGCAAAATATTCTGCAAATGATTTGAAGAGTTTTTAAACAAACCTTTCAAGGTAGAGTCTCCTTAAATGCATCATATTATGAATCCCCGGTAGACCTCTCTTTCATGTCCCAGTTTCAGACTGCTGCCTTTAAAATTCATTTTCTGGGGTGGCTGGATGGCTCAGTAGGTTAAACATACGACTTCAGTTTGGGTCATGATCTCACAGTTTGTTGGTTCGAGTCCTGCATCGGGCTCTGTGCTGACAGCTCAGAGCCTGGAGCCTGCTTTGGATTCTGTGTCTCCTTCTCTCTCTGCCCCTCCCCCACTTGCACTCTGTCTCTCAAAAATAAACAAACATTTTAAAAAATAATAATAAAATAAAATGAAATTCCATTTCTAATTTGAAAACAGTGTGCATGTATTATAGATAACTTGGAAAATACCAGAAACTATAAAAAGGAGAACAAATAATCTCTCATAATCTTTTAACATATCATGAGGATCACATCATGTATAAAGTTCTATAACCTCATTTCTCTCCTGTAAGAGAATATCATGAAAGTGGCTACAATTAACAACTTAGGAAACAACAGATGCTGTCGAGGATGTGGAGAAACGGGAACCCTCTTGCACTATTGGTAGGAACGCAAACTGGTGCAGCCACTCTGGAAAACAGTGTGGAGGTTCCTCAAAAAATTAAAAATAAGGGCACCTGGGTGGCTCAGTCGGTTAAGCCTCTGACTTTGGCTCAGGGCATGATCTCGCGATTCGTGGGTTCGAGCCCCGTGTTGTGCTCTGTGCTGACAGCTTGCTCAGAGCCTGGTACCTGCTTCAGATTCTGTGTCTCCCTCTCTCTCTGCCCCTCCCCTGCTTGCACTCTGTCTCTTTCTCACTCTCAAAAATAAATAAACATTAAAAAAAAAATTAAAACCAGAACTACCCTATGACCCAGCAATAGCACTGCTAGGAATTTATCCAAGGGATACAGAAGTGCTGATTCATAAGGGCACATGTACCCCAATGTTTATAGCAGCACTTTCAACAATAGCCCAATTATGGAAAGAGCCTAAATGTCCATCAACTGATGAATGGATAAAGAAGATGTGGTTAATATATACAACGGAATACTACTTGGCAATGAGAAAGAATGAAATCCTGCCATTTGCAGCAACATGCTTGGAACTGGAAGGTGTTATGCTGAGTGAAATAAGTCAGAGAAAGACAAGATATTATATGCTTTCTCTCATATGTGGATCTTGAGAAACTTAACAGAAGACCATGGTGGGGGGGGGAGGGGAAAAACGGTTACAAATAGGGAGGGAGGGAGGCAATCCATAAGAGACTCTTAAATACAGAGAACAAACTGAGGGTTGATGGGGGTGGTGGGGAAGAGGGGAAAATGGGTGACGGGCATTGAGGAGGGCACCTGTTTGGATGAGCACTGGATGTTGTGTGTAAGCAATGAACCATGGGAATCTACCCCCAAAACCAAGAGCACCCTTTGCACACTGTATGTTAGCCAATTGGACAATAAATTATATTTTTAAAAAAAGAGTATGTCATGAAAAATGTCTGCATAGTATTTCTAACATATTGTTGAACTGTCATTTAATTAGTACCCTGATAGGTAATATCCCATTTTTGCTATTATTATAACTTATAAAATATCTTCATATTTAGATCTTTAAAAAAATTTTGACTTTTCACTTATATATGGGTACATCCTTGGATATAACTTATTGATTCAGAATATAGAATCTTTTTATACATATATAATTATGTCCATAAGAAGCTCTTTTTTTTTCAATATATGAAATTTATTGTCAAATTGGTTTCCATACAACACCCAGTGCTCATCCCAAAAGGTGCCCTCCTCAATACCCATCACCCACCCTCCCCTCCCTCCCACCCCCCATCAACCCTCAGTTTGTTCTCAGTTTTTAAGAGTCTCTTATGCTTTGGCTCTCTCCCACTCTAACCTCTTTTTTTTTTTTCCTTCCCCTCCCCCATGGGTTTCTGTTAAGTTTCTCAGGATCCACATAAGAGTGAAAACATATGGCATCTGTCTTTCTCTGTATGGCTTATTTCACTTAGCATCACACTCTCCAGTTCCATCCACGTTGCTACAAAGGGCCATATTTCGTTCTTTCTCATTGCCATGTAGTACTCCATTGTGTATATAAACCACAATTTCTTTATCCATTCATCAGTTGATGGACATTTAGGCTCTTTCCATAATTTGGCTATTGTTGAGAGTGCTGCTATAAACATTGGGGTACAAGTGCCCTTATGCATCAGCACTCCTGTATCCCTTCGGTACATAAGAAGCTCTTACTGGTGTGCCACCTGGGTGGCTCAGTCAGTTAAGCCTCTAACTCTTGAGTTTGGGTCCAGTCATGGGTCCAGTTTGTGGGATCAAGACCAGTTGGGCTCTGCAGTAACAGCATGGAGCCTGCTTGGGATTCTCTCTCTCCCTCTCTCTCTGCCCCTCCCTGGCTTGCATGCATGCTGTCTCTCTCATTCTCTCACAAAAGAAATAAGTAAATAAACTTAAAAAAAAAAAGCTCTTAATACTAATGTATAAAAGGGCCCTTCATCATTACATCCTTGCCAGCCTTGAGTATTAACATTTTATTTTTTTCCCCAAAGTTTTTATTTATTTAAGTAATCTCTACACCCAACATGGGGTTCGAACTCACGACCCCCCAAGATCAAGAGTTGCATGCTCTTCTGACTGAGCCAGCCAGGTGCCCAGAGTATTATCGTTTTTAAAATTATAATTTGGAGGGTAAAAAATGAGGCTCTGTCTCAGTCCCAGCTCCGCTCTCCAAAGTCTAATTCTGCCGGAGGGAGCAGAAGGCCAAGGGTTTTCCATGAACCAAGGTGGTGTGCCTGAAAGGGTTAATTAACCAGGGAGGCCCTGCCACTCACAGCGGGTGTTCTTTGGGCATCACTGAATGGAGCCATCAAGACTCAAAGGCTCACACAGGAATCTGAGCTCCTGCATGGACAGAGGGAAACGTGTCAGGGGCTCTTAGGCAGGAAACCCTTTTCCAGAGCGGATGGGACCCACGGACGGAGGGAAGGTCTGCAGTAGCTGGTGACAGGGAGCGAGAAAAGCTGGCCTCCTTTCAACTTTAAGGGACTTTGAGGGTGTTCAACTTACTATTTATTTCTCTCCATTTTGTTAGGGAACCTTTCCAACGCACAGAAAAGTTGAAAGACTTTCACTACCTAGACTTTTAGCACAGCATTTTACTCCAGTTGCTTTATCATCTAGCAATTCATCCACTCCTTTATTCAGCAACCTGAATTCTTCTATTTTTTTTTTTTTTTAAGTAGGCTTCACAGCCAACATGAGCCCAATGCCGGACTTGAACTCATCACCCTGAGATCGAGGCCTGAGCTGAGCTAAGATCCGCCCAGGCACCTCTTACCTGAATTCTTTTCCATGCATTTCAGAGTAAGTCGCAGATGTTAGTATGCTTCCCCCTAAATACTTAAACAGGTATGTACCTGAGTACTTGAGTACTTGAACATTTGTTTACAATTTTATTGTGTCTTTGGGGTAAAATTTATCTCCAATAAAATGCAAGCATCTTAAATATACCACTTGATAGCTTTTAACAAATGCATTTACTTGTGCAACCCAGATCCCTATCAAAATATAGAGCACTACCTGGGGCGCCTGGGTGGCGCAGTCGGTTGAGCGTCCGACTTCAGCCAGGTCACGATCTCGCGGTCCGGGAGTTCGAGCCCTGCGTCGGGCTCTGGGCTGATGGCTCGGAGCCTGGAGCTTGTTTCCGATTCTGTGTCTCCCTCTCTCTCTGCCCCTCCCCCGTTCATGCTCTGTCTCTCTCTGTCCCAAAAATAAATAAACGTTGAAAAAAAAAATTTTTTTTTTAAATATAGAGCACTACTATAATCCAGAAAGTTCCATCATGCCCCTTCCCAGGCGGTATCTTTCACCATGCTCCCGGAGGCAAACGCTGCTCTCATTTTTTTCTATCCTAGATTAGTTTTACCTGTTCTACAAGTTCATATAGGTGAATTCATACATTTATATTGTTTATGGGAGGTTTTTTTTTCACCTCATCTAAGGACACTTTTCATATAGGGAAAAAACTAGCAAGCTATAGGGCTTACTGGGAATCTAGTTTTCACGTGTAACCAGGGAAAAAAACATTTTCCTTTAAATAGAATTTAAAACAACAGTGGAAGGGGCGCCTGGGTGGCGCAGTCGGTTAAGCGTCCGACTTCAGCCAGGTCACGATCTCGCGGTCCGGGAGTTCGAGCCCCGCGACGGGCTCTGGGCTGATGGCTCGGAGCCTGGAGCCTGTTTCCGATTCTGTGTCTCCCTCTCTCTCTGCCCCTCCCCCGTTCATGCTCTGTCTCTCTCTGTCCCAAAAATAAAAATAAACGTTGAAAAAAAAATTTTTTTAAACAACAGTGGAAAATGCCATTGAGAGAGTCCAAAGGCAAGTCACAGAGAGGGAAAAAAAGGCTTGCAAAATGTCTATCCTACAAAATACTCATATCCAGAATATGTAAAGAACTCCCACAAATCAATAATAAAAAGACAGATAATACAAAGGAAAAAAAGAGCAAAGCACTTGAACTTCTCAAAAGAGGCTATGCAAATGGCCAGTAGTAAACACATGACAAGGTGCTCAACCTTGCTAGTCATCAGGGCAATTTGAAACCACAATATGACACAAGTATGCAGCCACCAGAATAGCAAAAAGGAAAAAGACAAATAAATGTCAAGAGTTGGCAAGGATGTAAAGCAATCAGAACTCTCACACACTGTTGATATTCTAGTAGCACAAATATTTCAGCTCAAATATCTTACGCATTGGTTGATAGTATCTACTAACGTGAAACATGTCTATACCGTAGGGCCCAGTAAGTCATTTCCAGGGTATTCCAAATGAAATGCATCACCAAAACACTTGCATAAAAATGTCCATAACAACACTATTCACAATCGCCCCACACTGAAAATAACCCACAGGTCCATCAACACGAGAACAGATAAGTAATACGGAGTAATATACAGTAATGAATGGACAAACTACTCACACAACAATTCAGATAAATCTCATAAATATTGCAGTAAGTGGGGTAAAAGACAAAACATAACATAGATGTATGTTACATCCTTACTAAAAAAATAGCAAATCAAGTCCAGCAATATATAAAAAGAATGAAACGAGATTTATGATAGGAACACAAGGTTGGCCCAACATTCAGAAACGAATCACTGCAATTCGCCATGTTGAAAGACTCAAAAAACAAAATGTGATCACCTCAAGACACAGAAAAAGCATTTAACAGATGGCATCCCCCATCTATAATACAAACTCTGAACAAACTAAGACCAGAAAGAATTTTCTCCAACTTGATGAAAGGCATAGATAATAAAACTTGAGCTAACATCATACTCAAAGGAAAAAGACTGAAAGCCTTCCCTCTGAGAACAGGGACAAGGTAGAGATGTTCACTCTTACCACTTCTATTCAACAGTCACTGGGGCTTCTAGCAAGGCCACATGGTAAGGAAAAAGAAATGAAAGGCATTTAGATTGGAAAGAAAGAAGTGAAACAATCTTTATTTACAGGTGATATGATTATATCCAAAGAAAAACCTAAGGAATCTATCAAAATCTACAAGAAGTAGTAATTGAGTTTAGCAACATCATAGGATACAAGATCGATGTTAAAAAATCAGTTCTGAGATGGCTGGGTGGCTCAGTCAGTTAAGTGTCCAACTTTAGCTCAAGTTATGATCTCACGGTGAGTTCAAGCCCGGCATTGGGCTCTGCACTGATCGCCCAGAGCCTGGAGCCTGATTAGAATTCTGTATCTCCCTCTCTTTCTCTGCCCTTCTCCCTCATGCTCTCTCTCTCTCTCTCTCTCTCTCTCTCTCTCTCAAAAATAAATAAACATTAAAATTTTTTAAAAATAAAAAATCACTTCTGTTTCTATGTATTAGCAATGAGCAACTGAAAATCAAAAGTAAGAAAAAAATTTTTTTTACGGTAACATCCAAAAACGTGAAATACTTATAGATGAATTTAACAAAATATTTGCAAGACTTGTGTAATGGAAACCTCAAAGCATTGCTAGGCAAATTCAAGAACACTTAAAGAGGTATACAATCCTAATGGATCAGAAAACTCAACGTTAAACTGTCAGTTCTCCCCAAAGAATCTGTAGACTCAACACCATCCCAATCAAAATCTCATCAGGCTTTGCCAGCTGATTCTAACATTTACACGGAAATTCAAACCTTAGAGAAAAGTAAGTTAGAGAACTTTCACTACTTACTTTAAGACTTATTATAGAGCTACAGTAGTGAGTGGTATTAGCATCAGGGTAGACACAGATAGCGATGGAAGAGAATAGAGTCCAGCAATTGACCTACGATTATACGACCAATTAATTTTTCTTAATCTTTTTTCATTGAGATATAACTGACCTATGACATTATATCAGTTTCAGGTCTACCACATGATTTGGTATTTGTACAGACTGCAAAATGATAACCACAATAAGTCTAGTTAACATCCATCACTATGCAGTTACGAATTTCTTTTATTGCGATGAGAACTCTTAAGATTTACTCTTTTAGCACTTTTCAGTCAGGGGCGCCTGGGTGGCTCAGTCGGTTGAGCGTCCGACTTCAGCTCAGGTCATGATCTCGTGGTCCGTGAGTTCGAGCCCCACGTCGGGCTCCGTGCTGACAGCTCAGAGCCTGGAACCTGTTTCAGATTCTGTGTCTCCCTCTCTCTCTGACCCTCCCCCATTCATGCTCTGTCTCTCTCTGTCTCAAAAATAAGTAAACATTTTTAAAAAATTTAGCACTTTTCAATTATACAATACTGTATTATTATAGTCACCATGATGTATATTACATCCCCTTATCTTATTTATTTTACGACTAGAAGCTTACCCTTTTTGACTCCCTTGACCCATTTCACCCGCCCACCATCCTGCTTCTGGCAACCAGCAACTTTCAAATATACAATACAGTATTATTAATTATAGCCACCGTGCTGTACGTTCCATCCCCAGAACTTCTTTATTTTATAACTGGAGTCTGTACCTTTTGATCATCTTCACCCATTGCACTCCCTCCTTCCCTCTCTGGCAAGCACCAATCTGTTCTCTGTATCTATGAGGTTGGTTTTTGTTTTTTAGATTCCAAATATGAGAGCGATCACACGGATTTGTTCTTCTCTGTCTGACTTATATCACTTATCATAATGCCCTCGAGGTCCATCCACCTTGTCACAAATGGCCAGATTTCCTTCTTTTTATGGCTGCATGATATTCCATTGTACACATGTGCCACGGCTTCTTTCTAAATTTTATTTAAATCCAAGTTAGTTAACATGTGGTGTAATAATGGTTTCAGGAGTAGAGCTTAGTGATTCATCACTTACATATAACACCCAGTGCTCATCCCAACAAGTGCCCTCTTTAAGGCCCATCATACATCCCTCAGTTTGTTCTCTATATTTAAGAGTCTCTTACGGTTTGCCTCCCTCTCTGTTTTTATCTTATGTTTCCTTCCCTTCTTTTGCTTCTTAAATTCCACAGATGAGTGAAATCATATGATATTTATCCTTCTCTGACTGACATTTTGCTTAGCATAATACATTCCAGTTCCAACCACGTTGTTGCAAATGGCAAAATTTCATTCTTTTCAATTGCCGAGTAATATTCCATTGTATGTATATATATACCACATCTTCTTTATCCATTCATCTGTCGATGGACCTGTGGGCTCTTTCCATAATTTGGCTATTTGATAGTGTTGCTATAAACATTGGGGTGCATATGTCCCTTCGAATCAGCATTTTTGTATCCTTTGGATAAATACCTAGGAGTACCATTGCTGGGTCATAGGGTAGTTCTATCTTTAATTTTTTGAGGAGCCTCCATCCTGTTTTCCAGAGTGGCTGCACCAGTTTGCATTCCCACCAGCAGGGCAAGAGGGTTCCCCTTTCTCTGCATCCTCGCTGACATCTGTTAGGTGCCACAGTTTCTTTATCCATTCATCCACTGATAGACCTTGCCTGGCTCGCACTTCTCGACTATTGTAAATAATGCTACAATAAACATGGGGTGCATATATCTTTCAAGTTAGAATTTTCATTTCCTTTGGATAAATACTCAGATGTGGAATGCTAGGTCATATGGTACTTCGGTTTTTAATTTTTTTTGAGTAATCTCTTTTTTAAAAATTTTTTTTTAACGTTTATTTATTTTTGGGACAGAGAGAGACAGAGCATGAACGGGGGAGGGGCGGAGAGAGAGGGAGACACAGAATCGGAAACAGGCTCCAGGCTCTGAGCCATCAGCCCAGAGCCCGACGTGGGGCTCGAACTCACAGACCATGAAATCGTGACCTGAGCTGAAGTCGGATGCCCAACCGACTGAGCCACCCAGGCGCCCCTTGAGTAATCTCAAAAAGCTTTCATAGTGATTGCAGCGATTTACATTCCCATCAACCGTGAACAAGGGCTCCTTTTCTTCCACATCCACACCAACGCTTGTTATTTCTTGTCTTTGAATACCAGCCATTCTAACCGGTGTGACAAGATATCTCATTGTGGATTTGATTTGCATTTCTCTGATTCGTGATGGTCAGCGCCTTTTCAGGTACCTGTTGCCCATTTGCATATCATCTTTGGAAAGTGTCCTTTCGGACCCTCTGCCGAACTGCCTGCCCAAGTAGCTGCACCATTTTCGCATTCCCAACAGCCATGAATGAGAGTTCCTTGGGTCCACACCCATGTGAGCACTTGGTATAGTCAGTGTTTGGATTTTAGCTGTTCTAACAGGTGTATAGTCATATCTTGTTCTTTTAATTTGCAATCACCTAATGACTTACGAAGTCGAGCATTTTTCATATATTCATTTGCCTTCTGCTTATCTTCTTTGATGAGGTGTCTTTGGAGCTCTTTTGCCCGCTTTTTAATTGGCCAAAATAGTGGGGGTAGTATTGGCATCAGTATGTTTATTTTCGTATTGTTGAGTTATAAGAGTTCTTTGTCTGGGTGGGATGCAAGTGCTTTATCAGACGTGTGTTTTTGCGAATATTTTCTGCTGGGTTGTGGCTTGTCTTTTCATTCTCTTTACAGTGTCTTTCACAAAGCAAGCATTTACAATTTTCTTTTATGGGTTGGGCTTTTGGTATTGTAGCTAAAATGTCCTCACCAAAGCCATAGGTTTATGTCCTACGTTATCTTTTAAAAGTTTTATAATTTTGCATCTTACGTTTAGGTCTATGATCCATTTTAAGTCAATCTTTATGAAAGGTGTAAGGTCAGTGTCTAGAATATATATGTATATATTCTATATATATTTCTATATTCTATATGTATATTTATATATATTCTATATAACCCATATATATGTATATATATTATTTATTTATTTATTTTCTTGGCATGTGAATGTGCCATACTTCCAGCACCATTTGTTGAAAAAATTACCCTTTCTCCATCGAATTGCCTTTGTTCCTTTGTCAAAAATCAATGGACTATATTCATGTGGGTTTATTTCTGGGCTCTATTCTATTCCATTGTTCTCCGTGCCTCATCTGGCCCTAATACCACACTTTTTTAATTACTGGAGTTTTATGAGTCATTTGATTTTTGACAATGGCTCCAAAATAGTTCAGTGGGGGTAAGGCTATCCTTACCCTTCATTTGTTTTAACAAATGAAGCTGAAACAACTCATGTCCTTATGGGGGAAAAAAAAATGAATAAATCTGTCCCGTATTTCATATCAGGTACAAAAAGCTAATTCAAAATGGATCTTAGACCCAAATATAAAAGATAAAGCTATAAGACTACTATAGGAGGGGCACCTGGGTGGCTCAGTTGGTTAAGCATCCGACTTTGGCTCATGTCATGATCTCACGGTTTGTGAGTTCGAGCCCCATGTAGGGCTCTGTGCTGACAGCTCAGAGCCTGGAGCCTGCTTACAATTTCTGCGTCTCCCTCTTTCTTACCCTCCCCTATTCATGCTCTGTCTCTCTCTCAAAAATAAACATTAAAAATTTTTTTTAATTAAAAAAAATAAAACTACTAGAGGAAAACATGGGAGACAACTTTTGAAAATTGGGGGTAAGCAGAGATTTCTGAGATAAGACACAAAAAGTACAAACCCTAGAAGAGAAAAATTGATACACTGCATTTCATTAGTATTAAAACCTTTACCCTTTCAAGAGCATAGTTAAGAAAATAAAAGGGCAAGCCTAAGCTTGGAAAAAGATACTACAAATACATTTATCTGACAAAGAAATTGTATCTCAAATATGTAAAAAGTTCTTACAGCCCACTAAAAAAAAGACGAGCAACCCAACTGTAAACTAGGCAAAAGATTTCAATAGTCACTCCACAAAAGAAGATATGCAAAAGGCCCATAAGCACAAGAAAAGATGCCTAACATCATTAGTTATCAGAATGATGCAAGTTAGAGCCACAATGAGGTAACATTACATAGCCACTAAAATGGCTCAGATTACAAAAGATTAACACTACTAAGCATTGAAGACGTGCAACAACTGGAACTTTCATGCACCTGCTAATGGAAATATAAAATGGCGCAACCGCTTAATAATTTAGTAGTTTCTGGGGCACCTGGGTGGCTCTGTCAGTTAAGCACCCAACCCTTGATTTCAGCTCAGGTCGTGATCTCACGGTTCATGGGATTGAGCCTCGAGTCGGGCTCTGTGCTGCCAGCACAGAGCCTGCTTGGGATTCTCTCTCCTTCTCTCTCTGCCCCTTCCACACTCATGCTCTCTCTCTCTCTCAATAAATAAATAAACTTAAAAAATAATTTAGTAGTTTCTTATAAAGTGAAACAAAAATCTTACTAGATGGCTGAGCAATTCTTCTCTTTGGTATCGACTACAGACAACTGGACACATGTGCCCACAAAAACCCAGTACACAGGCGTCCGTAGCCGTTTTTTTTTGTCAATGACCGAGAAAGCTCCAATGTCCATAATGGGAGAACGGAAAAGCAAATCGTGCTGTACTAACACAATGAAACTACTGTTCCACAGTAATATAGAAATACTGGTCCGGGGATGAATATCTAATACATTTTGCTGAGTGAAAGAAGTCAGACACAAGAGTACATATTTTTTGTTTCACTTATATGAAACTCCAGAAAAGACAAATCTAATCTATAAGGTCAGAACCCAGATCAGTGATTCCCTTGGGCCAAGATGGAAATGGGGAATTGACTGAGAAGGGACATGTGGAAATTCTTTTGTGTAGTATGAATGTCCTCTATCTTGATTATGGCGGTCTAACATGGCGTATAAATTCATCAAGGGGCGCTTGGGTGGCTCAGTTGGTTGAGTTGGAGCCCCGCATTGGGCTCTCTGCTCTCAGTACAGAGCCTGCTTCAGATCCTCTGTCTCCCCGCCCCCTCTCTCTGCCTCTCCCCCACTCCCTCTCTCTCTCAAATAAATAAATAAATAAATAAATAAATTTGTCAAGATCCATCGAAATATACACTTTAAATGGGTACATTTTGTTGTATTAAAGTATACCTCAACAAGGCTAATATTTTTAAAAAAATATATGCGATCAGAGGAAAATATAATGTTGTACTTTAAATACATCTTATATTTTAAGCCTATTCAAATTTGCCTATTAAAAGCCTATAAAGGTATTATGGAAGAGACATGTCTTGGGACAACATATGATGAGTCAACTAGCATTCCAGAAATGAAGGTAATAAGCAAGGTAAAGGCAGAGGACATTTTGGGTCAGCAAGTTGGGGCCCTGATGAGCAAAGCATACAGCTCCTGGGATACCCTAGAACAGAACGCCTAAAGCAAGGGATTTATTTCAGCGCCGGCAGGTCTGGATTCAAATCCCAGCACCTCCACTTTCTAGTTAACCTCTCCATGACTCCATTTACTCATCTGGAAAGGGGGCTGTTACTAGGATTCAACAAAATCTGATGTGTTTAGATGTACAAAATGCCTGCCACTCAGCATCTGCCCCATAAAGGAGCCAGGTTTTATTGTGTGGAGGAAACAAAATTGGTGTACTAACCCCAGAAGGTAAGGAAAAGGAGTCTTTCCCTTTTATGGACACATAGCCAACCCCTTCTCCGAGATCCTATGATATCCTACGTACATGTCTCTCGGAGGACCAGTCACAGGCATGGTGTGTAAATGATCTATTTATGTATCTGCTGTCCCACTGCCTACTAGACAGTGGGATTAGAGCTGTACCTTGCACGCAGTAGACCCTCTGTTTATACAGTAGTCCCTCCTTATCCATGGGGGATACATCCCAAGGTCCCCAGTGGATGCCTGAAACCCTGGGTCGTACTGAACCCTTTGTACACTCTGTGTTTTCCTATACATACATACCCACGATAAAGTGTAACTTATCACTTGGGCACGGTAAGAGATTAATAGCAATAACTGATAATGAAATAGAACAATTATAACAATATACTGTCATGAAAGTTATGTAAATGTGGTCTCGCTTTCTCTCAAAGGATCTGATTGTCCTGGACTCACCCTTCCTGTGATGATATGAGCTGATAAAATGGCTACGTGATGAGATGGAAGTAAGTGAATGATGCAGCCATGGTGACATAGCATCGGGCTGCTACTGACCTTCTGATTCTACATCAGAAAGAGGATCGGCTGCTTCCGGTGGGTGGTTGACTTGGGGTAACTGAAACCACAGAAAAAAACCGATGCTGGGTGGACACGTCTGTATTCCAAGAGTGAGCCTTCGTAGGAAGCGTTGGCGCGCCCTCTGGAGGCCAAGGGAAGAACTATGACGGTACCAATCATCTTCCTTTGTAGGAGTCCCCACAAGCTTACCCAAGCCCGTGGCCCAGCTCATCTTGCAGCCTTTTCCTTTTTTTCTTTTTTATGTTTTTATTTATTTTTTGAAGGAGACAGAGAGACAGAGCATGAGTGGGGGAGGAGCAGAGAGAGAGGGAGACAAAGAATTCGAAGCAGGCTCCAGGCTCTAAGCTGTCAGCACAGAGCCTGATGCGGGGCTCAAACTCACGAACCGTGAGATCATGACCTGAGCCAAACTGGGTCGCTCACGGGACTGAGCCACCCAGGCGCCCCTGGCAGCCTTTTCTTGATGGTAGTGCTGTGAGAGATTTCTGCTGAATCCTGTAGTTTTTATGCAGAGCCCAATCCTGGACCCCACCACCTGCCTCTTGCCACCTGCCTGGTGGGGCTTGAGGGATATCTGCCTCTCTAGCCCACCTCCTGGTACTCCTGCCCTCCCCAACTTCCCCCTGGTAAGTTATAGTTCCAGCTGGCCCCAGGCTGTGGCAGCCATGGACGCCCTTGAAAGAAGCTGGTCTCTCCTTCCTCTGAAATGGCAACTCCCTCCTCTATCCTACGAACTCACATGGACCTATTTCTATCACAGGGCACTCTAAGTGCTGCATTACAATTATTTGCTAGGAATACCTGAGTGGTTCAGTTGGCTAAGCGTCTGACTTCGGCTCAGGTCATGATCTCGGAGTTCGTGAGTTTGAGCCCCACATTCAAGCTGGCAGTGAGGAGCCTGCTTGGGATTCTCTTTCTCCTCCTTCTCTGCCCCTCCCCTGCTTGCTCCCTCTCTCTCCGCCCATTCTGGTAAATACACTAAAAACAAACAAACACAAAAACAAAAACAAAAACAATTATTTGTTAGCATAACTGCCTGCTCCCTCCTGGATGAGGTCTTTGAAGACAGGGGCTGTGCCTTTGTCTTTGCCTCTTCAGAACTTAACCATATAAATCCTCAATAAATACTTGTTACATGTATGGACAGATGGATGTCAAAATTCCATCTTCTTGCCTTCCTTTACCCTACCCCCCTCGAAGATATTCCAGAATAAATTAATAAATCTCCATCGCTATCTGCCATTACCGTAATTAAGATAACATTATTGGCTGTGACAGTTAAGCCCAAAATCTCAGTGGCTCACACTGAGCCACTGAATTTTATGGCTCACTCATGGGAAGCTCAAAGCAGGTTTCCCACTCAGTGGATGGCACCTTCCAGACATTGGCTCTGTCCTCCCCTATAGCCTTGGAGTTGTCAGTATTCAGTGTGTGGCCTGGGAGGCAAGGCAGAGGCTTTTTTTTTTTTTTTATGTTTATTTATTTATTTTGAGAGTCAGGGGAGGGGCAGAGATAGAGGGAGAGAAAGAATCTTAAGCAGGTTTCATAGGGCTCGATCTCATGAACCATGAGATCATGATCTGAGCCGAAATCAAGAGTCAGATGCCTAACCAACTGAGCCACCCAGGTGCCCCACAGGGTGGAGGTTTTTACGGGCCAGGTCTGGAATTGATGTACATCACTTGGGCTGATAGTCTGTTGACTACCATTCAGTCCCACAGTACCCTAACTCTAGGTGAGGTGGAGAAATGCATTTTGGTTGTGTGTGCTCAGAGAGAAAGAAAATGGGTTTGCTTTGTAGCCAGCCAGTCTCTGCCACACCACCTACATGGCAATTGTTTTACTAATTGAAAGATGTGGGAATTTACATTCTGTCATTTACATGGGTGGAATATTTTTTGCTTTTCCATGGGTAGAATATTTTAATATCAGAATGGCTTTTTTTTTTTAATTTTTTTCAACATTTATTTATTTTTGGGACAGAGAGAGACAGAGCATGAACGGGGGTGGGGCAGAGAGAGAGGGAGACACAGAATCGGAAACAGGCTCCAGGCTCCGAGCCATCAGCCCAGAGCCCGACGCGGGGCTCGAACTCCCGGACCGTGAGATCGTGACCTGGCTGAAGTCGGACGCTTAACCGACTGCGCCACCCAGGCGCCCCTCAGAATGGCTTTTTAGAGCAGAGAGGAGTACTTCCCATCACTTGTACGGGAATTCACGCTTTTATTAAACACGACAGAATTTAAATAAACCGCATTTGGAGAATAATTGTTCATAAATGTTTGAACACTGATTACAAACTGAATTCGATAAATATCCTAGGGGTGCCTGGGTGGCTCCGTCGGTTAAGGGTCCAAGTCTTGATTTCGGCTCAGGTCCATGATCTCATGGTCTCTCTCTCTCTCTCTCTCTCTCTCCCTCTCCCTCTGCCCCTTCCCTGCTCGTGCATGCATGTACCCGCGGGCAGTCTCCACTCTCTGTCTCTAAAAAGCAAACAAATAAATATCCTAAACAATTTAAACCAAAATTATAGTCTGATCACAACTGATTATTAGAAGCTTTCAATACACAAAGTACGGCCCACTATCTGCTTTCATAAATACTTTTATTTGCACACAACATGGCTCTCATGGCCAACAGCCACGCCCTTCATTTGGATGCTGTCCGTGGCTGCTTTTGCTCTACAACAGCAGAGCTGAGCAGTTGCAACACATCCCGCGTAGCCCGCAAAGCTGAAAATATTTACTATTGGGCCCTTCACGAGAAAGATCTAAGGGAGTCTGGCTGGTCGGTGGTAGAGACTCTTAAACTTGGGGTTGTATTGGGTATAGAGATTACTTAAAAATCAAATCTTTTGGGGCGCCTGGGTGGCTCAGTCGGTTAAGCGTCCAACTTCGGCTCAGGTCATGATCTCGCGGTCCGTGAGTTCGAGCACCGCATCGGGCTCTGTGCTGAGAGCCTGGTGCCTGTTTCAGATTCTGTGTCTCCCTCTCTCTGACCCTCCCCCGCTCATGCTCTGTCTCAAAAATAAAATAAAAACGTTAAAAAAAAATTTTTTTTAAATAAAATCTTTTTAAAAAGGAAAGGAAAAGACCTAGCCTGTTACAAAAATATCCACAAATCCAATAGCTACTACATTTACATTGATACGTGCTTTAAAACACCAGCCCCACGGGGCACACGGGTGGCTCAGTCAGCTAAGTGTCGGACTTGGGCTCAGGTCTCATGGTTTATGGGTCCGAGCCCCATGTCAGGCTCTGTGCTGATCATGCAGAGCCTGGGTAGCTCATTTGGTTAAGCATCCCACTTAGGCTTGTGAGTCATGATCTCACGGTCTCACGGTTCTTGGGGTCAAGATCTCATGGTTTGTGTGTTCCAGCCTTGCGTCGGTCAGCTTGGAGCCTGGAGCCTGCTTCAGATTCTGTGCCGCCCTCGCTGTCTGCCCCTCCCCCGCTCATGCTCTGTCTCTCTCAAAAAAAAAAATAATAATAAACAAATAAATAAATATCAGTACCATGGGATCATCTTCTAATCATCACCCTTACACTTCTTCTTTTACCTTTATAGAAGAATTATGGTGGTGATTATTTTGACAGCTTCTAGGAATACAGCAAGAGGCCTTGAAAAATGAGGGGGAAGAGAGGGAAAAGGTCAGAAAAAGAGACGAGGGGAAGGGAGGAGGCGCGAAAGCACCCTTGCTTTCTGAGGACTCATTTTAATTGAGCAGGATGACTAGAGGTTTCATCTCCCAGAACTCAAGGACTATCATCGAGGCAGCTAGTCTCTCCTTCCGGAGACTTATCTCATCCTTCATCTTGCAACACAGTCTCAGGTTTCTTTCTAGTTTGTGACTTTGCGTGACCCCCAGCACCACCCATCCTGGTCGCCTCTCACCTGCTCACGCTTCCTGTACTCACCCATCCCCACCTGCAAACATAGAGAACATGCTGGACATTGTTTTATAAACAGACAGAGACTTAAGAAATAAGAGATCCGGGGCGCCCGGGTGGCGCAGTCGGTTGAGCGTCTGACTTCAGCCAGGTCACGATCTCGCGGTCCGTGAGTTCGAGCCCCGCGTCAGGCTCTGGGCGGATGGCTCGGAGCCTGGAGCCTGTTTCCGATTCTGTGTCTCCCTCTCTCTCTGCCCCTCCCCCGTTCATGCTCTGTCTCTCTCTGTCCCAAACATAAATAAAAAACGTTGAAAAAAAAAAAAAAAGAAATAAGAGATCCATACATCACACTCTCCCTACCACTGAAATACATTTAAAACACTGTCTTTTTGTATATACTTCATATAAACTTCCCCGCATATCACTATAGCCTCAGGTCTTTTTAGACGAAACTTGCTCTTATCAACTACAATTACTATTCAGCTTGACCCGCGAATTGTGATGAGTGGCCAACGGTTGCACGCAGACCCTTTGTTCCGTTAGCACTTCCCGCCCCTCTGGCCCACCCCATATCCCTGGAACCTTCTGATGTTGGAGGCCAACAGCAGGGTAGGTCAGGCCCATCCCTGTCTTCTCCTCCCTGGACATGGAATCCATTACCTCCTCTCTCTCTTTTTTTTTCTTAACGTTTACTTATTTTTGAGAGAGAGACAGAGTGCCAGCGGGGGAGGGGCAGAGAGAGGGAGGGAGACACAATGTGAAGCAGGCTCCAGGCTCTGAGCTGTCAGCACACAGCCGGACACGGGATTCGAACTCATGAGCCGTGAGATCATGACCTGAGCCTAAGTTGAATGCTCAACCGACTGAGCCACTCAGGCGCCCCTGGAATCCGTTAACCGTTCTAATGGAGTCCTAATTGCCTTTAGTGCAGAATTATATTAAAGTACAAAAGCTGGGTACATAGAAATGAAGCAAAATAATAATAATCTTCTGCTGTCATTTTTGAAGTTATAGACCTAGAAAAGAAGGGTCTTTCGAATGTGTGATTGCTCACATTCCAAATTAATGGTTTTGTGTGTGTGTGTGTGTGTGTTTTAATCCTAAAAAGACAGCAATCTTGAAAACCTGACTTGACGGAGAGAAAAAAGGTTCTGATTTCCAAAAGCCTCTCTCCCATTACTTATCAACAGCAGAGCTTGGAGGGTGGAGAGTGGATCATTCATATAAACTACAGTGTAAAGAGAATGCAGATCTGGCCTAAGGAAGGGGTGATTTCACTCCCTGGGACAAAAAGGAGCCTCTAGGTAGGTCTAGGAGGGAGGGAGAAGGCAGCTGGCAAAAGAGAGCGAGAGGGCAGGAGGTGAATCCTAAGAATCTCTTCCTCTCTCCCTCCTGTGGCTGAATATGGAGAGGGGAGATCAAGTCCCCTAAGCGCAAAATACTGTGGTATTTGAGGGTGGGGGTGCTTCAAACAGGTGCCCCCCCACCCCCCGCTTCCAGGCACTCGGGTAGATCTTGGAAAGGCTTGAAGGCCTCTGCCAGGGAAAACAGTGTGCCCATGTTGAGGGCTGGGATGGGACAGCTCCAGGACCCAGAGGCGCTCGTGGTCCCAGAAAGATAACCCAGGCGCTGACTTCCTCTGCAAGGTGCAAAGGGAATCTGAGGAAGAGGCACATAGGCAGGACTTATAAGCCAGGCAACCAGGCCTCGAGGATAGTAGTGCCAGCAACCACGAGGTGAGGGCAAGTGAGCACAGGGCCACGGGAGTGCTGGGCTTGGGGCCGAAGACATCAGCAGGTCCTGAGTTCCTGGGGCCATCCACACACCAGTAAGGGATCCAGGGGTGCCCCAGACACAGCCCTAGGCCGGAGACCACCCTCAGCCTCTGGTCTCCCAGGAAGGAAGGATGGGAGGGAAGACTCCTTCAAAGAAGAGGCCTGATGAGAGTCTTAAATCTGAAAACTAAATATTTGCAAAAGCCTCTTTTAAACCAGGAGAAACCCAGTACCTTTAATCTGCACGTTACCACCCCCAATGCTCAGTTCCCATCCTCAGTGGATTGGGGGCATGACAGGGTAAGCCAGGACGAACATCTGCCTGGGCCAGTGCCTCGTCCCCCAGCGCCTTGCCTTCTGTGTAAGTCTTGCCTCCCTGCTGGACGGGCCGCCCGCGTAGGCTGCCGCGCTCCGCGAGCTGAGCTCCACGGGCCCCCGCAGAGCAGCGGGGCCGCAGGGCTCTTTGACCTTGGCTCGCGCTGTACTTTGGGCACCTGGCCTCTAGAGGGCGCGCCGACACCTCCACTGGCCAAGCCAGCCTCGCAGTTTTTCCAGCCTCATTGAAACCTGTGTTCCCGGTCCTCATTCTTACCAGCTTATCACAGCTTCACTGATACTTTGTGTCGGGCTCTAATTCTGCAGGCGGTGCTGCAGTTCGGAAGGGCTTTTGTCCTCTCTCAAACTTAAGTTATAATATGACGTGGTCGCTAAATACTCGTGTTCCATCCCACCCTGGAGATTTTCATAACCCTACACACCCACGCGCGCACACACACACAAGCCTTTAAGAATGATTCTGGAAGGCCTGTGTGCCCACGCGGCCGTTCTCCAGGACGTCCTGGGACAACCTGGGACAGCCCCATTCATTTCTGAGCTCAGTCTGCCCCGAGCCTCTCACCTGGTGAGTTACTGCCCCCGAGGATGGGAAGGGAGCTGCCTTTATAGACACTCCCTGCCAAGTCTCCATTTTCTGCATTTTTTTTCCCCTCCCTCCCCACTCCAGAAATTACTTGGGATTTAATGCCGTCTAGGAGTATTTGCTTTTCAAAAGGAGAAATGGGGGAACAAAGCAATGCTTAACTCCAAGAGATGACTCACTCCTCGTGCAAGCATCAGAGAGCCGGGGAACCTGTGTCTGGGTGATGCCACCTCCCCGGGGCCCCTCCCAACCCAGGCCACTGCCTTTCCCACCCGCACTGTCTGAGCGGTTCACCTGGGTGTTCAGGCAGATGGAAGGGCCGATCGCGAGAAGGTCCACTAAACTTGGCAGCGTTTATCAGCTGTGTACTGGGAAGGCTATTCTAAGCCCTTACACGGAGTAGATACAATTATCCCCAGCTGACAGATTAAGCAATCGGGATCCAGAAGGTTAAGTGAGTTAAGCAGCAGAGTGGCTGTGACCCAGGTGTCTGGCCCCAGAGCCCTCCTCTGAATACGCCACCTCGCCTCCTCCAGGGCAAGAGACAGAAACGGGGACCCTCCAGTGCCTCCTGTCCCCACCTCAGTCTGTCCTGGGGGGCAGGGAGAGTCTGGGGAAGAGCCGCCCTGGAGCGGACCCCCCCCACCACTGTGACTGGGAAGAGGGATTCGGGTGCCCCTGGCCAGGGATGGGTACGGGAGCCTAGGGAGGCCAGGTTTGTACCTTGTGAGGGACAGCTGCTGAGGCTCCTGGTCTTTTGGACGCGAAGGTTTCCAGAGGTCCTGCCACACGTGGGTAAATTAGACTCCTGCGTTTTCAAGAGTTCTCTGTCGCCAGAGAGCAGCGCACGAGGACCCACTGCTCCACCTCTGTCTTTTCTTGCAAGTAATCTCACCTCAATCTGATCAAGGCTCCGGATCTGACTCTCTGCTGACGAGAAGCGTGGGAGGTAGAGGAAGAACATGTAAAAGGACTCCAGAGGGTTGAAACCAGCAAAATCCAGATGTACAAGCTGCCATGGGGCAAAAACCCAGCTTTGTCCAAATAAACACATGGTAGGGGAACATAGAGAGGCGGGGGGAATCCCTACAAGACAAATCGACCAAGTGCAATGCGCCCACTGTGTTTGGATCCTAATTTGAACAAAATCACACACTCTCTCTTTTTTAATGCTTATTTTTGAGGGAGGGAGACAAAGCATAAGGGGGGGGCGTAGAAAGACAGGGAGACACAGAATCCGAAGCAGGCTCCAGGCTATCAGCGCAGAGCCCAATGCGGGGTTCGAACTCACAAACTGTGAGATCATGATGGGAGCCGAAGTCAGATGCCTAACCGACTGAGCCACCCATGCACCCCTTAATGTTTATTTTTGAGAGAGAGAGAGAGAAAGAGAGAGGGAGGGTGGGAGTAGAGGAGGGGCAGAGAGAGAGGGAGAGAGAATCCCAAGCAGGCTCTGCATAGTCAACACAGAACCCAGTGCAGGGCTTGAACTCAGAAACCGCGAGAGCACGACCTGAGCCAAAATCAAGAATCAGATGTTCAACTGACTGAGCTACCCGGGCGCCCTAGGTTATGCTTTTTTTTTTTTTTTTTAAGAACTCTTACATTTACATTCAATGATACACACAGAAGTATTTATATATGAAATATGATGTATTTGCTTAAAAACCATTGGGGAAGGAGAGTAGGTAGTAACATAGAGATAAAACAAGAGTGGCCATGAGTTACTAATTGTCGAAAGTAGGGGATAGGTACATGGGGTTTTATCTCTGCTTTTAGGTAGAAATTTTAAAAACTAGGCACGTGAAGAATCAATTACCCTATTTGCAGCCCAGCCCCCGGGGCTTGAATCTCCCCATACGGAACCAGGCCTCTCCCACCATCAGGAGCTGTGTTTTCCCCCAAATTTCTGCCGCTCTCAGGAAAGCCAGGGTGCTTCTACATCTCCTAAAGCCCTGGGCTGGCCCCCTGACTCCCTGAGAAGCCAGATTTCGAGAAGTAACCCAGCCATTCTTAACTACCCCGAACAGTGAGGATGCCTGAGCCCCGTGGAGGCCAAACCCGCACTGTGACCAGCTTCTAACAGTGAGCACCTGCTGAGTATCCCCTCACTCCTGGCTCTGTGCTAACTTAACACAGCGATTCAGCAGGTGAGCACATCGGGCTTGGAGGACAGAAATAGCGTGCATAGGGCACCCATGCATCCAGTTTGCTCAGGACTGCCCAGGTATTAGCACTGAAAGTCCTGTGTCCTAAAAAAACAAAAACAAAAACAAAAACAAAAACAAAAACAAAAACAAAAAACCTCCTCAGCCCCAAGCAAACCTGAACGGTTGGTCACCCTGAGTTTGCTCCTAAGGGGCCCAAGATCTTTCCACCGCGAAACAAGGCTTTCCCAAGTTAATGAGTAGAAGAATGTTCTCAACGTTAACTGCTTTCCCATACACATTTTTTTTTTTTTTTTTTTTTTTTTTTTTTTTTTTTTTTTTTAGTGGCAACCGATTAAAACATAAATGTAGAAGGGGCGCCTGGCTGGCTCAGTCGGAAGAGTGTGCGACCCTTGATGTCGGGGTTGGGGGTTCGAGTCCCACGCTGGGTGTAGAGATTACTTAAAAATAAAGTCTTCAAAACTAAACTAAGTGAACAAGTTAATATTAATGGAAAACTGAGCAGATAATGATGATTGTTAATTTGGCAGCCTATTTTTCTGTGTGAGCCTCATAGACTTGAGGTTCCTCCCTTAGGTAGTGCTTTCCTAAGCACTGAAGGTTGCCAGAGTCTGGAGACACCCACAGTGCAGGGCAAAGGTCCCTCGTTCCTGACGCCTCCGGCTACACACGCCAATCCATACAGGGCCTCAAGGGAATTTCTGCTCGGCTTTTGAAATACAGACCCAAACCGAAGCACGGCCTGCAGGCTTTTGGAAGGAGTGTTTCTCCTCCACCCAGGTATATTATTCAGCTCTCTGTTCATTCACTCAGCTCCGGGAGCATTTGCTGACTGCCACTGTGAGCCGTCCCCTGAGCCCAGATAGATCAGCTGCTTTTAGTACCCAGGGAGTAAGTGGAAGCTTCCTCCCTTCCCTTAGTGGTCCCCCTGCCCCTGCCCCCACAGCCTCCCTCCCAAAAGGTCCTCAACATCAGTGACCAAGGGTAAAGACCAACCCAGTAAGGAACCTCCAGGGCCCTGCTCCACGATGCCCGCTCCGGGCAGCTGTCTCAGTTTTTGGACACAAGGTGCCAGGGGAGACACAGGCAAATAGACCTCACGGTGCAGGACAGGGCTAGCCCATGACGGAGGCCACCCAGAGCAGACCCTGAGAGTCTAAGGGTCCCCCTGAATGCTCTGGGTGCGGCAACCATCCGGGCTCTACGTGCACACGGGCAAGGTGAACTAACACTTATCAAAAAGGCTTATAGGGCAAGGCACGTGGGTGGCTCAGTGGGTTAAGCATCTGACTCTTGATTTTAGCTCAGGTCATGACCTCACAGTTTGTGACTTCGAGCTCTGGGGGAGCCTACTTGGGATTCTCTCTCTGCTCCTCCCGTGCTCATGAGCTCTCTCTCTCTCTCTTAAAAAAAAAAATTGTTTAAAGTCTTATAGGGTGTGATCACCCCTTCCATGCCTCACAGAGTCCCTGCATCAGCTCTGAGTGTTATTCCCATTTTTCCCATGAGGACACAGGAGGACCAAGAGTCTTGTCCAAGATTCCACAGCTAGGAATTGGATTCTGTGAGGAGCAAGTGAGATGACTCATTTTCAGAAATACCAAATAAAAGCTGTGCTGTCTAGTCAACAATAGGTTTACAACCTATTGGAAATATGTACAAACCCCTTCCCCCGACAATGGAGTCCCAAACCCTTAAGACACTTCACTTCTTGGTTCTTCTTCCCCTCTCCATTTCGCAGGGTTATTTTTCACAGGCTCTGCAATGAGCGTGTGCCAAAGAACTGAGGTCTCCGCGTCACCTCAAGGAAATGTACATTTGTTCCAACCAGACTACTTTTTGCCTTACATGGGCATAGGCGGCTTCCTGGCAAGGCTGTGACCTCCGGAGTATCAGCCAATGAGGAATCAGGGGAGGGACTTCATGCTGGGAGGTAAATTGTCTGCTGTAACCGCCCCAAGTGTGCCTGTCCATCAGACACCTGCTCTTGCAAGAACGTTGATTGAAGCCTTGCTTCACTGTGCTCCGAGTCTCTGAGTCCCTTTGATTGGGTCAGTGGGCTCATTTGGCAACTTCCAGTCCATCTGACACCACTACCCGGATGCCCCGTTGCTCTGGGCTGCAGCTGCAGGAAGCAGACACAGCCTTTGCCTCCGGGATATTCCCAGGAGCTGCTTCAGCATTGAGGAGTCTGGTGTGGAGGTGGAGAGCCTCCCTTTGGAGCCTAACCAAAGTCCCTCAGGTCTCTTGCCCCTGGAATTTCTGTTTCCTCCTCTGCAAAATGAAGGGATAGGAAAGATTTGGATTCCCCACCTCTCAAGTCCTGGCTCTGGCCCTGCTCTGCCCTTGTATCTGCTCCTACACAAGCAGGACCGGCTGCAGAAGCTGCGGGCCCAGAGCCAATGGAAATGCAGAGCCCCTTGTACAAACACTACTAAGAATTTCAAGATGGTGGCAGCCGAAAGTTGAACCAAGCAAGCAAGGGCCCTCTTGAGCCTGGGGCCCTTTGTGACTGCAGGGGCCAGCTCTGGTCCAATGGAATCTGACAGAAGCTGGCTGCCTTGGTGAAGGGCAAGGTGTCACTTACTGAGTGCTCCCTATGCAGAGGCTCCTGTACCTCATGCTGTACGGGGTGCCCGGAAGACAGAAAGCTCTGCCTGTGGAGACAGGAGACACGGAGAATAGCCAAGTCAAGAGCCGTGCCTTACTCCGTGCTTGCTGGCGAGGAATCACAGTTGGCCTACACCAAACATGGGACTCTTTGTGGCCCTGTGTCCTCCTGGGGTTCATGGGAGAGCTTTTTCCTTCTCTGATTCTTACAATCCCTCTTTAAGCTGCTGCGGGTTTCTCCGGTGCCTTCCACTTTGTTCCACTTGTCAGCCCAAGGTGGCCTTTCCCTTCTCCAGACTGAGCCTGGACTTGAATGGGCAACAGACCTTATGATCTAAAAGCGTTTATGATATAGAATAGGGCAGGCTTGAAATCGGTGTTAGCGAAAATGCCACGCATTCCATAACATCGTAGGGGGAGCTTACTACGCGGATTACCTCATCTTCCTTCAGGGGATGGAGAGGGCCCCAGGTGACAGATGGTGCTTACCAGAAAACTCCTGACTGTCAGGTTAAGGTTTACATTTTTGGGAGAGGTTAAAACAGCATTTAGGTTAGGTATTGGCCAGATGTGGTGATGGCCTAAGTGATACCATTTGGACCTGTGATTTTCTTCTTATCACTGGCCATCTTTCCACTGCAGTTGAAAGATTCCAGTCCCTCAAAGGCACCATGTGACCTGGGGTGGGGTTGAGGGATCAGGAGTGACCCTTGACTAAGACAGCTAGGTCTCCACCACTCCAGTACCCCCAGGGATGGGGGCCCACCTTAGCCTGGAAGGTGATACATGGCCATGGGAACACGGCAGATCTGGTTCCTGAACCTCAAGGATAAGACAAGGCTGGTCCTAGAAGGAGAAAAGAGTGGCCCTAAGATTTTGAAGATTAGGGGTCTTCAAGGGCCAGCAGACTAGTCAGCCACTGCAGAATCCCCTTCCCCACTTTCCCTAATCTCTCACCCTTTCCTGACGACCACCCTCTGATTCTCTTCGTTAATTGCACTTCCCTGCTAGAGAAGAGAAATGAACACACTTTCTGTCTATGCAACACTTGTTTAGAAGTTGGAACCCAAGCCCTTAACCTGGGCTTAACTAGACCTAGGACCTCCCTCCCCAAAAGAACACACTAAAATGGACAACCAGTGTACATGGGTCTTTTTTTTTTTTAAGCTTATTTATTTTTGACACAGAGAGAGAGAGCATGAGAGCGTGAGCTAGGGAGGGGCAGAGAGAGAGAGGGAGACACAGAATCCAAAGCAGCCTCCAGGCTCCGAGCTGTCAGCACAAAGCCCGACGTGGGGCTCGAACTCACGTACCATGAGATCATGATCTGGGCCGAAGTCGGACGCTTAACCACCTGAGCCATCCAGGCGCCCCAAGGGTCTTGATCTGGCTAGAGGTCTTCACCTTTCAATGTGTGGAAGGTCAGGGAGCTTCCCATCCAAAGTAATTCTCTGACACCTGCTGGGTGTCCTACAATTCAACTCAATGCTGATGCTATCTACCCAGAGACAGCATCGGATTCCACAGCTTAAGGGCTCAGTCCCACAACACTGCCCTCCTCCCCTTTAGATGTCAGTCACAGCCAGGCTGTCACCTGGGCTTCTGACCGCTGGCTATAAATTAGAGATTCCCACCACCTCTTTCTTGGGTTCAATTCATTTGCTAGAGCCGCTCACAGAACTCAGAGAGACATTTTAGGTACCAGATTACCGCTTTATCATCAAAGGATGTAAGTCAGGAACAGCTAGATGGAAGAGATATGTAGGGTGAGGTGTGTAAAAAGGTGGGGGGGGGGGTTCCATGGTCTCTCCAGCTGCACCACTGTCCCAGCACCAACCCAGAAGCTCTCTGATCCTGTTTTTGGGTTTTTATGAAGGCTTCATTACACAGGCACAATTGATTAAATTATTGGCCATTGGCCATTGGTTCAACCTCCAGCTCCTCTCCCCGCCTGGGATGCTGGGGTGGGGGCACTGAAAGTTCCAACCCTCCAGCCACAAGGTTGGTTCTCATGACATCCAGCCCCCATCCTTAGGTGCATTCACTCATTTATACAACAAGACACCTTTATCACCTCTCCTCACTTAGGAATTTCCAAGGGTTTCAGGACTCTGTGTCAGAATGGGGACAAAGATCAAATATACATTTCTTATTATAAATCATAATATTATAACAGGTTTCTTATGACTTTTTTCAGATGCTCTGATTTGCAAAAGAGGTAAAGAATGGATGCTCTGGAGTGACTCAGGTCTTCCCAGCTCTTTAAAACCTCCCAAACTCTTGAGGAATGCCTGGGTGACTCAGTCAGTTAAGCGTCTGACTTCGGCGCAGGTCATGATCTCACGGTTCATGAGTTCGAGCCCCGCATCGGGCTCTGTGCTGCCAGCTTGTGAGCCTGGAGCCTGCTTTGGATTCTCCCCCTCTCTCTGCCCCTCCCCTGCTCATGCTTTGTCTTTCTCTCTCTCTCAAAAATAAGCATTAAAAAAAAAAAAAGAAATCTATCGGGGTGACTGGGTGCGTCAGTTAAGTGTCTGACTTTAGCTCAGGTCATGACCTCATGGTTTGTGAATTCGAGCCCCGCGTCGAGCTCTGTGCTGACAGCTCATGAGCCTGGAGCCTGCTTCGGATTCTGTGTCTCCCTCTCTCTCCGCCCCTCTCCCGCTCGTGCTCTGTCTCTCTCTCTCTCTCTCTCTCTCAAAAATAAATACACATTAAAAAAATTTTGAAAACAAAACGACAACAACAACAAAAATCCCAAACCCTTGCAAACTTTTTTCCTAGGCTGGAGGTTCTTTCAACGTATTTCTGGACTTTGAAGGAATGTTCAGGAAGCCATTTCAGGCCAGATGCTACAACCACCACAGCCTCACAGAAGACTTCTTGAAGATGGCTGTAGAGAGCAAGATGGAGTCACTCACGTCAAGCAGCGACTCACGTCAAGCAGCCGCGTAAGCAGCCAAGGGCATTGCCGTTAAGACCAGACAGCAGCAAAATCAACACAGGCTGTTAACACCCACAACTGCCACAACTGGAAACCAAGAAAGCCAGGAGAGCGTGGAAGAAAGGGATGACCGCTGGTAATCGCTAGAACCAGAGATCTGCAAAGGCCCAACACTGAACTTTAAAAAGGAAGAACTTTTGCGGCCAACTGTCAGAACCTCCAGACACTGACCCTTCCCCATCGGGCTGCATTTGAAAGGCGACTGCCACCGAAGGCTGTGCCCCGTGGATCTCCAAATGCAACAGCGGCCCACCGCTGCCTGAGGAAAAGAAGGAGTGTGTGCGGATTGCTGAGCTGGACCGCATCGGACCAGATCTGGGCCTCACCTCCACTGTGTGCTCACAGACTCACTGTGCGCTTGGGTCATTAACTTCTTACTCCTTATCGTACCTTGCTTGTTTCGTGACTTTGTCTTGCGCTTTGCTTTGTGTGACCTGTGTGGAGCCAAGTGAAATGTGTGGCGCCATGCCATTGAGTTTGGAATCCTGAAACCTCTCTACAATCACATTAACCTTGCTGAGTAATACAGCTGACGTTGTGAGTAAATACAGCTGACGTTGTGGACATAACACAACTCGTGCGTGCCCCTTCAGGGCTTGCTTGTGACAGTGGTATAGATTCGGTGTGGTGGGTGACTGAAGATGGAGTGTGCCTGGAAAGACAGACGGACTCCTCCAAGAATCCTAAAGGAAACAATTCATTCACCCTAGAAGAGCTCATACATCACACTGCCAAGTGGCTGGTCCCAGAATGTTCCGGTGACATAACGGGGCACCGTAGTTTCGACAAACGTTTGGTACAATGTTTTGACCTGAAAGTTCTTACCAAAGAATGGTGACTAGTTCCTGTCCCAAATCAGAGCACTGACATGGCGTCTGAGAGTAGTAATCTCTCTGGGAAACGGATCTGTTTCTCTTGGAGTTTCACCCCATCTGGGCAGTTCCGTGGGTGGCTGGGGTGCCACGCATAAAAGCTCAAGAGTGACCCCGGGGCTGGCCTGAACACTGCTGAGATTTCCTCACATCAGATCAACGGTAGTAAAATATGCATCACGTGAAATTTACCATCTTAACCATTTTTTTTTTCAACGTTTATTTATTTTTGGGACAGAGCGAGACAGAGCATGAACGGGGGAGGGGCAGAGAGAGAGGGAGACACAGAATCGGAAACAGGCTCCAGGCTCCGAGCCATCAGCCCAGAGCCTGACGCGGGGCTCGAACTCACGGACCGCGAGATCGTGACCTGGCTGAAGTCGGACGCTTAACCACTGCGCCACCCAGGCGCCCCATCATCTTAACCATTTTTAAGTATACAGTTCAATCGTGTTAAGTACATTCCCAGTGATCTACGATCATCACCACCGTCCATCTCTGGAACTTTTTCTTATTTTTATTAATCAAAAAAAAAATTTTTTTTAATGTTTATTTATTTAGAGAGAGAGAGAGTGTGGGCAGGAGAGGGCCAGAGGGAGACAGAGAGAGAGAGAGAGAGAGAGAAAATCCCAAGCAGACTCCATGCTGTCAGTGCAGAGCCCTATGCAGGGCTCAAGCTCATGAACCGCGAGATGACGACCTGAGCTGAAATCAAGAATCCAGCGCTTAACTGACTGAGTCAACCAGGCGACCCTGGAACTTTTGAATCTTGCAAAACAATACCCACTAAACGCTAACTCCTTATTCCCCCACTCTCCCCCACCAGGCCCTGGCAACCATAATTCTACTCTTTGATTCCATGAATTTTGCTATTTTTATGTTTATTTACTTTTGAGACAGAGCGTGAGCAGGGGAGGGGCAGAGAGTGGGAGACACAGAATCCGAAGCAGGCTCCAGGCCCTGAGCTGCCAGCACAGAGCCTGTCGCGGGGCTCAAACTCATGAGCTGCAAGATCGTGACCTGAGCCGAAGTCGGACGCTTAACCGACTGAGCCACCCAGGCGCCCCTGCCCTTCCTTTTAAAGGCTGAATAATATTCCATTGTGTGTGTATAACACATTTTGTTTATCTATTCATCTATTGACGGACACTTGGGTTGCTTCTACCTTTTCCTTATTGTGAATAAAGCTTCTGAACATGGGTGTGCACATATGTGTTTGAGAGCCTGCTTTTTTGTTGTTTGGGGTGCAAACCCAGAAGTGGGATTGCTGGATCACACGATAATTCTATTTTCAATTTTTTGAAGAACCACCACACTGTTGGCCGTAGTGGCCGTGCCGTTTTGCAGTCCCAGGAACAGTGCGCGAGGGATGCAATTTCTCCGCCCTCACCAACACTTGTTACTTTCTGCATTTTTGACAGTAGCCATCCTAATGGCTGTGAGCTGCGGGCGGACAGCTTGTACATGTATCTTCCTTGCATGAGATACTCAGATTAATAATGCCATCCAGCCCCCTGCAGAACATCTATCTGTATCTGGGACCTGAACGGAGAGTGGAAATAAATGCGAACAGTGAGGAGAGCCACTAAGTAGGGACTCAAAGGGCGACGCCTATCTTGGAACGTTCCAGCATGGACCAAGTGTGATCCCGTGGCAGACACTGCCTCTCACCCACCTAATATCCATTCCTCCTTTCCTTCTTACAAGAGGACATCAGTTTTGTATGGGAAAGCAGTGTGCCGGTCAAAAACTATAGATTCCTGTCTATTCACAGATAGAAATGGCCAGTTCTGGCTAAGGAAAAGCCAAAGTTGTTAGATGATGCATCTGAGAAAATCCTTTCAGAGGGGGCTGAGATGCACCTTTCGCTCTTGACTCTTCTCCTTCTGTATCAACCCTGGATGCCCAAACACCAGCTCTTTTGATATGTCGGAAAAAATTAGGTTTCTGATTGTTAAAAAACAAAAAAAAAAGATACACCATATTTCTACATTCCAGAACTTGCTACTGGGCCCACCAATGGGAGTTCCCATTTTAGTCCTGCCCTAGTGTGTCTGGCCCCAACAATCCTTGTTCCAAACCCTTCAGAGATCATTAGGAGAGAAAGAGAAGGAAGGAAGGAAGGAAGGAAGGAAGGAAGGAAGGAAGGAAGAGGGGAGGGGAAGGGAAGGGAAGGAGAAAGGAAGGGAGGGAGGGAAGAGGGGAGGAGAAGAGAGGAAGGAAGGATGGAAGGAAGGAAGGAAGGAAGGAAGGAAGGAAGGAAGAAGGAAGGAAGGAAGGAAGGAAGGAAGGAAGGAAGAAAATAGGAAATCTTTTCCTGCAGAAGAATTTTGCCACCATCCCTAGAATACAGAAATGATGCAGGCCTTAAAATTTGCTCTCTCCTTTGGCCTTGATGAATGGGGGACCCCAGCCCTAAGGGCAATGAAAGCCAAGCCTTTGCCCTTTGTGGGAAATCCTGCCCCTGTAGGTTCCCGTATCACTGCAGCCAGCAGCTGTGTGAACGTGAGGAAGAGGTGTGCTCCTGCCATAGGGCCCCCAGCCACATCACTAGGTGAACTAAGGCTGGACGTGAGGCCCTCCCAGTTTAAAAACACAGGACCAGAAAGACTGGAAGGAAGGAAAGCATCTTTCCCAGCTCAGGAGAGAGCAAAAGAATGTGGCATTTTCGTTGAGGGGTGGACAAAAAGACATACATAAGAAGGGTTTGACAAACAGGAATTCAACCAATCTAACGAGTAGTGCGCTCACTGACCCAGGGTACTCCCGGGAACACGTGGCTAGTTAGTTCAGCCACGTCCACAAGGAAGTTTGAAGATGGGAAAACCTCCAAGGAACTCCCAACTTCCTCCTTTAGGGCCTTTTCCCCCACGTAAGTTTCAAATCCCACAGCAAAGCCTGCATTTGATAAAGGCAGTGGTCAGCTCTCTCTGGATCTTAGAACTCATGTGAAGCTCCCGCCCACCCCCAGCGGGTTTCTCTGCACACCGGCCTTGTTCCTTACAGTGGTAGACAAGTCTTCTTATGTGGGAGGAGAGCCGAGCCCACAAAGAACCCAGGCTCCCAGCTGGAGAGAACCAGGAGAATGGGGACTTCCATAGCACACATATAATGCCCCAGGACTGTCCTGTTTGGGTTATGTGTCCACCCCTCAGGCACATCACTGTCACTGCCTTCGGCCACATGCCCACTGCCATGGCCAGGGGGCATGGGATTCTGAGATTGTGGCTCTTTTGGGATTGAGAGACGTGGACGGTGGGCAAGAGTCATTCTCTGCCCCCCCCCCCCCCACCGCCCTCCCCAGAGAACTGTAACCAGAAGGGGTGTGTGTATGGGAGGCAGTTGGGTGCAAGGCTTTGGTGGGGGAATGAAACACTGATCCTTTGTAATCTCAGGCAGAGGCCAGCAGAGGGAGGCGTTGTAATTTTCTGGGATTTGTGGGGTCCTCTGACCACAGACTTGGGCAAATTTATGCCCTGCTGGGGCAATTCTGTCGGTGGTGTTAGGGAAGAGACCTTTTCATCTAGCCTTCAAGGTTCTAGTGGTCCAAGAATTAAACTGACATGAAACAGACTAACAGGAGAAAGTCAAATTTAAATGCGTACATGCTGAGACCCCACCTAAAAGCGAGATTCCAAGACGGTAAGGCAGAATGAGGCATGCATGGCTCCCTGAGCTAAGGAGAAGTGGGTGGGGGTCTGGGACTTCAAAGAGAAGGAAGACAATTCACAAAATGTCTGGTAAACAAATGTTTGCGGGGCTTCTCTGGAACGAGACAGAGAGGAATTTTAACAAACAGACTTTGCTAAATCCCTCCCTCTCCGTCACCCCTAGTTCCTATCATCCTGTAGTTACCTTTGGTGATAACTGCCTTCCTGGAGCAGGCCCTCTACCTACATACTTTTAGGCAATTAAGGGAAAGGCCAAAATTTCTTCCTGTCTTCTGTGCTTTGATCATTTTCAGCTCAATGTAATTTGTAAGCCAAAATAGCACATCCTGGGGCAACTCGTTCTGAACCCTCACAGTAGTGACCTGGGTGAGTGGCAGAAGAACCCAGCCCAGCCCCTCTGCCCAGGCGTGTGGGGTGGGCAGACCGAGAGCCACAGACCCACAATTCTCCTGCCTGCTCCAGTCTCCAATTACATTTTGCCCAGAGAGAGGCATTTCCTGGTTCTCTGCTCACCATCTTGGCAGCTGGGGATTCTGGAAAATCTCTAGAAAATAGCCATGGTAAACTTAGGAGACTCTTCAAATAAACACGGGCCTTTTCAGGGCACCCGGGATGTGAGTAGTGAGTCCGGGTTGTGAGTCTCATGCTGAGGTTCGGAGCGCTGACCTCGCAGATAGGCCTAGATTTAAACCCCCACAATGCCATTACTGTCTGTGTGTGCCTGGGTCGGTTGCTTAACCTCTCTGTGCTTGTTTTCCATCTCCAAATGGATATAATAGTATTACCTGCCTTAAAAGGGCGATGGGAGAGAGATGGCTCACTCAGTTGAGCAACTGACTCTTGATTTCAGCTCAGGTGATGATCTCACGGTTCATGAGATGGAGACCTGTGTTCAGCTGTGTACTGACAATGCAGAGGATTCTCTCTCCCTCTCTCTCTCTCTCTGCCCCTCCCCCGCTCACGCATGCTTTCTATTAAAATAAGTAAATAAACTTAAAAAAAAAAGGTAATGTGAGGAATAAATCAAACAATATATTCGAGCATGCCTGGTGTGGCACCGGGACATAATAAGCACTCAACAAATATTACTGATGAAGTTTGGGGGTGATGGAGGGCTCGTGGGGACTGGAGCCAAAGACCAAGAAAGAATTCTTGAAGATGCCCGTTGGTGCAAAAAGGTGATTTTGTTAAAGCGCGGGGACAGGGGGACAGGGCCCAGGGGCCGAAAGAGCTATACTGCAAGTGTGGGGAGTAATTACCATTTTATGGAGTCATGGGAGAGAAGTCAAGAGGGAGTCTCCAAAGAGACTTTCACATGTAAAGATTTACTGGAGGTCTAGCTGTTGTCAAGCTGAAGTTGTTTTTCCCTCTAGCAAAGTATTAACATTAAGACAGTAGGGAGTTCTTGAACTTTAGGCTATAATGGGGTTGCCTCTTTCTGGCAAACTGGTGGAGACTACTCTTATCGGTTTCACCATTTGTTTTTTCGTCCTCTCCTGGTTTGGGGGTAGCCGGGAGTGTCCAAGGAATATGACACCCGTCCCACCGGGGAGTGGGGGGGGCTCTAGCTTGTGCTTTGCCCCTCAGCCTGCCCCATTCTCCCTCGTCATTACCAAATTCTTGTGCCCCTAATAACACAAAGCACACATTTATACCTTATTTATCTGCCTGCACATATCATCTGGGGAGCTTTATGGAAGAACACCCATGCCTTGCCCCCCCAAAACACCGAACTGATTGGTCTGGGGTGGAGAATGGTCTTGAGTGCCATTTTATTTTATTTTATTTTATTTTATTTTATTTTATTTTTTCGTGGGTGATTCTACCATGCAGTTAGGGTTGACAATCCTAGTTTAGGGTCTCCCTCAGCCTAAAACTCTCTCTAGGTGCACTTTTCTACACTGCCACACAGTCTTCGAATTAGGGATCTGTCTCCCTAAACCAGTACCTTCATGTTAAAAGTTTACTTCCTTGAAGGAAGTAAATTGGCCGTTTACTACTTAATGTTAATTAGTGCCTCACACCCAGTTGAGTTCCAGGTCAATGAGGGAAGGAAGTTGGGGAAGGCGAAGTTGGAGAATGTTGGGGAGGGTACCTGGGCTGGGTGTGCACCAGCTGCAACTCTAGGATAGTGTTGTTAACTGGCCAGCCCAGACCATTAAATCTGAACTTCTGTCTATTGAGCAGCCAAGGTTGGGGAACCACTGGTGTAGGGGGGAGAAAGTCACCAGGAAGCAGACTCATAATAAGAAAGAAGATGGTCCAATATGGTTGGGGGACAATAACTTTTCCCCTGCCCTCTTATGCTAGGTTATGGGGGCCTGTGAATTAAACAGACAGATGACAACTTAGCAAGAGAAAAGACAGGGCTTAATCATGTACAAACAGGAGTTCACACACACACACACACACACACACTCACAAAATATGATTCAAAGAGATAGTTGGAATTTGAAGCTTATATACCACCTAAATAGAGGAGAGAGAGGGGAAGAAGGTACTTGCTGGAAAAAACAAATGGCTTCTTAATAGGGGAAACAGGAGAGAAAGGGCACTTGTGGGAAAACAAATGACTTTTTGGAAAGATAAACAGGCTCTCAGGAGAGCTGATGGGAGACAAGACGGTCTTGTGACAATGTCTGTTTTGGTGGGATGTGGATTTTTAGTCTCTAGTGATAAGAGTCCTTCCTCCCTGGTTGCTTCTGGGGAGGGGATTCGTGACAATTGAGTCAGAAGGATGGCAGAAGAAGCCACCCCGAAATAGGTCACGGTGGCCTAAGGATCGTTTTGAGCTGAAGGCAACTGAGAAAGAGCAGATACGAGAAAAGCTCTCCGCCCTCCCCCTGTTTCTCTAGAAGCAGAACTTAAGTTCACAAAGGTGTCCCTCCTCCCTTCTCTACAGGGATGGACAAAACTTGATCAACAGTAGACCCTTACCAGCCCAGAGATGGCGCTGCAGCACACGCTTACTGCCGAGCCCTGACCTTCCATTAATCTTCCCCGCGAGTACTTGCTGCCCTAGAAACTCCGTCTCTTTCCTGTGTCTTGCCATTTTGGTGTCACTTATATGTGGAATCTAAAAAGGAAAAAAAAAAAAAAAAAAGACCAAACACACAAAACCAGACTGAAATACAGAGAACAAAGTGGTGGTTTGTTCACCCTCTGACGTGGAGCTTGAACTCATGAGCCGTGAGATCATGACCTGAGCCAAAGTCATCACTTAACCGACTGAGCCACCCAGGTGCCCCATAGGGTCAACAGTTTAGACCAGTGGTTACCAATGAGGGGAAATGAATGAAATAGAAGATGGGGATTAAGAGGTGCCAACCTCCTCTTGTAAAATAACTAAGTCACGGAGCTCCTGGCTGGCTCAGTTGGTTAAGCCACAGACTTTGGCTCAGGTCATGATCTCGCGATTCGTGGGTTCGAGCCCCGTGTTGGGCTCTGCTCTGGTGGTGTGGGGCCTGCTTGGGATTCTCTCTCTCTCTCTCTCTCTCTCTCTCTCTCTTTCATCCTCTCTCTCTGACCCGCCTCCACTCGTGCTGTCTCTCTCAAAATAAATAAACTTAAAAATAATGATAATATGTGATAATGTTGTGTGATGACAGCTGTGTGTGTGATAATATGTGATAATGTTATAATGTGATATAATGTTATAATGTGATATAATATGTGATAATGTTATAATGTGATATGTGATAATGTTGTGTGATGACAGTTGTGTGATGACTACACTTACCATGGTTATGACACATATGTGGAACCCCAGAGAATGTCTTCAAGTTGGAGTACCCAGGGTCATGGAAATACAGCTACTCAATACTTCACATTGCAGCCCTCTCAGAAAAAATGTTGAGCACACACCTCCAATGTTTATTGTTATTTATAATATACTACACTCATAAAATACTATGCATATTATAAAGTATATGTTTGTAATAGAAATTTTAAAGTGGATAAGTAAATCTATGATAAAACAAACAAAAACGTATACAACGTATAGAATTGTCGAATCTCGGGGCGCCTGGGGGGCTCAGTCGATTAAGCGTCCGACTTCAGCTCAGGTCGTGATCTCATGGTTTGTGGGTTTGAGCCCTGTGTCGGGCTCTGTGCTGACAGCTCGGAGCCTGGAGCCTGCTTCAGATTCTGTGTCTCCTTCTCTCTCTCTGCCCCTCCCCCACTTGTGCTCTGTCTCTCAAAAATAAATAAAGGTACAAAATTAAAAAAAATAAAAGAATTGTCGGACCTCTAAGTTGTACGTCTGAAACTAATATAACACTGTATGTCAATTATACTTCAATAATAGATAAACATACTAAAATAAAATGAAAATCTATTGTTCTTTTACTAAAATGCTGCATCGCCAAGTTCTAACCTACCCCCCTTTGAGTTACTAATCACTGAGTGCTCCCCAGTGTATGTGGGGAATACTCATGCTTACAAACTTGTTTTCCTCTTGTTAATCTGTCTTTTGTCAGTCCAATGTACAGGGCCCCAGACAATGAACCAAAGATGGGTAGAGGGAAAACAAGTTTTTCCTTCCCTTCAACTTCTTTCGAGAAGCTCTGCATTTAGGTGGACAAAACAATTCAGGGAAAAAAACAAACACACAGAACAACCTATCTTGAAACATCTTCCGCTCCAAAAGGTTTTGATGTCCCAGTGGTGAATTCTGGATCCCTTCAAGTCTGAAACTCTTAACCTCTTTGAGACCTGAGCCTGTGTTCAGGGAAAAAGAGAATTTCTTCTTCCCCTCCTGTACCCCAGTCCTCCAAGATTGCAGCCTTGGGGCCATGATACAGCTCTAGTGGGCCAGGCATGTTCACCACGTATAACCAACTTCCAGGAGAGGCACACCCAAGTCAAAGCAAGAAACTTCCAGAGGAAAGCTTGAAAATCACAAGGGGAGAACGTTTGGAACATATTACCTCCATGGTTAGGAAAACCTTTTTATACCTACAAATAAATGTGTAAATGTGTAACATATACCTATATCATGAATTCTACTCAATTTGGAAGTTGGAGTTGGAGGGCCTTCTGGGCCCCTACTATGTACTTGTCACCCCATCACCCCTACAGAGCACATCAACAGGTCCTCAGACAGATAAAAATTGAGAACAATGGTTCTTTGATAGGGTCAACAGTTAAAATTTTTTTTTTTAATTTTTTTTAACATTTATTTATTTTTGAGACAGAGAGAGACAGAGCATGAACGGGGGAGGGGCAGAGAGAGAGGGAGACACAGAATCGGAAGCAGGCTCCAGGCTCTGAGCCATCAGCCCAGAGCCCGACGCGGGGCTCGAACTCACGGTCCGGGAGATCGTGACCTGGCTGAAGTCGGACGCTCAACCGACTGAGCCACCCAGGCGCCCCTAAAATTTTTTTTTTTAATGTTCATTTATTTCTGAGAGAGACAGACAGAGACAGAGAGACAGTGCAAGCAGAAAAGGGGCAGAGAGAGAGGGAGAAAGAGATTCCAAAGCAGGCTCCAGGCTCTGAGCTGTCAGCACAGAGCCTGACGTAGGGCTTGAACTCATGAACCGTGAGATCATGACCTGAGCCAAAGTTGGTCACTTAAGTGACTGAGCCACCCAGGCACCCCATAGGGTCAACAGTTTAGACCAGTGGTCACCAGTCATGGGAAGCAGACTGGAGGAGGCTTTTGCAAGGAATCTGGGAATCCACATGCAAACATGTACTTTGCTCAGTCAAGAAACTATCATGTAGAACTCTGAACATTTTCTGAAGCTATAAAAGTGCCCTGTTTTATACCCATCAAAAGAGCAATTTTTTTTTTTTTAAAGAGATAGTTTATTGAATATACAACAAGGGATTGGCAGGCAGGACAGCAGAGGAGAGGCCGTCTGCCAAAACAGCAAATTTTAACAAAGAGGATAAAATCCAATGTTGACAAGGATGTGGGGAGACAGAAAGTCTGATGCAGCTGCTGGTGTTGGTAGGCGCCAAGGACTCCTTCTGAGGAGCGACAGGCACACTTAACAATTTCAAGTACATACACAGATGCTTCATGCCCCGGTATCTTGGGAACAGGTCATGTGCATTTGCTAAGTTGTTTGAGAACATTCAGTTCTGTCAGAAAAATGGGAAGGATGAAACTCGGAAGGTGTTAAGTACAGACAGATAGGACAGAACAGATGGACCAAAAGATCATACTGCGAATATAGATAGAAAGGGGTTGAAGGAAGAGAAGATGGGAACTATTCCTGATATGTTACATTTTCATGGGGCGCAGTCTATTTTTAATACGCTAGATCTACACAAGGCATCCAAGACACCTAACTTTCTTGATCTTGATGAGGGCGGGCACCCATTCTGCCCCAGGGTCCCTCTGCCAGATAAAGCCCAGGGCTGTTCATCAGACCTCTGGTGAGTTACAGCTGGGTCAGGCCCACTGTCCCTTTGACGCTAATAGAGCAAGGCTGTGTGTTTGCCCCAGGGCACTTTCTCTCTGCTGGGCCCCTTACTCAAACCTCAGTTCTAGCCCATATAATTCACATTGAATGGAAAAGGCTAATGTCAGAGAGAGAGATGGAGACATATGACACGTAAGCATTGCATACTCAGGAGCCAGGTAGCACATGCCCCACCCCGCACCCTGTCCCAGGTATCCCAACCCGTGTCTTATCTCTCTGTGCGCTTTATACTGATTTAATCCTCCCTGTGAGTCAGGTATCCCAACTTGGTCTATGAGCCGTCCAAGATTTTGTAATCTTTGGATCAACGTGCTTGGTAGTGTACCCGGAGGTTTTCATAGCATGAAGGTAATTCTCCACACGACAGAACATGAATCAAGATATTCATCAGTGGTCAGCATGGGGCAGGGGCGCTGAAGTAACCTACTGCTCATCAAAAAGATAAATACACTGGGGCGGGGGGGGGGCGCCTGGGTGGCTCCGACGGTTAAGCGTCCGACTTCGGCTCAGGTCATGATCTCACGGTTTGTGGGTTCGAGCCCCGCATCGGGCTCTGTGCTGACAGCTCAGATTCCAGAGCCTGCTTCAGATCCTGGGTCTCCCTCTCTCTCTGTCCCTCCCCTACTCATGCCCTGTCTCTCTTGCTCAGAAATAAATTTTAAAAAAAGATAAGCAAATACAATACAGTGGGGGAATAGAGCACTCTGTAGCAGTAAGAAACAGTGAGCTAGACCAGGAGCTTTCAGACTTTTCTTACTGGGACCCACAGGAAGAAATACTTCTCACGTTGTAATTCATGACTATCTATCTATTGTTTTTAATAATTTTTTTTAACGTTTATTTATCTTTGAGACAGAGAGAGACAGAGCATGAATGGGGGAGGGTCAGAGAGAGAGAGGGAGACACAGAATCCGAGGCAGGCTCCAGGCTCCTAGCTGTCAGCACAGGGCCCAATGCGGGGCTTGAACTCATGAACCACGAGATCATGACCTGAGCCGAAGTCGGACACTTAACCGACTGAGCCACCCAGGCGCCCCTATATCTATTTTTGAACAACAACAACAAAAAAACCTCATGAAATAAGATTTACCTAATTATGTTTGAGCCACTCTGATATTTTCTGTTAAGTTCTGTTCATTTCTTATAAATGCTGGTGATGCCTCTGCCAAATCGTTTTCAGTAGCCGCTCTTGGAACTTAACCTAGCATCTGGAAAACATTGAATTAGATCTATAGGTACATTAACAGGGATAGTCTTAAATCAGGTGGTTGGGTGGGAAAAAAAATAGGACCCTGAATAAGATTTATAGCCCAGTGCCACTTAAGAGAGACAAAAGCACACGTGCACACACATGGATCTTCACATGGTTAAGGAAATATAGCAAATATATTAAAGGGGGTGCCAGACGGGAAATGAAAAAAGAAAGTTAAATGCCAGAAGGATCTTGAATGCAAGGATTATGCCATCGGGCCATGCTTGGAGCAGAATGGTTGATTGTGCCCTAAACCAGGGTCCAAAAAAATAGAGACGGGGTGGAAAGATCCAGAGATATGTAAGAGCCAGAGAATGCTGCATTTAGAATTCTTTAAAAACAAAAAAAAATTTTTAATGTTTACTTTTGAGAAAGAGAGAGACAGAGCGTGAGCGGAGGAGGGCAGAGAGAGGGAGACACGGGATTCGAAGCAGGCTCCACGCTGTCTGCACAGAGCTAGACACGGGGCTCGAACTCACAAACCGTGAGATCATGACCTGAGCCGGAGTCGGATGCCCAACTGACTGAGCCACCCAGGCATCCCTGCCATATTTAGAAATCCTGAAATGCATTAATAAAATCAGTTTGCAAGGGTCAGAGACAAAATATCATCAGGGCACACTTGGAAGAAAGGAAGAAGGGTCCCTTCACCATCGATAAGGAGATGCCAGCTGAAAACTAAGGCAGTGGGCTTGGAAGTTTGCAAAGAGATGAATCAGAGGGCCTGGCTGGTCGGTATATACCCTGCCTTGCTGCCGTCCCTTTCTGGCCCACCGCATTTGCTGCCCAGGAGGCCATATCTTATACCATGTGACCCTGTCCCCAGCCTTTGGTCACAGCTTTTCTGGACTGGGTTGACCCCTAGCCCCAGAGGAACAAGCACTCGGGATGTCTGATTCCCTCTAAATGTTATTTATTCTTTGAGCTGGGGGAGGGCAGAGAGAGAGAACACGGGAGAGATGTCTGATTCTCTTTCAACTGAGCAGACTGGCTCTCCTGGACAAAGGGAATTCTGTGTCCGGGCCCTGAACGAGGGAGGGAGACATCACTGCCATAGGAGTGAGGGTTGTAGCAGGACAGTCATAAGTCTGGGCAGGAGAGACGGGGGTGGGTCTGGGGCAGGCCAGAGTTACAGGGAACAAAAACCAGGGCCAAGCCAGAGAAGCCAGGGGTGGTGGGGTGGAAACAGACAGACTCGGAAGGCATGGCTGGGTTACTTTACCAGCACAACACCGAGCTGGGCTTACAAAAGGAAACCCTACAAGGGCCAGGCAGGCAATACACAGGCGTGGACAGAGCCTGGAGTAAGATCGAGTGGGGCCCGTCGAGCACGGTCTGTCCGAAGAACATCTCTCCACAGTGGCCATCGTTTCCATGTGGAAAAGGGACCCTCAGCGTTCCAAGCTGTCGTATTTCCTAGCAAAGCTAAAAATCAGGAATTTAGTGTCAAGTCTCCTGATTTTTGTATTGACTTTTTTTTTTTTTTTTTTTTTTGCTTTTAATTAAAAACATTTTGTGGACAAAACATGTCCAAGGACGGAGGATGTAAGCAGCCAGCACATAGAGGCCACCGCCCTCCTCCTGGGGAGACAATCCTCCCTAATGAATTCCCTAGAGAATTTTGTCTCCTTTATCACTCCTCCCTCCCAGATCCTTTGACCCAGCGTGCCTTTCTTGTAAACATCAAATCTAATAAACTGGGGGGAGAGTATTTCCTGGGCTTCCCCAGAGCTCAGGCAAAGCTGTGTCTACACCATTGAATTCCCCTTGTCATCAGTCTGTGCTCACCAGCCGATTCCTGCTGCCTAATCTTGATTTGCGGGCACTTTGATGTCAACGGGGTACCCTGAATAGGGCAGAACACCACCTTTTTCAGGCAGGGATGGGCTGGCAGTCTGCTCTATGCAACCTCTCTGAGTGTGTTTCGTTAACAGGGGACTGTCCCCAAGAGACTGGGTGCCTCGGTGTGTGCCAACAAGTCCAAAGTCCAAGTCTGAAGAGAAGGTGCTAGAAGTCTCCCCAGCACAGGTATGAGGTCTGCCTGGAAATCTTTGGCTCCTGGTGCCCTGGAGGGCTCCCATCTCAAGGAAGGACTTGCTTTGGAAAGCAGAGACCCCCACCCTCAGATGTCCCTGTACATCACTTCCCTTCAAAAAGCATGTGTCTGTGTGTGTGTGTGTGTGTGTGTGTGTGTGTGTTTCCTGCTTCATTCATTCATTGCTTCAACCACAGCTAGTTCTCCCCACCTTCCCCAGCAGAAGCTGGTGCCATGGGGCTTGCTAAGCCTGCCTCAGGCCCTTTCTCAGATGCAGGGTAAGCATTACACCTGAGGCCTGCCTGGAAAGAAGGTGAGACAGAGGCAGACCCCCTGGCCCCCAGCCCCACTAGAATGCGGTAAACAAGGTCTGTGTTGCAATCCTCTGACTGAGAGGAGGTCACAATGCAGGGCTGGAGTGCAGAGCAGAGGAAGCAAAGGGCAGGAGGAGGCCTGGGTGGAGGGAGAGCCGGACTGGCCAGGAGGAGGGGGCTGGGAGAAGAGTAAGACCTGGTGGGTAAAGGCAGGGCAGTGGGAGGTACAGAGGAGAGAGGGGAGGGGCAGCCCGGTGGTGCTGCTCTCTCTCCAAGGCCAGAAACCAGGCAAGAGTCGGAGAGGTCCGAAGTGCAGGGCACGGGGCAGGCAGGGTTAGTCATCAGCTTTCAAGCCACCCAGCGAACCGCAGAATCCCTGTCATTGCCTCTGGGTCTCCGGAGTGTCTGCCTGCCTTGCCCCTTAGACCTGGAGCCCCTGCCCCCCAACGCCAACCCCTCAGAGGAGAAAACTCCAGGGCAGGGATCTCCCTCTTCAGGCTGACACTCAGGGATTGAGCCCCTTCTCTGATCTGAGGTTCCCTGGGGTCGGGGACACGGGATGGAGGTGACCACAGGTTATCGGGCACTTGGATGCCGAGCGGTCTGCAGGGCACTTTGCACACATTGTCGCATGTGACCCTCAGGACGCCGAGATGGATACGTTTCCCCATTGGGCAGCAAAGAGAGGCACACAGAGGGGAAGTGATTGGCCCAGGATGCATCTGAAGCCTGGTCACTCAGTCCGCAAGCTTTACGGACAGTCCCTATCCTTGGAACCAGGCATGTGGCCCTGAGAGACAGTCTCCACTTTCAGGGGGCTTCTGGTATTTTAGAGCGGAAGACAGAAAATCAAGCAGCGAAGAGAGAAGTTGAGCTAATGACTAAGAACATGAAAAGGTAATCTAGAGGGGCAAGCCTGTGGGGGCTGCTGCTCAGGCTGGGGAGTCAAGGGAGGCCCCTGCCCAGCAACCCCAGCTCCCCAGGGGGGGAGGACCTGCCACATGGAGAGAACAGTGAGCACAGAAGCCCTGAGGCCAGATGGAGCTTCCTGCCTTGGGCCCACGCGGCAAGCAGGCCAGCCGAGCTGGACCTGAGCACCGAGGGGTGGGCATGGGTCAGATAACTCCAGCCTCGAGCGTCGTGGGCTTTGGGAAAGGGGCTGGGAAGCCTCATGAAGGGACAGAGGAGGTGAGAGCAGAGGCAGGGAGGCCAGGCAGGAGGCCATTCCACAGGTATCCAGCTCAGAGATGATGAGGCCTATGGGCAGGAGGATGGATTGGACCCAAGGCACGAGGGAGTATAGAGACAGAATTGAGGAGGCCAGGGAGGAAGCAGAAATGAGAGGGAAGCAGATTTTAACCCTACAACCCAAGCATTTTACCACTGACAGAACCTTTGTCTTTTTCTTCCTTGTCCCTCATTGGCTAGGACAGTGGTGGGTACATAGTAGGTATTCAATTCATTTATGTATTCAGTGAATATTTATTGAGCACCTACTATGTGCCTGGCTCTGTCCTAGGCACCAGGGATATACCAATGAAGATGGAAAAGTCCTTGGCCCCTCGGAGCTTACACTACAGAGGGAGAGAATGCGTGTGTGCACGCAAGCGCATGTGTGATTAGTGATGAGAAGGAAAAGGGGAATAGAGGGGGCTGTTTTTGATGTGGCTTTCCTGACGAGGTGACCTCTAAGCCCAGACTTCAAAAGAGTGAGGTGGTGAGTTAGATGTGAGTATCTTGAGGAAGTACGTTTCAGACAGAAAGCAACAAGTCCAAAGGCCCAGAGGTGGGGGAGTGCTTGTTGACCGACCAATAGATCTGTTACTTGCTGATTCATTAATCAGTACCTGTGTCTCCGCCTTGGAAGTCTCTGAGAACAATGCCTGGGTTTTTTCCCACCAAACAAGTGTGGTCAGAGGGGTGGAATGGGGAGCCGATTCCTTCCTTTCTTTACGCCGTCCCTCTTTCCCCAGCATAGGCCAGGCCTAGAAGTCGGGAAGAGGGAGGAACAGGTATTGAATCTGTCCCACCACCTAGAGGAAAGGCAGAGACAGTCAAGGAATAAGGCAGGTGGTGCTGTCCCAGAGGCCACCCACTCACCCCCATGCTGTTTCTGGTTTTAATTCCTGGGGGTCCCACCCTGTCACCCCACGCCTTGCCTCTGCCCCTGCCATGGCCCCCACGGCATGGGGAAACCCTTGCCCTTCTGGACGGACAGTCATCTGGTGAGTTATTTGCCTCTCTCTCCATCTCCCCAGGGGTAGAGTGGTACACCAAGGGAGTGCTGTGTACCCACTGAGTCCCAAGCCCTGGGCACCAAGGTACCACGGATTTTAGAATGCAAAGGACCAGCACAGACTCCATCCAGACTCCTGGCTGTGTCCAGGCCTTCTTAAGACCGTAAAATGACAGTTACTTCCTCCTTATTATTCCTACGCCATTTCTGCTTCTCCAGCTGTCTTGCTGACAGGACATGTTGTTCTAAATTCCACTGATTCAAGACTTTCTATTCTTACCAAGAAAGCATAACAGACAATATATCCCCAAACATGCCTGACCACACATGGAATCGTAGAAGGCATTTGGAGGCGCACAATGGGGCTGGATCACCCAACCTAACAGTTCTTCCTGATTTTTATTCCAGGCACTCCCTTCCTGGTCATGTGAAATTCTTCAGGCCCCAGAAACCCAGAAGTTCCCTCCCACAGAGCATCCTAGGGCTCTGTAAAGGGACCCCAACAGGGCCAGGCTCTCCTTTCCTGGGTGAATCCCTCCTCTAGAGCCCAGGGCTGTGGAGGGAGGAGAACCTGGCAGTGAGGGACTCAAAAGGAACATCTAAGTGGGAGATTCAGACCACTGTAACTTTCCCCCTTTCTCACATGGCTTTCTGGGTTTTCTTAGCATCTAGAGATTTTCAGGTCCAGGAGAAGCGTCGTTATTTCAAATAGCCTTGGGTAAAGTCACCAGGAAGCTGCCTGCCTGCCTGATTGAGCCCAATCATTTCATTTATCCCTGATTCAGTTAAGGAGACAGAGGGTCTCGCTTTGCCTTAAGCAGAAGTCGCCCTCCTCATCAACACACAGCCCCCTAAAACTGCGGAGGGAAAGAAGGGTCTTAGTCTGGAATTTGTTGCCACTCCATTCCGGTGTGGGGACTTTATGGGCTGCCTCCTTTGGAACTCAGGCCCCGTCAAAAGTTGAGGAAGCAAGGGGCACCTGGGTGGCTCAGTTGGTTAAGCGACGCACTTCAGCTCAGATCATGATCTCATGGTTCGTGAGTTTGAGCCCTGTGTCGGGCTCTGTGCTGACAGCTCGGAGCCTGGAGCCTGCTTCGGATTCTGTGTCTCCCTCTCTCTGCCCCTTACCCGCTCACACTCTGTCTCTCTCTCAAAAATCAATAAACATTAAAATTAAAGTCTCTCTCTCAAAAATAAATAAACATTAAAATTAAAAAAAAAAAAAAAAAGTCGAGGAAGCACAATGCCTTGTTGTATTTGCCTTTTCAATGGTCCCTGAGGCCAGGAGGGGAGCAGGTTTGTATATCCCCCTCCGGGGAGGAGAACAGTGATGCAGGGATGGCTCCAGAAGGTCCCACTCCGTTTACACATACTAAGGGCCTCGCAAGACCCCGATCTTTCACAAATGTTTTACTTATTATCCCTGGCTCAGAGACGTTTAACAAGCAGCCCAAGGCCACACAGCGGGTGGTAGAAAGCAGCAGAGCCCGGGCGCGTGCCTAGTCTCTCTGGACCTTAGCGCCTCCTCCGGACAAGCTGGGGCTGGGGCGGACTCCTCCGGCGCCCGCCTGGCCCTCCCTCGAGCAATCAGAGTCCCAGATGTCGACGCCCCAGGTTCAGGAGCCTGGAAGTAACTCCCGCCCCGAAGTTAGCCGGGTCGGCCCTGCCCCGAGAGCCGGATGCTCCTCCCTCATTCTCGGGGGACCCCTGCCGGCTCGGGCAGGGTTCGCGCCCACAGGGTCCCGAACCCTCCTCCTCGCCCCTGCCCGGGGGCTCGTCCGGGCCGCCCGCGCTGACTCAGCGTAAGCCGAGTCGCGGAGGGCGGCGGGGTCAGACGCGCCCGCCCCCGGCTCCCCGGCTCCGCTTTGATTGCCCCCTCCCTCTCCCCCGCCCTCCAGCCGCCCCGCTCCGCCCCCCGGGAGGGGTGCCGGGCCCCGAGCTGGCGGCGCTGCGGAGCGGCGGGAGGGCGCGAGGAGGAGCGCGCGGCGGAGCACGGGCGCAGCATGACTGCCATCGCGGTGCAGGTAACCCCGGGAACCCGGCGGGGCGCTGGGCCGGCTGCCCCCCGACCCTCCCGGAGCGGTCCGGGGGTCTGCGCCACCGGGAGGTGGGAAGGGACTTTGCGCGGAACCCCGGATCCCCGCCTTGCCGATCTTCTGTTGCAAGCTTGTGGGGTTCGGAGGCAGGTGGGCGGGAAGCAACCTGGGGGCGCTGCCCCCCCCCCTCCCCCGACGCTGTTCCTGCAGCGCGGTCTCCTCTGGCCTCCGCTCGGGGCCCTGCTAGCACCCGAGGCCCCCAAGCTTCTTGCGGTGGATTTTTCTGCCTCTCTTTGGGGTCACCAGTAGCTATGATTAGGCTTTCCAGAAGGGTCCTTTTTAAAAAGGAGAGGCGCGTCTGGGGTGGAGGATGGACGCAGTCCACTTGCAGAGTGAGGCTTGTCTTACATAACATGAAGATGCGACTCCGGGGAAGCCAGAACTTTCTCTGGCGGGGGCTAGAAAGACCATCTCTCCGCTTCTCCAAACGCATCTGGGGTGCTGGGGCGGGGACAGACTCACTGGGGCGCGCAGGCACTTAAGAGAGAAGGTTGTAGGAGCGCCTGGGTGGTTTAGTCAGTTAAGTGGGGGACTTCGACTTAGGTCCAGATCTCGGGGTTAGGGAGTTTGAACCCCTCACCGGGCTCTGTGCTGACAGCTCCGAGCCTAGAGCCGGCTTGGGATTCTGTCTCCCTCTCTCTCTCTGCCCCTCCCCTGCTCGCACTCTGTCTCTGTCGCAAAACTAAATAAAAACCAGTTTTAAAAATTAAAATAAAAGAGAGAGAGAAGGTTGTGGCGAGGGGAGGGAGAGGGACTCGCATCCCCAAAGGTCTGACTTCTCACACTGGTGCAAGATGTTTTTGTTGGCCCAGAACCTACGGGTTCCTGCCCCCTGCCCTCTGGTGCGTTGCTGTCCAAAGGCAAGTCAGTGGCGCGACCACTAGCTACCAGGCGAGCAAGCTGCTTCTCGGCGGAGGCATTTCACCAGCTCGCCTCCCCCAGAGTCTTCTGGCTGGAACCTTCTAACGATTAGAGAGGCTCAGTTGACTTTGCCTGCAAATGCCCAGACCGCCCCCCCCCCCCGCCCCCAGCTGTGACTCTGGTAGACGCTGTTCCGCCCAATTTATAGACAAAATAACTGAGGCCCAGAGGTGAAGTAACTTGCTCACGGTAGCCAGCCAAACGACATAGTCGAGATTCAAAACAGGACTTCTTGGCTGCAAATCGTACCTGCCCTTTCCACTTTTGACTAACAGGAGAAATCGTAGCCACCCCCCAAGCCCCCGGACACAGGCGTTTGGAGAAGGACGGCGGGTTGCATCGAGTCCCTTGTCTTTGTTTTCCTTCATAATCTTGAGTCTTGATGAGGGAGCATCTGGGACAGGCCCTGGGAAGAAGGGGACTGGCAGTGAGGAGGGTGGGACCGGGTGTGGTCTCTCCCCTCGAGAAGCCTGAGAGGTGCAGCTGCAGATCCTTGTAAATCCTTGTAAACAAGGATTTAGAAGACATATCTGGAAGTGAGTGCTAAATTAAGAGGTGCAGAAGCTGCAAGCTGGATTAACTGGCAGGGGCGTCGTGTGCTGGGCCCAGAGGGGCCTGAAGTCTGGCAGCAGGTGGAGGGGACCTAGTAAGTGGAGGAAGAGGGGGAGGCCGTGGGATAGGCCTTGGGAGCTGGATAGGCTGTGGGAGCTCGCGGGCGATGGCTCAAGCCCGGAGCCTCTGCCCCAAGGGTGGGGCGCTGTCCCAGCATGACTCTAGTCATGGCTGCCTAGTAGCCCCTTAAATCAGCCCCAGGGACTGTTGTAAGCACTTGAAGTGATAGCTCATTCCAGCCCCACCAGACAACCAGCGGAGGTAGATGATGTTATCTTCATTTATAGGGGAGGAAACCCAGAGAAAGAGGGGATAAATAACATGCCCGGGGACAGAGAGCTAAAAAGCAGGCCGGCGGGGGTCATGCAGGCCAGTGCAGGCGCGGGCTGTGGCCCTAAGGACAGTGGCTGGCCAACTCTTTAGGAAACTGGTGAAGAAATTTCTGGTGAATAATGACAGGGGCCTGGCCTGGGCCTGCACAGAGTGGGCAGTGAGACTAGAGGCAAGTATGGAGGCGGGGGCTGGGGACGTGAAGGATGAGTAGTGAGGGGGGGCAGGTGGGGTCCTGGGGGATTGCGGAAGGGAAGCCCTTAGCCTTGGACTCAGTGGCCCAGGAGTGTCAAGTGACCCTGTCCTACAGATCATAGAAATCATTGAGGGTTAGAGAGGGAAAAGAGAAACACTCACATTTTTTTCCTCCGAGGAAAGGAGATTAAAGTTCCTTGCTCAAGGTCCCACAGCTGCAGGCGGGCAGGGCGGGAGCAAGACCCGACTGCCTTGGTTCCCTCTTGTTCACTGGCCCTCCACTGACCACACTGCTACCAGCTGCCTCTCCAGGAGAGGGTTTCAGGTCCTAGGTCACTGAAGGCCAGTGGAGCTGCCAACAGTGACCAGTGTGGTGCAGGGTGGTGAGGAATGAAGACTCCAATATATATTATTATTGTTACTCATGTTATCAATAGTTCCCCAACACCTTTATGTGCTGTCTTTTAATTCTTGGGAGTTTTCTTGGTGATCAGAGTTTCTTTGTTTTTTTGTTTGTTTTTTAAAGTTTATTTGAGAGACAGCGTGAGCAGGGGGAGGACAGAGAGAGAGAGAGAGAGAGTGAGAGCGAATCCCAAGCAGGCTCTGCACTGTCTGTCAATCACAGAGCCGTCCTTGGGGCTCGACCCCACAAACTGTGAGATCACGACCTGAGCCGAAATCAAGAGTTGGTCACTTAACCCACTGAGCCACCCAGGCGCCCTGGCGATCAGAGAATTTAAAGGAGGCCCTGCTTTGAGGTGGGAGGGGGAAGAAATGAACTGACGTGAGCTGTCTTCTGTTTGATCCCAGTGTGATGGGCCGGGAGACTAAAGTCCAGTCTGTGCCCAAGGAAGGTGGGGCTGAGGGAGGGATGGGACATACCTGTTGTCTAGACAGCGTGATGTCTAGGGTCAAAAGGTTTCTGGGTCCTGTGTTCTGTGACTTGATTGAGGCCTTGCTTCCAGGGCTCTCCCATCCTAGGACCTTACCAGCCAACTTCTAGGGGCATTGTAACCCGGCCAGGTACCTTCATGGCTCTTGCTTTCCTGCGGCGGTCACCTACCCCATTTTGTAGATGAAAAACCCAAGGGCCAAAGAGGTTAAGAAGCTGCCCAAGGCCAAACACCTTTAATGGTTTGTAGACACAGAGGTTTCAAATTTTCCTTGGGTTGTTTCCTAGTAGTCAAGCTGTTTTTTTATGATGAAATGCAACACAGACTCCTGGACTACCAATGTGTCCAGGTGGTAAGAAGGACCTGTCGTGGGGGCGCCTGGGTGGCTCAGTCGGTTAGGCGTCCAACTTCAGCTCTGGTCACAATCTCGTGGTTCATGAGTTCGAGCCCCGCATCGGGCTCTGTGCTGACAGTTCAGAGCCTGGAGCCTGCTTCGGATTATGTGTCTCCCTCTCTGTGCTCCACCCACCCCCCCCAACCCCTGCTCGTGCTCGTTTGCTCTCTCTCTCTCTCAAAAATTAAGAAAAGAAAAAAAAAAAAAAAAAAAGAATGACCTGTTGTGGCTGAGTGAGGACAGGGCCCGAGCTGGCCAACTCAGCTTCCCCTATTCCCCTCCTGCGGCACCTAGAACCCTGCATAGGAGGCAAGGGGAGTTGGGGCCCTGACCCCTGGGGCATCCCTCTACACTGGCTACTCCTTCCTCTCACCAGTAATACTGAGCCCCTAACCAAAGACCCTGTACCTGGAAGGTCCCAGTCGGTATTTATTGGCTGAATGCATCCTGGACATTATACGTTTGTCCAGGCAGCCATAACAGGCTTTATTGTGATTTAGGTGAGAGATCTTGGGTAAGTCATCTGGCCTCTGGGTGACATGGTTTGCCTCTTTATGCCACCTCCCCACTCCGCCCCCCCCCCCCCCGCCCCCATGGGAGCTTCCTACTCTGCCAACCTCACAGGTTTGAGTAAAACAAGCCCCTGCTTAGGCAGAAGTGCTGAAAGCAAACCAGGTCCTTATTCATGTATCCCTGGGGCATAAAATTCACGGTGGCTCCCACTTAGGTGGGCAGGTCAGCAACCGGTCTGATGTTCCTGCTGGCCCTCTGACCGAAGCAGGAGTCTCCCAGAGCGTGGCTTTGCTTCCTGTCCCTCCCTGAAAAGCATGACCCAGACTTGCCTCCATTTGCACATGTATAGGGTGCACCCCATAGTCCCTGTTCAGTTTCCCAGCAGTGACAGAGCCCCATGAGCTGTCTGCTTACCTCCCAAAGCAGGGTGTAACCTGCTTCCATAGGCACTGTCAAGGGGGTAATTTATGACGGGGCAGGAGATTCGTTTAAAGGGAGCTCCAGGGGGGGCCAGGTGGCTCAGTCTGTCAAGTATCCAACTCTTGATTTCAGCTGAGGTCATGATCTCGAGTTTCCTGCTCTGCACCAGCATGTGGAGCCTGCCTGGGATCCTCTCTCTCCCTCTCCCTCTGCCCCAACCCCCTCTCGTGTTCTCTCTCTCTCTCTAAGAAATAGGTAAATAAACTTTCAAAAAAGCGGGGGGCTGGGGCAGGAGTTTCAGATGGAAGTGACAGTGGTTGCAGACCTCCTGAATGCCCAGGACAAGCACTGTGCCAGGTACTGGGGACGCAGCCGTGCCTGCATGGGAGGCCCTGCCCTCTTGGTGAGCGGTGTCTGTGTGAGCTAGACAACATATAAGCACAAATCAAAAGGAAATGGATGACTGGTGGTCGGAACAGAGAAGAAAACAGGGTTCCTGACAGGAGGGAACCTGGTTTGGCTGGGGAGGCAGGACAGATCTCTGTGAGGAAGTGACATTTCCACTGAGACATGAAGAATGGAGAAAAGGAGACAGTCGGGGGAAGACTCTTGTAGGCAGAGGGACCAGTAGGTCTGAGGAAGAAAGTTCTGGGCTTGTCCTTGGGCCTAGAACGAGTGCGGCCGTGTCTGAGTGAGGGGGCCAGGAAGCGTGTGCTGGGAGGTGAAGCAGGAGGGGGAGGCAGGGCAGAAGGTGCAGGGCTTATGGTGTGACGTAAGGAGTTTGATTCTTCAAAGTGTTTCTCTTTTTATTTTTTGCTTTCTGGGTTGGGGAGGGGACCCATGCCTGGGTGGTGTCCCCGGGCTGTGAGATAAGGGACACCTCACCGGATGCCTGGCCCAGCTTGCCAGAAGAGAGGGGTGGGTGCACTCTTCCAGGGCTGCAACTAGAGGCTGAGGGAGAGCCTCCGTGGCTCCCCCACGCCCAGAAGCTGCTAGACAGTTCAGTTGGCCAGCGCTGGGTGGGGTTCAGGTTCAGGCTGAGCAAGACTAAAGGGTAAGGTGCAAACATCGCTCTCGGTACTGAGGAAAACAAGGTAATAACACCTAGCCTGGAATGTGCAGAACCAGCTGGGTGGAGAGTAGGGTGAAACTAAAGTCTACTGGGAAATCCTGGGAGAGGGAAAATGGAGCCTTGTATTCTAAGGCTAAGTAAAAAAAAAAAAAAAAAAAAAAAAAAAAGAATACTAATATTCCAGTGCTTTTAACAACCTTCACAGTGCTTTAGGCAGGGTTCTTGCTTTGCATACAAAGAAACCCACAGGGCGCTGCAAGTTCAAGGTCACACTGGCCTGGTCTGACAAGTTTTCTGAATTCTGAACAGACTAGGATCTGCCACCTTGCTGGTCAGTAGAATTTGGATTTCTTCTTCATAAAGATCGTTAGAGAAAGAAAGGTCAGGGAACCCTTCGTGCCTGGTGAATAGCTGGACAGTCCGTGCTTCTGGGTCTTGAACAGAGGACAGGGAGCAGGTGGGGTGGGGGAAGGGCTCCCCAAGAAGGCGGGTCTGTGCTGCAAGTTAAGGAGGGGCTGGGAGGGAGGGAAGCTACTTGCAAAGGTGGGCGTCCCAAGCTTCCCAGGGGACGGCAACAGAAAATAAGGCTATGGGAAGCCGGGAGCGTGGGCAAGGGTTTCCCCTGACATGCCATCTGTGGTGTCTTCTAGGCCCAGAGGCTGCTGGCCCGGCGGAGGCCCCAGCGGCCCTTCTTGGAATCCTTCATCCGGGTCCTCATCATTGTGTGCGCCGCCCTGGCCCTGGTCCTCTCCTCCGTCTCCATCTGCGATGGCCACTGGCTGCTGGCTGAGGACCGCCTCTTTGGGCTCTGGCACTTCTGCACTTCCTCCAACCAGACGGGGCCACGCTGCCTCAGGGACCTGAGTCAGGCCCACGTGCCCGGGCTGGCCGTGGGCATGGTCCTGGCCCGCAGCGTGGGCGCCTTGGCTGTGGTGGTCGCCATTTTGGGCCTGGAGCTCCTCATGGTGTCCCAGGTGTGTGAAGACCTCCACTCACGGCGCAAGTGGGCTGTGGGCTGTGTCCTCCTCCTCCTCTCTTTCATCCTCTCGTCCGGGGGGCTCCTGAGTTTCGTGATCCTCCTCTGGAACCAGGTCACACTCATCGGTTTCACCCTGATGTTCTGGTGCGAGTTCACGGCCTCCTTCCTCTTCTTTCTGAATGCCATCAGTGGCCTTCACGTCAACAGCATCACCCATCCCTGGAGCCAACCAAGGAAGTTTTAGGCCTCCCTCCTAAATCCGAGGACGTCAGGTTCTACAAGAAAGTGTGGTCAAGACGGGACTTTTTCAACACGTGACCTCGGGTAGGGGTGGGACCGTGACCTTGAAACTGCTGCTGCTTAGTCCATAACATTTTGGTGGTTGGCCAGAACCAGCCCAGTGGCCTTTGCAGCTGGCCTGCAGAGGTCAGGAGCGTCCCTCGGGCCACCAGCTGCACAGCCTTAGCCAAGTTATTAGGATGTTGATTTTAGAAGTTAACACATTTTAAGACTCTTTTCTTGAATCCTTCTTCCCAGGATGGGACTAGATTAGGAAGCAGCTTGCGTGACTGGTGCCTGGGCTGGTTGCACAGCTAAGTGAAGTTCACCCTTGTTTTATTGACTGTGTGCCAGGGTAGGGGCAGGTGGGTCCCTGGGATCCCCTGGGGCTGCCCAGAGCAGATCATTCTTCCAGCTAAGCATATCCAGTCAGTGCCTAGGACTTTCTTCCACCAGCCCAAAGGACCTCTGTGCACCTTTCCTTGCTATAGCTTTGGTCATGTTATTGAGGATTCCCTCAATGTTTTGCACATAATAGGTTTTTAAACCATTTGACTTGATTTGAACCCTGCCTTTGCAGTGGGGGGGGGGGGGGCATAATCCATGAATAACCTCAGCCGCCAGCAGCCGGCCATCTCTGCTGTCTGTGGGAATCCTGCCTTAATTCTTCGAACCAGCTTCCCAGGATGGCCCACCAACCTTCCAATACACAGTCCTCCCTGAGGCGAGCATGTGTGCGTGTCTGTCTTTGGCAAGGGTCAGACGGCCTCAAGGTACCATTTTTGGCTCCCAGAGCACATTATCTGGACCTGCTGGACTCCAGGGGGTAAAGGGGACTTGCCTACACTTGTAATGATTACCACCCGTCCTGGGGATGAGTGCAGGTGAAGGGGACCAGGAACCAGTGGAGAGTTCCATCCTTGCTGGCAAATCTGCATTTTTGTGCAGCCAACTGCCCCCTTCCCAGTTTCTTTTCTGCCCAGTAGCTTCAATCATTTCATTCCACACTAGCCCCTTCCCCCTCCACCTGGTCCATCCTGGCTGCTGGTCACTGTATGGGTTTTTGGTCTCTTGCCCCACCCTTATTACTGCAGGTGCCCTTTCTGGGTGCTTCTATCTATCCCTTGTGGCTTTTTTTTTTTTTTTAAATTTTTTAAACTTGAAGTTTAAAAGCACAAGTGGGGAAGAGTGGAGAGGAGACAATACTGAGCAGGCTCTGCGTTGGCTCTCAGCACAGAGCCCGATGCAGGGCCCCAACTCCTGAACCGTAAGATCATGACCCAAGCCCAGATCAAGACGCTTAACCAACTGAGCCACCCAGCCACCCCTGTAGCTTTTTAAAAACTTCTATTTCCAAATGCATGTGGAGTCCATGGAGATCAAGAAAGATGTCATGGGCCAGCCAGTTTTTCAGAGAGCAGAGCTCATCAACCATACAGGCTGGGTTCTTGGCCCTGGAAAATAAGCACCTGGGCTTTCACTCCAGAGACCCTTCACAAGGTACAAAGGGGTGACTTCCTTGTCTCTGCAGTGGGGAGATGCAGGGGTGGGAAGCCAGGGCCCAGGAGGGGACAGCACTTGTCCAAGGTCCCCCACCAGCAAGATGCCTTTTCCTTTATGTTGGGGCTTCTGTCCAGAATGCTTTCCCCTGAACACTAATAGGCTGTGTTTTGTAAAAGGGTTCAAATAGTCCCATTTAATCCTCACACGGCTGGTGGGAGAGGGAGTGCCAATAGTCCAGGAAACTAAAATCCAAAGACAAAAAGGGGAGACAGATCCCCATGGGACAGGGAGACAGGCCCTTGCCCCCCTGCCTAGGAGTGAAGACAGACACAGCCTTGGAGTACAGGGATTTGAACCCCAAAGCCCTGGACTGAACTTGTGCCCCTGCTTGCTGAGTATCTTGGGCAAGTCACAGGACCTTCATGAACCTGTTTCTTTTTCTGCCCAATGGAATCCTGCCCCCTTCCTGGCTATTCTGCCTCTTGGGCTGCAGGTGACTGTGAAAGAGGAGGCACGGGAGGGTGCCTTGTACCCTGTTGGGTTACTAAAAGGAAGCTGGGGGTCTTGGCGTCTCTCTTGGCTTCACTGACATGGTCAGGTTAATCCAGTTGTCTTGAGGCTCTAGGGTAAGAGCTACTGGACAGGTGAGTTGTAGTGAGGGATAAGGAGGGTCCATCTAGGGCCAAGGGTCTTGACTGCCATGTTTCCTGGGCTTCGAGCTTATTCCTGCAGGAAGGGGTAGGGAAGGCCAGCCTCAGCATCCTTCACCTTGTGTCTCGAGGGCTAAAGGAGAGCGGGCAATTACATACCAGACCCATCCCAGCTACCGTTTATTTCCCTGCCTTCTGGAACCCTTGAACTGCCCTTCGCATAACACAACAGACCCAAATCCCAGGCCCTCGTCCTGCCCCACGGTGCCTGTGCTTTGATCAGTTCTGAGGAATTCTCACCACAGCCCCCTCCCCAACCCGAGGCCCAGAGGAGGGGAGTTCTTGGTCACAGGAGAAAAGCCTATGATGTCTGCTGAGAAGACTGATACGGACTGTCCTGCAGCAATGTCTAGCCTTCTCGTGACCCATCTTGGTCTCTGTCCCGTGCGTGGCCCTGCTGCAGCCTCTCAGATGACACTGGCCCTGCAGGTGCCCCCGCTCTGCTCTGAGGTGCTGGCCTTGGTGCTGTGGGTGAGGCCGCTGGTGCCATTACTGAAGGTGGAGTTGAGGGCCACGGGGCGCAGTAGAAACTCACGGACGTGCCACTGCCGCCACTTCTTCTGAACCTCCAGCTGCACCTGCCCCCAGAGACCCAGCCATCAGTGGAGGAGAGAAGAACCGACCTTGTATCCTCAGTCCCATTCGCCCCCCCCACCCCCACCCCGGGACCTCAGCATAGTCCCACGACTCGTATCTTCCCCCTCTCCTGCAGGCCCCTCAGATTGGCCATTTCCGGCCCCAACATCCAGTAGGTATTGAGGGCCCCTCTCTCCTGGACACTTTCACCTTCAATCTTGCCGCCTGGGTCCCAAGGAAGGGGCTTAGGGCTGTCTCACAAATTCCAGAACTCCAGAATTAATCAGGTCATCACCTGGGACAAACTGGACTCCTTCCCATGAAGCCTCCCTAGCTCACAACTTAATCTGGGAGCCCGGGAGTTGCTCTTTGGAAATGTCCTCCACGGTGCCCAGCTGTAGCAGCCCAAACCTTTGAAGCCAGGCTTCATGCTTGAGTTTCGGAAAACAGGTTATTCCCATTCAAGTGTGGCGAACCAGTTTGATGGTCGACAGTTCTAGAAAGGCCTTACTTGTGTGAAGGACTGTATTCAACTAGTGGTTGGGCTGCTTCTGTGTGTGTCCTCCCCCAACTGCTCTGCGCAGGAGCAGAGACTTCATAGTAAGTGTCTGGCCCTCCCAGGAGTCCACACTCATTTGGAGGGTCCTTGAGGATGGATTTGCTGTTACTGCCTCTGCGCCATTTTACAGATGGGAACACTGAGGCCCATTGAAGGGCAGTGGGCAGTGAGCAGGGTCACCCACCAGGCAAAGCAGCAGAGCAGTCGGGAGCCCGGGTTCTTGTTGGGGTGCCCGTACTTCCCTCTTTCCTGGACTTGCTCTAGGGTAAGAACCTCTTGGAGAGAGCTTGTTAAACATTTTCAGGCTCCAGCCCAGACATACAGAATCCCCCTTGTGCTGAACGGAGGGTCGTGCGCAGTAACTGTGTGAACTAGACTTCTGGGTGCTTCGATGTTCCCACGAAGTGAGCTCAGGAGACCCAGCCCGCACCCCACCTCTCCCCGCCACCTTTTCCGGGGAGCTCCTCAACAGGGATCCAGTGGCTAGGAAGCTCCTCTCTCCAGGCCAGCTGAGAACTCACCTCCCCATTGAGGAAGCAGTACAGGACGGCCACCACCAGGCCCTGCGGGGGGGGGGGGGGGGGGGAAGGGGGTGGCAAGACAGCAGGGGTCAGTGCAGGTACTCCTGTACCCAGCCTCCCTTCAGCTTCCCCCCCACGTCCTTGAATTGCCAGCCCCAGGCTCACTTCTCCCCAGAAGGCGTCCCAGAGCCTTCTCACACCTCTCACCTCGGGGAATTAGGGCTACCTCCTCTGAGCCCCTTACTGTACCCCTGGCTCTGCTGGCATCATCCAGCATAGACTCAGCTCCTTGGGGCAAGAGCAGGACCCCTTTTGTCTGTGAGCCCAGTGTCCAGCGTCGGGCATTGGACACCTGTGGTTCCAGCAACCACAGAGTAGAAGCTGCTAACTTGGGCCCGTGGGGACCAGGCCAGTCCCCTGAGTTAGTAAGGCGGGCCATCTGGGAGAAGCAGAGACTGGTGGCGCCCAAAGCACACTGTCCCTCAGGTAGGGGGAGGGGCCCGCCCCTGCGAGACCCTGGGCCTGGTGCGGGCTCATGTTCAAGATCAGCTGGAAATCCGGAGGCGGTCCACCACGGCCAGCTCTTCACACTGAAACACGAATGTGTGAATGTGAAATCAGCAAAGCCCGCGTGCTGGTGCTGGCCTGCCAAAGGACCTCCCCGTATTACATCTCCTTGGTTAGGGGCCTCGGGGCTGTATGCACTCTATGTTCTCTGGTGTGATGGAGGTCTGTGCCTGTCAGGACCCTTCCTCACTAGTATCTGCAGCTTCTGTTTTCCCAGTGGTCCTGGCACGGAGCTCGGCCAGGGACTCCAGTCTTGAGATGCAGGGTTCGAGGCCAAGAGGCCTGCTGGGGACCATAAGCCAAGGGCAGGGTCTCTGCAGTGCTTACGTCCTGCTCACCTCCTGAGGGACCCCTCGGGTCAGCCTGCCCTTCCTTCTGCCCTGCAGCTTCCCTGGCTGGTGGGCACCCTTCCCCTCAGAGGTCTGCGTGCCATAGCGCTGACCTCAGGGGGGCTCCCCTCCCCTTCCCGGTCCCATCCAGACCTGCCTTTACCTACTTACCACATTGGAAAGGACCCCAGAGGATGATGAACCAGCCCAGCTATGGTGGACTTAATACATACAATGGCTCAGGGCTGTTGGCATTTTAACAGTGACAAAACTCAAGGATTTGCTTTAGAATATCAGGCATCGGGGACTGCTACGCAGAACGGAGACCATTTGGGGGAAGTGGGCGGCAGGAACGCCTACTCAAGGCTGCCGTTTCCAAATTCTGTAGCACGTTAGGATCGCCTGGGAGCTTTTGCCTAGGTTACCCCAAATCCGAATGCCTGAGGACGGATGATCTCAGACTGGGGCACCTGGGAGGCTCAGTCAAGTGTCTGATTCTTGATTTCATCTCAGGTCATGATCACATGGTGAAATCAAGTCCCGTATTGGGCTCTGTGCTGGACATGGAGCCTACTTGAAAATCTGTCTCTGAAAATCTGTCTCCTTTCTCTGCCCCTCCTCCACCCCTCTCTCTGTCTCAAAAAAAAAAAAAATCCCAGGTGGTTCTCCGGCATTCTCACCTGGGAGCCTCTGTCAGCAGATGGAAAAGTCAGGCTTTAAGGTGAGACAACTAGATGTGGAGTTGTCTGACCTACATAACCGTGGGGTTCTGGGCTCTAGGGGCTTCATTGAATCCTTGCCAAAGCCCTAGGGGGGAGGGGGAGGACCCCGATTTTACAGGTGAGGGAACTGGGTCACAGGGGTTTAGGCAGGACTGGCCCCGTGCTTGGCCCAGAGCCGGTGGTCAGGCTGCTGGCTGTGGATGGCGCCCACCTCATGGGGCCCAAGGGTGCCTGGGCCTCCAAGATCCGGAGACACATTTTCACAGTTCAGGTGAGGGCCAGAGCCCCGGGTGAGGGAGAGTGAGTTGTGCCCCAGGTACATATAGGGCAGGCCTCCTACAGCCAGCGAGTTTAAGAAATTCCACAGTTTTGGGGGTGCCTGGGTGGCTCAGTCGGTTGAGCGTCCAGCTTGGGCTCAGGTCATGATCTCGCAGTCTGTGAGTTCGAGCCCCGCGTCGGGCTCTGTGCTGACAGCTCAGAGCCTGGAGCCTGTTTCAGATTCTGTGTCTCCCTCTCTCTGACCCTCCCCCCGTTCATGCTCTGTCTCTCTCTGTCTCAGAAATAAATAAACATTAAAAAAAAATTGTTTTTAATAAAAAAAAAGGAATTCCACAGTTTTTATACAATCATTAAAAATGAAGTCTTTGAAGAATTTTAGTGACATGGAGGCAACAGGAAGATAGAGAATTAGAACACACAAGATAGGACACCACACATTAAAAAAAAAAAAAGGGAAACCACACATAGCATGACCTCAATTATATAAGCTGTGCGTACATAAGTGTCTTCCTGGATAGAAAAGAGACTTTAAAGAAAAGAAAAAAAAAAAAAAGACGTAGAAGTAAACCCACCATCATTTTTAGCAGATTATTTCTGGGGCCATGAGATTATGGATGATTTTTTTTCTTTTTTAATGGTTCCTTATTTTCCAAATTTTCTACAACTCTTATGTGTACAATCAGAAAAAGCCAGAAGTATATGACAGGGTGCCTGGGTGACTCAGTCGGTTAAGTGTCTGACTCTTGATTTCAGCTCAGGTCACGATCTCACGGTTCGTGAGATCGAGCCCCGCGTGGGGCTCAGTGCCGACAGCACAGAGCCTGCTTGGGATTCTCTCTCTCAAAATAAACATTAAAATAAAAGTATATGCCGTTGATAATGTATTGTGGTTCTGTGTGTGTTCGTTCAGCCCCTGTCTTTTAGAGATTCGGACTAGAATATTCACCTTTGAATAAAACAGTCTTTGATTTGATTAAAATGAGGGGGGACATGGAGGAGGAAGCAGCTGGGGACAGACATGAAACATACCCGCCTTGAGTGGGCAATGACTACATGGGGACTCACTATCTACTATTCTCTTTAACATATGGAAGAAACTTTCTATAATATAGAATTTTTAAAATATATACATTATATAAAATACACATGGGTAATAGATAATCAAGTGATATATGTTTGTGTGTGAGCAAAGTTTAAAAAAACCTTAACGATCCATTTTCTTTGTCAACATAGAATGTTTCTGTGAGAACATTCTGAAAGTGCTTTTGGGTTTTCTCTTGACAAGCCATTTCCTTAGAGAGAAACCAAATGGCCCAGCCCCAGCCACAAGCCCCAACTCCAGGGGACGGGAAGTTCCCTTTCTGTGCAGGGAGGCAGACACGGGTATCTGTGCTCTCAGTGAGGTCACTACCCACTTCTGGAAGCCAGGTCATGGCCTTCCACCCATGTGGACCTGGAATCCCCCACCTGCTGAATGGGCCATTGTGAGCCCAGCCTTCCCACACATTACAAGAGCAGGTGGACACGGAAACTCTGGATGAAGAAACGAAGAATGTGGATTACATAAGAGGCTGGGTTCTCTGGAGCCTGGGGCACCGGCAGGGAGCTCTGGGCAGAGGGGACAGCCCTGGGGTAGGGTCTGAAGGCAGGGTGTGGAGAAGACCTGACTCTACTCAATGCCGTGTGCCCAGTGATGTGTCCTCCCCGGAACCTGAAAGTGACAGAAGAGTGACCCCGGCCTCACCCACCCTGAACTGAACTCAGGCAACAAGGGAGACTCTGAGCCCCGTCCTGAGACCAAAGCCTCCCCAGTGAAGAGGACTTTGCAGGATAATCAATCTTGTTGCGGACAGGCTGGCTTCTTTAGGAAAATCCACTGGGAGAAATTTCTCTCAGGCCCTGAAGCCTATAATCTCTCTAGGCTCTTCCTGGGAATTTGCTTGTTTCCATTGCGGATATTATAAATCTTAGAACAGACTGTGTTTCTGTTTTTGCTCCGGCTACTGGAAATCCCTACGTTCTCCCACCTTCCTAGCACTCTCCTGAATTTGCTTCTCTGTATGAACTCAAATTTTGGTTTTTATTTTTATTTTTTTCACTGATCCTTCGCTACCTTTTTTTTTTTCTTTTCTTTTTTTGTCCTCTGTATGGTTTTCCTGAAAGCTACATCATATTATTTTTGGAAGGAGACAGCTATGAGTAAACAAAGTAACACTGTGATGTTTGGGATTCATGTTAAGAGTCCTTCTGTCTAAACACGTTTACTGTTTTGTTTTGTTTTTAAGCCTCACAACATCTCGAATGAATAGGTAGGTGCTTTCTTCCCTCACTTTCTCTCTTCCTTTTTTTTTTTTTTAGGTTGGGTATTATTCTCAGTAACTTGTGTAGGCATGCAAGTTTCAAAGAGTCAAATGATTGCTGTCACAAAACAACAGCAGCCTCCTAACACCCCTGCCCCCCATTTCCTGTTCCTCAGAGGCAACTACTTGGAATTCTTTTCACTGGTTCTGAAAAATATGCTGATGATGCTACTTCTGGATTTTTCGGTTTGGGGCATTTTTTATGGACTTCCCAGTATGAAGACGAAGATACTATTCTCTTTCAGATGCCCTCTCCCTCATTCCCACAATGTTCCTCTTCCTGCCCTGCTTTTTGATGGCTCAGCCATAGCCCTCAGCACTAAGGCTATTTTGACTACATATAAACTGTGGAGAGGTGTGCAATGCAGTATGTGGGGTTATTTTTCCCTTTCGTCTTCCCTGGAGTCAGTCTCTCTCCTTAGTTTTACCTCCCACCCCCATCTGACTGGTAGGGAACTTGGGTCCCACAGCACAGTGAGGTCCTGCTCAGCTTCTCTTGCATGTCAGCCAAAGCAGGCACCCCAAAACCCCCTGCTGGACCCTTCTGGGAAGACCTGGCTTGCCGCCTCTGTGGTCTCCATTTCTCTTTAAGGAAAGAGAGAACTCCCGAAAGTCACAGTCGCGCGAAACTTACCTGGAACGAGCCAAGGGCCAATTCAAAGAACAGCTGGACCTCCATGGCATCTTCTGGGGAGAAGGCGAAGATGATGTAGTGGACTCCGAAGAGGGGGATCAGCAGGAGGGTAGACTTGGCCAGGCGCCTACAGACACAGACCCAGACCCGCTGCGGTGTCCTGCCCCCTTCCCCTAGGGCGCAGCTCCACACACCCAACCTGCCTGACTGCAGGAGGCCAGCGGAGGGCCCCCCCCCCAACCTTTGTGGTTTGACTTTTCATTCTAGAGAATTTCTAACTCCCACATACCCACCACCCATGGCCAGTCCCCAAAATACCTGATTACGCACCCCTATCGGGAAATAACATTTGGACACAAACCCACCCAAACAACTTTATTATTTATAAATGATGTGCATGTGTTATTTAACATATTATTCACAAAGCCAGGATTCTTTTTTTTTTTTTTTTATAATAAATACCTATAAGGAGATGTGCTTTTTTTTTCTTCCCAGATTAGGGTCGCTACATTTAGCAAATAAAAAATACAGGATGCCCAGTTCAATTTGAATTTCAGATAAACAAAGGATCATATTTTTTTGAGTAAGTAACTAAAACACTATTTGTTGTTTATCCAAAATTCACACTGAACTGGGCATCCTGTACTCTATCTTGCAGCTTTATCCTGAATCCCCGGCTCCAGCTTACTCTGGACACCACTGCTCTAAAGATGTCCTGGAGAATCTGTCACCAAGTAATCCAACTCACTGCCGGATTCTCAAAGCTCAGAACCTCACAGAGAAACCCCTTGCTGGACACTGATTTGTCTTTAACCGTTCTCCAGCCCCAATTCATAAATTGAAGCCCTAACTGCAGGACCTCAGAAATACCTATCTCTGCTTGCAGATAGGACCTAAAAAGAGGTGATTAAGTTAAAAGGAGGTTGTTAGGATGGGACCTTAGTCCAATCAACTGGCGTCCTTTTAAGAAGAGGAAGAGACACCTCTGAGCACAGACAAAAGGACCCAGGGAGAAGGCAGCCATCTACAAGGCAAGGAGAGGGGCCTCAGAGGAAACCAGTCCTGCCGGCACCTTGACCTTGGGTTTCCAGCCTCCAGAACTGCCAGTTTCTTTTCTTTAAGCCACACAGTGTGTGGTTATGTTATGGTAGACCTAGCAAACTAATACAGCATCTCCCTTCAACATCTTAAAGGTTTCAGAGTATTTCTGGATCACATATCTTGAAAATCTGATGAAGGCCATTCTCCCTTGAACAATACACAGACCTATATTGATGTCCCTGAAGCCGGTCCCCGAAACCCATCAGGAGAGTCCCTGGCGTTGCCCCAAGCACAAATCTCTGCTTCCTGGGATCCTGAGAGATTTCTCATCTTCCCACCACTGGGGCAGCCTTCTCAGGCTGCACAAAGGACCCATCCCACCCCCCACCCTGCCCCCATTCCTATTTACATTTGTAACCTCCCAGGAACTAGGTCCAGTTGGGTAAACAATAGGTGCTCAGGAAATACGTGCTGACTGAGCAAGCCTTGTCTTTGCCTTCCACTTACTTATAATGGTTCGCTTCATTTCCTCTTGTCTCTTGGGTTCTCAGTTTTCTCATCAGGATTCTTAGGATGTTTATAAAAAGGATGAAATTAATCTGTAAAACACAAGACAGAGGTGGGGCTGAAGGTGATCGCCACCCCTCCAGGCCCCTGACCCCTGGACCTGAGGGCAGAGAAGGCACTGCAGGCCACACCCGAGATTGCACCACTGTGCCTCCCCTCACCTGCCCCACAGTCCTGGGGGAGCAAACCTATGGGAGGGGATGACTGACCCGGCACCCGCTCCTACCCCCCGGGGCTGCTGGAGCTCTGAGGTCTGCTCAGTTGCCATCAGAGATTATTCACACTGGGGGTGCATTGAAACCCCTGGGGACCTTGTTAAAAGGCAGGTTTCAAGTGACCTGAAAGTCTATATTTCCATCAAGCTCTAGATGATGTCAAAGCTGGTCCTCGACTACACTTTGAGTAGCACGGCTTTCTTCCAGCAGAGGTTTTGTTGTTGTCATTTTAATGTTTATTTATTTTGAGAGAGAGAGAGAGAAAGCTCAAACAGGGGAGGGGCAGAGAGACGGGGTGAGAGAGAATCCCAAGCAGGTTCTGCACTGCCAGTGCAGAGCCCGATGTGGGGCTCGAACTTACGAGCCCTGAGATCATGACCTCAGCCAAAACCAACAGGCAGATGCTTAACAACTGAGCCACCCAGGTGCCCCACCAGCAGAGGTTCTTAAGGTTTAGGGTATTGACTGGGGGGTGGGGGTGGGGTCCCAAGGCTATAGGTCAGTAAATCTGGGGTGGGGCCCAAGAATTTGCACTTTTAACAAGCTTCCAGGTAATGGTGAAGCTACCGGCCTGGGGACCATACTTTGAGAACCACTGCCTCAGAGCCTTATAGCCTCACTTTGCAGTTCAATCACCAACTCCAGGAAGCCACCCTTGATCACCTCTCTTTTCCTGATATATTGCAGTGAGGGATCATGTCGCTGTGTAAGCACTTGAAATGTTTGAAAGAGGACAAACGCATGCGTCTGCCAAACTTGTGCGTGTCCACATATCCGCCAGTCCCAATCCCAACTTCCTAAAGGACAGGAATGTAGTCTGTTTATTTCTCTTGGTGTTGCCTTCCCGGGGCCCAGTGCCAGAATGTTATAAAGATGCCCACACGGTGGTACCTCTCCTCCTCTCTCACCCACCTATGGGCTCCAGCACCATTTACAGAAGCAGGGATCAGTGGGCTCGGCCAGCCGGGCACCCTCATTGTTCACACAAACAGCCTGGGGCCTGGGAATGCTGGCCACAAGACAAGGATTAGAGGCCTGTCAGGACTCCTAGCCCAGCTGCTTCTTCAGGAATATGCTTCTCAGCTTGTTTGTTTATGCCTCTTGCTCAGAGCTGGCTATGCATGGTGTATATGAATAAAAGCTTTTTTTTTCCATTTATTTTTTGTCTTAGAGTTGGATTCAATCTAATAGGAAGCACTGGAAAGCAAAAAAAAAAAAATTCTCTAAGATCCCAAGAATGAGTCCCAAATAGTGAAATTCCAGGCCCTGTGACCAACTGGTTGGGAGGTTTTTATTTTGTTTCGTTTTGTTTTTTTAAGTTCTTACTTAAGTAGTCTTTGCACCCAATGTGGGGCTCAAACTCATGACCCTGAGATCAAGAGTCATAGCTCTTCCTTTTTTCTTTTTTTTTTAAGATAAAACCTTTTATATTTTTCTTTCTTTATTTTTTATGTTGATTTATTTTTGAAAGAGAGAGAGACAGAGACTGAGCATGAGTGGGGAGGGCCAGAGACAGAGAGGGAGACACAGAATCCAAAGCAGGCTCCAGGCTCTGAGCTGTCAGCACAGAGCCCGACATGGAGCTCGAACCCACAAGCTGTGAGATCACGACCTGAGCCGAAGTCAGACACCGAACTGACTGAGCCACTCAAGTGCCCCATTCACATGCTCTTCCAATCGAGCCATCCAGGTGCCCTTGTTGGGAGATACGTTGCATCAGGAGTATCCACCAAACATTCAATCACTAGACAGACCCAGTCCCATGAAATCTGCCAGGACACTGGGGCCCACTGTCCCTCTGCTGGGGCTCTCCTGGGCTGGGCTGTCAGATTCCCAGAATTATAGCAAGGAAACTGGCCTAACTGAATGAGGAAATGCCCTCCTGTGGGAATATCATGCAGCACATTGGTTCATTAGATAATTTCAAAGGACATGGGACACCTCCCATCTCTTGCTAAGTGAAAAACCAAACTAGAATACAAAACTATATTGAGCATTTTGAAACAAGTATGTTTTCCTCAAAGAAAAAGGAAAGAAAAGCACATGTGTATTCACTGTGTGTATCTAGGTGCTAAAAGTACGTGTGATTTTATTCCCTTTTGAAAAACAGACTTTGTATCTTCCAACTTTTCTTTTTACATGAAGTCTATTATTTAGAAAAAGGGGGTGGGCACACCTATGTGGCTCAGTCAGTTAGGCATCGACTCGTGATTTTGGCTCGGGTCATGATCTCCCAGTCGTGGGATCAAGCCCCGAGTAGGGCTATGTGCTGACAGCATGGAGCCTGCTTGAGATTCTTTCTCTCCCCCTTTCTCTCTCTGCCCCTTCCCCGTTCACGCATGTGCACTCACTTTCTGTCTCAAAATAAATAAACAAGCTTTTAAAAAATGCTCAAAAGGGGCACCTGGGTGGCTCAGTCAGTTGCACCTACAAGTTTAGCTCAAGTCAGGATCTCATGGTTTGCGAGTTCGAGCCCCGCATCGGGCTCACTGCTGTCAGCCTGTCGGCACAGAGCCCTCTTCGGATCCCCTGTTCCCCTCTCTCTGCCCCTCCCCCCACCTCCAAAAAAATTTTTTTTAATGTTAAAAAAGAAAAAAGGAGGGAGGTCATGGGATGGCGGGATGGCTCCCTCCCCCCAACTGCCCTTAGAAGGTCACCAGCCAGCCAGTGGAAGAGGATGGGCTGCTGCCCTGTGTGGCACCCCCACCCCGCCCCAGAGAGCCCATGAAGGGCACTTCCTGTCAACTGGTCCTGTAGCCATGGGGTCCCCCTGAACCCTGCGCCCGGCTGAGGGGCTGATTCCATCCAGGAGACAACCCGAGGGTGTCCCCCGTCCTCTGTCCCCCTATTTCATATCCACACCCACAGGCTCAGCTCCAGGGCTCTCAACCCTGACTGCAGAGTAGAAGCACCTGAGCACTTAAACCAGAGATTGGTGTCCGGGCCCCTCCCCAGAACAACGAGAGCAGAATCTCTGGTCCTCAGTATTTTTTTTTTTTAAATGTTTATTGATTTACTTTGAGGAAGAGACGGGGAGAGGGACAGAGACAGAGTGGGAGAGACAATCCCAAGCAGGCTTCGCCTGTCAGCGCAGAGCCTGATGCAGGGCTCCAACTCACAAACCGTGATTATCATGAGCTGAGCTGAAATCGAGTCGGACGCTCATCGACTGAGGAACCCGGGCGCTCTGGCCATCGGTATTGTTAAACAGCTCCCAGGTGATTCTGAAGGGCATCCTAGTTGAGACCCTCTGGGGTTCCCTGTCCCTAGGTCACTCTTGTATCTCCTCCCCGCCCCTCCCAACAGCACCCTGGGGGCCCAAGACCATGCCTCACTCAGCTTTCCTCAGCTCCCTGCCTATGATCCCAGCTCAATGATTCTTCCCAGTAACAAGGGGATGCCTAGAAAACAGATCAGGACAGGACCCAAAGATCTGAAGGGGGGGGGTGGTTTCAGCACAGAGCCAGCCAGGTTAGGGCAAGGAGCTCGGCTAATCACATTTCAGTGGCTACTCACAGACCAAAGGGAGTTATGTAACCTCCTAACTGCCCCTCCCACTTCCATTCTCTGGGGGGCGGAGCTTCTAGACCCTCCTGCAGCCGCCAACCTCTGGAAGTTCTGTGGTTGATCCCTCCCCACACCAGGAGGGAGCCCTGTCTCTTGGCCTTTTGTCCAGGCCAGTCACTGTTGCCCTCTCTCCCACTGGAGCCCAGCTCAGGAAGATGGCCACTCACCAGGATGGAGAGGATCACAGGCCCTCGAATGACCCACCAGATGGACGCGTTGGCGTTGATGTCCCAGCACCTGTGGACAGCCAGGCTCCGTTAGGCGTGGAGAGCTGAGCTGACCTGGAAAGGCTAGTCCTCTGAGGAGCCCTTGGTATGAATGGCCCATGCTGGTGACCCTGTGCACTGCGGCTGTGTGCCCAGTGCTATCAGAACCGACTCTCCCCTCTGGCTCAGAGCACGTCTGAGGCTGACGATGCCTCCAGAGAACTCGCCTGTGGCCCCCAGTTTGAAAAACAGGCCTCTCCTAGATAGCTCCCAACAAGTGTCCATCCTGTTCGAAGAGCTGGATGATATAAAATACTCTCCTGTTACCTCTCCTTCAAGCAGCTTACCCAACATCTTCCAGAAAGTGCCTGCTGATGGCCCACGAAGCAACAAAAACAGCTGGGGAACCTGAAGAATAAAAGCAAAGGGAGGGACGGGAGAGAGGGGACTCAGTTTTCAACACCCGCACAGGGACAGGACAGTTACCCCAGCCCAGTAGTGAACAGGTGCATGGAACCCCCTAGGAAATCCTGTGCAAATGGGTAGCCTCCTGCTTCAAGGGTGGCAGGGACGCCCTGGGAACTGAGGACGCCCTGGGCATCAGATGGATCCTGAAGGCCACGAGGGGCTCCGGGGCTCCTGGGAGCCCGGGCCAGACTCAGGAAGGCCTCTGCCGGGAAGAGAAGGCTGAAGTGATGGTCTACACCTGTGCTGTTAGTGGCCACTCGCCACATGTCGCGAGTGAGTACCTGATTCGTGGCTGGTCCCGGGGGAGATGTGCTGTAAGTGCAAGACACCGGATTTTGAAGATTTGTAGGAATAAAAGAATGTGAAGTGTGTTAATTTTTATGTTAATTGTATGTTGAAATGATAGTATTTTTACACTGGGCTAAATGAAATATATTATTACGATTAATTTCACCTGTTTCTTTTTACTGGGTTTACTGTGGCTACTGGAAAATTGCATTTATTTTTTTAAGTTTATTTTGAGAGAGAGAGAGTGGAGGAGGGGCAGAGAGAGAGGGAAAGAGAAAGAATCCCAAGCAGGGAAGCCCGATGCAGGGCTTGAACTCCCAACCCGCGAGATCATGACCTGAGCCAAGACGGACACTTAACCAACAGAGCCACCCAGGTACCCCTAGAAGATTTTCTGTTATATATGTGGCCCATTCTATTTCTTTTTAAGTTCATTTATTTTGAGGGAGAATGAGGCAGAGGGGCAGAGAGAGAATCCCAAGCAGGCTCTGTGACTCAAGGCTCGATCCCACCATCTGTGAGATCGTGACCTGAGCTGAGATCAGAAGTCGGATGATTAACCAACTGAGCCACCCAGGCGCCCTGGCTCGTTCTATTTCTAATGGACATGCTTGTCTGCACTTGAATGGCAAGAGCCACGTCCCCAGGCTGCGCGGCTTCCAGACCTCCAGCAGCCAGGTTTATACCCTAGCTCCAGCCCTCCACACACACCTCTACCCCAGGGCAGAGATCAAAGGAGTTTTCTCTGGAGGAATCAAACAGCCCCAGACAAAGGGCCTACAGATGGTGATGCTGGGGACCCCCCAACACAGCGGCCACTTCCAGGCCAGTCTCCCTGAGAGACACACCATGTACGTACCCCCCACCCCCACACCCACCCCGCACACAGGGCCTTCAGTCAGCTCTGAAGTGACTCATTCTTTTTTTTTTCTAGTGTTTTTTTTAAATGTTTATTTTTATTTTTGAGAGAGACAGAAGGAGAGCAGGGGAGGGCACAGAGAGAGGGAGACACAGAATCTGAAGCAGGCTCCAGGCTCTGAGCTGTCAGCACAGAGTCCAACATAGGGCTGGAACCCATGAACTACACGATCATGACCTAAGCCAAAGCTGGATGCTTCACTGACTGAACCACCCAGGCATCCCATTCTTTTTTTTTTTTAAGTTTGTTTGTTTGTTTATTTGTGTATTTATTTATCTATCTGTTTATTTATTTAGAGAGAATGCAAGCAGGGGAGGGGCAGAGAGAGAGGGACACAGAGAATCCCAAGCAGGTTCTGCACTGTCAGCACAGAGCCCCGCTGGGGGCTCAAACTCATGAACGGTAAGATCACGACCTGAGATCACGACCTGAGATGCTTACCCAACTAAACCACTCAGGTGTCCCTGAAGTGACTCATTCTTAAACACGAACAGTCAAGGTCACCAACATCTGAGGAAAGCTGATTACATCAAAGGCAAGGACCAAAACACTCAGAGAGAAGGAACTCAGAGGAAACAGACCATGCAGGCTGCTGGAGGAACTTGAACAAACAACTCTAGGGAATATCATCAGAGAGATAAGAGGAAAGATCACCTCTGCGGGACCCAAACAGGATGCTGAAAACTGGAAGCATTCCAAGAACAAGGAAGAGGGCTTAGAAATTGAATACATGATAACCGAGATTTAAAAAACCCACAGATGGGTTGGAAGATAAAGACCAAGAATCGCCCAGAAAGCAGAACACAAAAGGAATGTAATGAAAAGCAGGAGGAAAGAAACGAGAAACTCAGGGGTCCGTTTCAGGATGTGTGCCATCTGATTAAAAGTTTCAGAAAGAGAGGATAAAAACCAAAGGGAAAGAAATCAAATAGGTGATGTTAAGAACATTGTCCAGGAAATGAAGGATGTGAGTTTCCAGATGAAAGGACCACCGGATGTCAGCAAAAAGGATGAAAGCAGTTCTCGTGGGGACACATCCCGAGGGCGTTTCAAAACACGGGGGACAGAGAGAGGCTTCTGTAGCTTACAAAGGGTAAAAATGCTCAGGAAACAGAATAATACGGCACATTCTATACCCAGCTGCCCAAATAGAAGGCCTCCAAAATTCTGGGGGGAAATGATTTTTCAGCCTAATTTCTATGCCTGGGAAAACCACAAGGTAGGTGTGAACGTTGAAAAAGATATTTTCAGATATGCAATGCAAAAACGTACTTTCCACGCACTCTTTGTTAGGTACCGGAACACGCGCCCCAACACAACTAGGGAGCAAACCAAGGGGAGGAGACAAGAAATAAAGGAATAGGATTTGCTGAGGAAGATGAAGGAAATTCTCAGCATGAGAGCGAGGGAACTAAGCAAGTCTAAAGAACCACCAGCCCAGATAGAGCAGGAGGGCAGAGGCTCTAAGAAGAACACCGGTGGGTCTATTGGGTTGAATAGCATCCTCCCCAAATTCATAACTACCCAGAACTTTGTAGGGTGACCTTATTTGGAAATAAGGTCTTCGTAGGTGTAATCAGTTAAGAAGAGGCCATACATGGGGCGCCTGGGTGGCTCAGTCGGTTAAGCGTCCGACTGCGGCTCGGGTCACGATCTTGTGGTCTGCGAGTTCGAGCCCCGGGTTGGGCTCTGTGCTGACAGCTCAGCGACTGGAGCCCGCTTCGGATTCGGTGTCCCCTGTCTGTCTGCTCTTCCCTTGTTCATGCTCTGTCTCACTCTGTCTCTCATAAATAAATAAATGTTTAAAAAAAAATTTTTTTTTTAAAAAGAGGCCATATGTATAAGGATATGACTGGCATCCTTACAAGGAGGTCATGAGAGACACAGAGGGAAAGGACACATCGAGGGAAGAAGGCCACGCAAAGATGGAGGCAGAAATTGCAATGATGCAGCCACCAGCCAACAAACCACCAAGGACTACCAGCAACAACCGGAAGCCAGAAGAGAGGCACGGAGCATTTCAGAAGCAATCAGCCCTGCCAGAACCTTGATTTTGAACTTCCGGCCCCCAGAACTGCGAGAGAATAAATGTCTATTGTTTCAAGCCACCAAGTTTGTGGTAATTCGTTAGGCAACCCCTAGGAAACGAATCCAGCAGGAAGAAACCAAACAAATAGGAACTAATAGATTTCCTGTTGGCATTGGTTGAGTTGGAAAATAGCATTAGAGGGTTTTCAGGTTCTGGTGGAGAATTTAGGAGAATTAATGACAGCAACCCAAAACAAATAAATCAATTAGAAGTGACTCCACGAAGGGGCGCCTGGGTGGCTCAGTCGGTTAAAACGTCTGACTCTTGGTTTTGGCTTAGGTAATAATCTCGTGTTTAGTGAGTTCGAGTCCCATTTGGGGCCTGGACTGGCAATGCAGAGTCTGCTGGGGATTCTCTCCCTCTCTCTCTTTGTCCCTCCCCTGCTCATGCTCTCTCTCTCTCTCTCTCTCTCTCTCTGTCAAAAATAAATAAATAGGGGCGCCTGGGTGGTGCAGTCGGTTAAGCGTCCGACTTCAGCCAGGTCATGATCTCGCCGTCCGGGAGTTCGAGCCCCGCGTCAGGCTCTGGGCTGATGGCTCGGAGCCTGGAGCCTGTTTCCGATTCTGTGTCTCCCTCTCTCTCTGCCCCTCCCCCGTTCATGCTCTGTCTCTCTCTGTCCCAAAAATAAATAAAAACGTGGAAAAAAAAATTTTAAAAAATAAATAAATAAATAAATAAATAAACTTAAAAAAAAAGGGACTCCATGAAAAACAAAAGGTTAAACATTGGAAGTAAAATCATTGTACATCACTTGGCTCAAGAGTAAACAACACTTACACAGACATAATGATATATACATTAACTCGAACTTAACCAAAAACTAAAAACTAATGGTAGGATGGAGAACTTTATATCCTTATCTTCCATCCTAAGGAGGCAACCGGTAACACCTCAGATGGACAAATCAGGAAAACAGCAGAATCTTGTTCAGAAACATGATGAGAGTGAACATTAGAAGGACCAGCTAAGGAATCTTGAGGGTGTTACTTCTGCGGAGCAGAAGTGGGGGCAGAAGACTGCTTTTTTTTCACCCTATTTAATTCCTTAAAGCAAGTATGTGCATGACTTTAACAAAAATAACACTAAAAAAAAATTCCCTGCCTTCGGGTGCCTGGGTGGCTCAGTCTGTTGAGCCCCTGACTTCAGCTCAGACTATGATCTTGCCGATTGTGGGTGCGAGCCCCACATCGGGCTCTGTGTTGTGGAATCTGCTTCAGATCCTCTGTCTCCCTCTCTCTCTGTCCCTTCCCCGTTTGCACTCTCTCTCTCTCAAAAATAAATAAACATTTAAAAAAACTTCCTGCCTCAATTTTGAATGCTTTGGGCAAAAACATGGGTTCTGAAAGGCTTCCTGTTCACTGCCTTCCATCTTTAACAGAGTTGGTGGAAAGCGGGAGAACCGATAATGCCCTGATTTAGGGTTCGTAGTGTGGTCCCCAGACTAGCAGTATCAGAGTCATTCGGGGACTCGTTAGAAATCCAGAGTCTCAGGGGCGCCTGGGTGGTGCAGTCGGTTAAGCGTCCGACTTCAGCCAGGTCACGATCTCGCTGTCCGTGAGTTCGAGCCCCGCGTCGGGCTCTGGGCTGGTGGCTCGGAGCCTGGAGCCTGTTTCCGATTCTGTGTCTCCCTCTCTCTCTGCCCCTCCCCCGTTCATGCTCTGTCTCTCTCTGTCCCAAAAATAAATAAACGTTGAAAAAAAAAATTAAAAAAAAAGAAATCCAGAGTCTCTGGCTACACGCAAGGCCAACTGGCTCAGAGGCACAGAACGTGGGGTCCAGCCAGCTGGGTTTGACACACCCTCCATGTGACTCTTGATATTGGCTCCACTTGGAGAACCACCAGCTCAGTGAGTGGGAGCTTCGTTCGTCCCCATAAAAGCCAGAGGTATGGCCCTTTTCCAGGCACAGACTGACACCCCAGCCACCTTGCGAAAAGTAAAAGTGTCGGCTAAGTCAAAAACTTCAATAGCGTTCACTCCTTCTGATTCAGTGATCCTAATTCTAGGATTCCTTATGACACATGGAAATAAGCTTTGCCCATAAAAGTATTCATCACTGTGTTACCTATGATGGTGGAAAATCAGAAACAACCTAAATGCCCACATGATAGGTATTGGGTTAAATACACCCATAGACTAGTTAAAAATGTTTATCGGCAGAGGCGGAAGGATACAGAGCATGCTTACATGTTAGTGGAAAGAAGCAGGATTCAAAATTCTCCATACGGCATGAGCACAACAATGTGGCGGGGGTGGGGGGGGGTGGTGGGGGGGACGGAGGAGGAAACATAGTCTGGAAGGAAACCCTTCCAAAGTGTTCAATAGATGGGACCGACGTTAAGTTTTTTTCTACTTAATTTTTTTTTTCTTTGCAAAGTCTTACAGTGAGCGCGTGTGTAACTCATTTAAGCAACCTATCTCTGGGGAGACAAGTTGGCGGACAAACTGAGAAGGGGCCACTGCTTTTGCAAAAGAAAGGCTTCTCCCAGTTGGAGAACTTTAGACCTTCGTGAGCCCCTTCAGGGTGTCCTTAGGGCTGTGCAGGCAGAGAGGCGGGGAGGGGAGGAACCCCTGATTTATGTGCTGTTCCACCCCCAGGGTCTGGCATATCGTAGATGCTCAGTAAATATTTGAGGAAGAAAGGGGGGCTTTCTAAAAACTTGTGATGGAGATGTCACAATGCAATTTTATCTCCCCACCAGACTGTGACTGACTCCTTTGAATGATGGAACTTCCGTCTACGGCCATACCACACTGAACACGCCTGATCTCATCTGAATGATGGGACTTTTTTGGTTTGGGTTTTGTAATCTCTAGAAGCCCCTCTGAACACAAAGAAGTGGTCAAAGAAAGCTGAATAAATTATGATCCTGATATTATAGATAATGAAACTGCCCATGTTCATATGGCAAGGTCATGGCAGATCTGGGCATCAAGGTCAGTGAACTAGGTTTTGAACTGGGTGCTTTTTGGGGGGCAGTCAACTGCATAAAGCAAGTCCCTGGTCCCCCAGCACTCTGGGACGACTGGCCTATGCAGAAATCCAAAGATCTGCAGAGTCCTCCCTACAGCTCCCGCTGGCCAAAGGTCATGTGCTAATTAGGCTGCCAAAGTCTACAGGAGGGCTCAGCAGTTCTAGCTCAGATGACTTCCCTGATGTGAGGAGATAGAGCCTCTGCCTGTAAGGATTTAGACAAGCAGAAAAGACAGCATTCCTGGCAGGGGCACTTCTTAATTAAAGGCACCAAGAAGAAAACAAATGAACTTAATGGCTGGTACACATGACTATCCTTGTAAGCATGTGAGGCACTCAGAAGAATCTGGCGATCTTTCTAGAACCCAGTGGGTAACTTACATATGTTTATCAAATGAACAGTTGATGGATGGTTCGGGATGGATGGATGGATGGATGGGTACATGGATGGATGGATGGATGAATGGATGGATGGATGGATGGATGGACAGACGGATGGACAGATGGAGAGATGTCCATCAATGGCAGAATAGGAGTTAAGGGGCTCTGGAAACAGACAGGCTTTGGTTTGAATCCTGGCTTTGCCCTTGTTTGCAGTGTGAGCTGAGGATATTACCTCATGTCCTTGAGCCAGGTTTCTTTGAGAAGCTTCTGGAAGTTGTGTCAATAAAATAATGCATGTAAAGTACCGCGCTCATAGTAAGTGCTCAAGAAATGGGAGTTATCATCTGCATTGGTCAGAAAGGGAAGGGGGAAGAGATTCGATGGAGGCTGAGTTGGCTGTCTTACTACTATGTCGTCTCCTTCCTACAAAGGAATCCTGAATTTCCTTTGGGAAGCCATGTGGTTTGAGTAGCTTAAGCCAATCAGTGTATTCCTCAAGTCAGGGAATGTGTATGAGACAAAGTGGTCCAATCAGGGTGAACCTCAGAGTATTTGCTGCGAATGCTGGGACACGGCCTTTTGCTCTCCTTAGAGGTAACAAGGAAGCTGGTAGCCCAGAAGCTGGGAGCACCAGCCTAATGACAAAGCTGATGTTCCGGAAGGCAAAGTGGAAAGACACGAAGAAATGTTGTTGAGCTGCTGGATCCAGCCTCACCTGAAGTTGGTGACCCCTGGACTTTCATTCAGACAGATAGCCAATTAATTTCTTTTACGTTTAAAGCTGATCTAAGCCAGATTTTCTATAATCAAAAGTACCCTGATATAGAAAGGAAGCAAGAATGAAAATATATGAATAAATGTCTAAGGAAGATGAAACAAGGGTGGGGGGTATCACATTGTAAGAGACTTTGGATGGCAGAAATTGGGGCTAAATTTTAGCTGTTAATTCCCACTTGACATACAAACAAACCAAAGCCAAGGGGTTAAACAAGAAGCAACTTGCCGAGGGGCGCCCGAAAGGCTCAGTTGGCTCAACAGCCGACTCTTGGTTTCGGCTCAGGTCATGATCTCATGGTTCGTGGGTTCGAGTCCCGCGTAAGGCTCTGTGCTGACAGTGCGGAGCCTGCTTGGGATTCTCTCTCTCTCCCTCTCTCTCTGCCCCTCCCCTGCTCTCTCTCTCTCTCTCTCTCTCTCTCTCTCAAAAATTAACATTAAGGGGTGCCTGGGTGGCGCAGTCGGTTAAGCGTCCGACTTCAGCCAGGTCACGATCTCGAGGTCCGTGAGTTCCAGCCCCGCGTCAGGTTCTGGGCTGATGGCTCAGAGCCTGGAGCTTGTTTCCAATTCTGTGTCTCCCTCTCTCTCTGCCCCTCCCCCGTTCATGCTCTGTCTCTCTCTGTCCCAAAAATAAATAAACGTTAAAAAAAAAAAAAAAAAAAAAATTAACATTAAAAAAAAAAAGAAGCAGCAGCAACTTGCCTAAGATGACACAAGTTAGCTAACTTAACGAAGTGTGGGGCTGGAACTCAAAACCAAATCCTCTGACTCAGTGCCCTTTCCCACATACACACAGCCATTATACCTACGGAGAAACATACCCCATCCGAGGGCAACAAATCCCTGGAGGCACTTCTTTTCTGAGAAGAAGGAGATGACGAGGAGCGTGTGAAGGTAGAGGCCTTCCACCAGCAGCCAGGCATAGTTGGCCATGATGCAGTATTGGAAGAAAGCCATGACCAGCTTACAGCCCACCTGGACAGAGAGAGGCAGGTGAGCCCCCGGCTGGGTAACCATGGGCTTCCCTCTGGTGGCCACCCCCAAAGGAAGTGACACGGTATGCCGCAGACCTAGTCCCTGAGGTTCATGGCCATCCCCTGTGGCCTTCCATTATCGGAAGACCAGGCCCACAGACTTCTCTAGAGGGTGGAACTCAACATGCCAGCAAGCTCAGTCAGAAAGGTTAATGGGCCATCACAGAAGCAGGAACTACATTCAAATTCTGGAACTGGCTGCCAGTTGTAAACCTGTGTCAGATGTCGCCCGACTCCCAAGTTCCTCATTTGCAGATGAGAAAAGAAGCCTGGAGAAGGAAAGGGATTTCTGAGCAAAGGGTTAACAAAATCCTTTCCATGCTGTTTCCCCAGAAACGGTTGAAGGGAGGTACCAATTATGTTAGTGGGCAACACTGACGGTGAAAATGGCCCCTGACTGGCACTCTGCATCTGTTCTGGAGACCTCTAAATACCGGATGGGGGCACTTGATTCAGTGACATTACAGGCTTGTCTCTTGCCAGGATCACTGGAAGCTATGCCTGGGGGGATGTGGGGCACGGGACTTGGGCGCCAGCAAGGAAACCATTCCCACACTACAAGGGTCCCTTTCCTTTCACTGAGCTGTCCCCTGGGGAGAGGACAGCTCCTGGAATGGCCCGAGGGCTGCTGCATGGACTGCTTCGAGGTCACATCCACAGAGGAGAGGCACCTGGTACTGTCCTGCTGGCCAGCTGTGGTTCCTGCCTTACGGCCACCCACAGACTCTGCTTCTCAGAGGTTCCCATGCTTGGCTCACGAGTCTAATGTTTAGTAGAGCCCTAGAAGCTTCCTTGCGGGGCATTGCTGGACTTCCCCGGTGCTGGTCAGTGAGAGGGTAGGGTCTGAATTTAAGTCTTCTGACTCCCACACTGGTTACTCTTACTTCAGCCTGCCAATCTCCCTAAGGGACAGGGCCCTCCTGCAGGGACGGCTCAGTTTGAGTCAAAATACACACACACACACACACACACACACACACACACACACAACTACAAATAGTACAAACTTAACAGATCTGTTAAGGAATTACAGATGTGAGTGGTGGGAAGTGACAGGCAGGTTGACTGAACCAATCTCAACCTCCAATCCCTTTCTCTCTTGTTTGCCTCTGCTGTGGAGACTATGATGGTAAAAAAAAAAAAAAAAAAAAAAAAAAAACCTCAATCTCCCAGCCTCCTTTGCAGTTAGGTGTGGTCACATGACATGGTTCTAGCCAATGAGATGTAGATGGGTGTCTTGGGGTGAGGATTCTTTCCCACCATAAAAAGGCAAAGCTGCCCAAAGACAAAAAAAAAGTTTCATCTTGACTCTTTTTTTTGTGCCTGGAACATGGATGTGAAGCCTGGGGTTGTGGCAGCCGTATTGTAAGCATGCAGTGTAAAGCATGGAATCAAACATGGAAGAGCAGAAAGAGGGAAAATGACTGGGCCCACCATGGCATCATGGAGACACTGTGCCACCTCTAGATTGCCCATCTGTGGACTGCTTATGTGGGAAACAACTCCTGTCTGTTTAAGCCACTGATGTGCAGTTTTCTGTTATATGCAGCAAACACAGAGAGATATTGCTAAGAAATAAGGCTCTCTAAGCACTCAGAAGGAGAAAAGTGTTAGACTTAGCAAAACAATTGTTGTACTGCAGACCTGTGTGTGCAGACATACAGGCATACGCTCATACTTTTCTTTCTACCACCAACCTCAACCCTCTTTAAACTTGACCATCTCTCTACCGTTAGGACTCTGCAGATGAAGGGAAAAGACAAGCCTTGCTATACATCTAATTGCCACAGTGGCTAATCTACTCCTGGATGCTGGGAGTTGAAGGGCAGCCCCCAGGGGCTTCCTGACAAACTGCTCTCATACATGACCCAGACCTTGCATGGGGAGACATGGGACTCTCCCCAGACCTCCTGGCCCGGCTCCAGTACTGGGCCCTCTACGAAGCATTGGGTGCAGCCTCGCAGGGACCTTCGGGAAGGGCAAAGTGGCTACCACCCTCTCCGAAGTCAGGCTGGGAAGAGCAGGCCGGCCTGGCCACACCCCAGGGCACGCAGGCATGTTACCCTGTGGGCATCACAGTGAGCGACATCGTCCGAAGAGAAGAGGACCGCGTCCTTGATGAAGTTGGACAGGGCACGCAGGATGAAGGACACAAACAGGTGCATGTGGATGTAGTTGCGGGTGCAGTGGAGCCTCCTGGAGGGAGAGAATGCAGGGCCATAGGGGCCGGAACCACAAGGGCTGTACAACCTCGAGCAAGCCTTTTCACCTTCCAGGGACTTTGTTTCCTCCTCTGCTGGAGGGGTCAGCGTCGGTTGCTTGCTCCTCGTCTTCTGGTACGAGAACCACACTCTCTTATGGGGAACCCACTGCAGCTCTGGGTGGGGGCGACTCCACCCCCCCACCCTGTTGACAGACTCGACCAATCACAGTACTCCACCCCTGGCTCAGGTTGGGCATGTGATCCAAGCACAGCCGATGAGAACAACCCCCCTTCCCCCCAGGACTTTTCATTGCATCTAATGGAGAAGAGGCTCTCTTTGTCCTGGTGTTACCTAGCTGGGGGAAGGTGCCCCTGCAGAAAGCCTGCCTGAGGATGTGGCCAACGCAGACTGGAGAAAGGGAGGGAGACACATCTAGTTCTGCTGATACATTTGACTGCCTCGAGCCGGCCATTCCTAAAGCCAGAGACCCCCGAACTTGTCAGTTATGTGTGCCAGGTCACCTTTGCTTTCTTAAACTGTTTTTTTTTAATTTTTTTAATGTTTATTTATTTTGGAGACAGGGAGAGACAGAGCATGAACGGGGGAGGGTCAGAGAGAGAGGGAGACACAGAATCCGAAACAGGCTCCAGGCTCCGAGCTGTCAGCACAGAGCCCGACACGGGGCTCGAACTCGCGGACCGCGAGATCGTGACCTGAGCCGAAGTCGGATGCTTAACCGACTGAGCCACCCAGGCGCCCCTTCTTAAACTGTTTTAAGGTGGATTTCTGTTTCTTGTACCCAAGAGTCTGGCTAACATACTTGTAAAATGGGGTGATAATACCTACCTTAGAGCATTGCGTGAAAATCAGAAATAGTACATGTAAAGCAACTGTGCGTCACGTTCTTAGTTATATATACCGAGTCAATGTTGAATGCATAAAAGAATGAACAAGGTCTCAGAAACATCAATGTTTTGCCACAGGTAACATTTAGATCAAGGGCTAACAAAGTGGCCCACCCAGACCTTCCTTTCTCTTGGCCCGAGCAACTGAAAAAGACCCAAAATCTGTGTCTGCGGAAGGCTGGGGAGACAGAGCTGGCAGTGTGTTCTCACCGGAAAGCACAGAGGACGCTGAGGGCAACCAGGAGCATCACCAGGGAGGAGCTATAGCCCACGGTGTACATGACCTTCAGCTTCAGCAGGTACTCGTGCTGCAGAGAGAGGCACGCATCAGTCCCAGCCTGAGTGCACCTGCTCAGGCTGCTTGAACCGTTCAACTCTTAATGCTGTGCTGATCCGACTCCACGGACATCAATTCACAGACTCGGAACACCTTGGCTTCAGTAAAGATCTTGGGGATCATCGGATGCCAACTCAAACTTCTACCCCGTGTATAGGACCCCTTACCCCCACCCCGAATTCAACCCTTTGCTGGAATACCTCCAAGGATTCAGTGCTCACTGCCTTTTGAGGAAGTCGTCTGGTATACAACAGGGCAGAATATTAGATAGTTTTTTCTCATGTGAGACTAAAACCTATTTTAAATTGCAGCTATCTGTCCCAATTCTGCTTCTGGAGCCACTTAAAATAAACTGAATTTGTCATGTACCTAAGACCTGTCATTATTTTTTTAATTGTTTTTAAAAGGGTTTATTTATCTTTGAGAGACAGAGCGTGAGGTGGAGAGGGACAGAGACAGAAACATAGAGAGAGAGGGAGAGAGGGAGACACAGAATCCAAAGTGGGGCTCCAGGCTCTCAGCGGTCAGCACAGAGCCCCACACTGGGCTCGAACCCATGAACCATGAGATCATGCCCTGAGCTCAAGTCAGAAGCTTAACTGACTGAGCCACCCAGGCGCCCCTCTGTCATTATTTTTTTTAAATAAACTTTTCATTTTAGAATAGTTTTGGACTTATAGAAGAGTTGCAAAGATCTTAGAGAGGTCTGTCATTTCTTAATACAGCTTTTCTACCCTCTCATCTCTCACATGTATTTTCAGCCTTACATTTTTCCTGTGTCTTCAGTATCTTTCCATAGTCCTTTATCCTTCTGCTCAATTAATATGCTCCAGTTTGTCAATGCCCTTCCTAAATAAGACACCCAGAACGGACAGCTGGAAAGATCTAGTGTATTCTCTGACCAGGAAGGAGTAGGATAGGACCATCACCTCCCCGGACCCATACACTGCACTTCCACTAACACAGCCAAGCAGGCATTTACTTAACGTAGCCAACAGCCCCTTCACATTACTGACTCGTCTTTGATTCAGAAAGATCTCAATGGAGGGGCGCCTGGGTGGCTCAAGTTGGTTGAATGTCCAATTCTTGATTTCCGCTCAGTCCATGATCTCATGGTTCATAGGATCGAGTCCCCATGCTGTCAGCACAGAGCCTGCTTGGGATTTTCTCTCTCCCTCTCTGTCGCGCTCTCTCTCTCTCTCTCTCTCTCTGCCCTTCTCCTGCTCATGTGCACACACACGCTTTCTTACTCCCTCTCTCTCTTTCAAAATAAATAATAAACTTAAACAACACAACAACAACAGAAAAGAAAGATCTCAATGGAATGGAAGAATGTGACACATAAAGATCAATTTAAATTTTTTTTTTTTCAACGTTTTTTAATTTATTTTTGGGACAGAGAGAGACAGAGCATGAACGGGGGAGGGGCAGAGAGAGAGGGAGACACAGAATCGGAAACAGGCTCCAGGCTCCGAGCCATCAGCCCAGAGCCCGACGCGGGGCTCGAACTCACAGACCGCGAGATCGTGACCTGGCTGAAGTCGGACGCTTAACCGACTGCGCCACCCAGGCGCCCCTAAAGATCAATTTAAGACCTACATCTTTTAGGTTCAAAAAAATAAATTGTACGACACTCTGAAAAAGAATCAAGAAAAAAATTTAAACCAACAATGCTGTACTGTCTATTGCCAATCAAATTAACAAATACTTAATGATAATAATACTCTATGCAGGTGAGGGTGTAGTGGGAGCAAAAATTGCTTCAATCTCTCTGGAAAGCAGCATGTATCGAGAACCTTTGACATAGGCATTCTTTTTGACCTCCCTTCTACCACTAGGGATTAATTCTAAGAAGTAAGCACAAATGGAAAAGCATATTTATGTATCAAGATGTTTATCACAGAACGATTTGCGATGAAAAGGACTCAAATGTCCAACAATAGAACAATTAACTAAATTATTTCAAATCAAATTATTTTAACGTGACTCCACCATTGAAATGCAGCTTACCAAGGGTTTTAAACGAGGTCAGAATGTGCTAAGAGTGTAATGTTAAGTGAAAAGGCAGAGTACAAATTTTACATGTACAGTGTGATTCCTGCTATATGTTTAAAAAAAGTGTTAGGTTGCATTACATGAAATTGCCCTTTTTTATAGATCAAATTGCCCTTTTTTATAGATCAAATGATTGAAATGATTTCATGTGATTCAATTTCAAACATGCACGGAAAAAAGATTCTAAAAAGATTGAAAAAAGATGTAAAAAGATGTCAGAGGTTAATAATGGTTAACTTTGGGTGATAAGTTTGTGGCTAGAGTGGTTATTTTTATTTGTATTTTTTCTGCTCTTTTCATTTTTCTCCAGTGGGTAAGTACTATGGTATAATCAGAAGAAAAGGGTAATTAATTAAAAAAATAATAATAACAGGCACAAGAATAGTATTGGGGAAATCTTGCTGACAGCTGTTCATATGAAAATGACCTTGAGGTTCAAATGGCCCAAGCTCCGTGGTGTTAAGAAATGTACCGGAGGGAGGGGCGCCTGGGTGGCTCAGTCGGTTAGGCGGCCGACTTCGGCTCAGATCATGATCTCGCGGTCCGTGAGTTCGAGCCCCGCGTCGGGCTCTGTGCTGACAGCTCAGAGCCTGGAGCCTGTTTCAGATTCTGTGTCTCCCTCTCTCCCTGCCCCTTACCTGCGTATGCTCTGTATCTCTCTCAAAAATAAATAAACATTAAAACAAAAAAAAGAAATGTACCGTAGGGAAAGAACACAGGCTTCAGAGCCAAGAGACAAGGTTTCCAAACCCACGACTGTTACTCACCAGCTATGTGACCTTGGGCAAATTACTTAACTTCTCTGAGCCTCAGCTGCCTCATCTGTAACATGGGGATAATATCTACCTTGCAGGCTCATTGGAAGAACAAATAAAGTATCAGGTAGAATATCTAGACAATGCCTGGCACTTAGAAGACACTCGGGGCATGTTCATTTTTCCCCACCTCCACCCTCCACCCCCATCATCCACCCTTCAACATGAGTCACCAGTCCAAGATTATGGTATGAACCATGAGGTATAAGATAGCTGCTAAAAAACTTAGGCCTCTTCTCAGTTCCAGTAATGAAGTGCTGTGGGGACAGTGGACAAAGTTGGAACGTTTGGAGTGCTTCGTCCAGTTCTGGGCATCATGCTATTTTAAGAGGCACACTAACAAACTGGAACATTTCTGGAGAAGGGAAGAAGGCATGGAAAACACTGGGCACGTTATGCCTTGAGGGAACTAACAAATAAACTTAGGGAAGAGAAAGATTAGAATGATTGACAGGTAGAAGCGTAAGACCCAATCGGTGAGCTCCAGTGGGACGAAGTTACCAAGAAGAAATCTGACTCAGAGTGCCCGAAAGTTTTCTGAAAGCAAGAGGTGGCCTTCGATGGGATGGCTGTCATGTGACATTGAGCTTCCCCACTAATGTGACGGCGGTCCCAGAAGCCAGGAGCCACCTCCCAGGGACAAGAAAGAGAGCCAAGAGGGTGGTAGGTTGCATTAGATCCATAGTGCCTAGACTTTGGGATATTAAAGAGCAGTCAGATGTCAAGAAATTAGAGGCCCCAGCTGTCAGCCGATAATCTTGCCACGGGCAGGATGAGCCGCATGCTAGAGGGCATGAGCCTCACTCCTGAGGACACCTGGTTTTGCAGCCCTCAGTTCAGAAACAGATTTGGGCGCGTCTGTGGCAGCGTGAGGAGGCATGGGGTGACAAGTATGGGGCGTTCAGGCTGATTACTCTGCACTGTCCTGTGGCTGGGTTCATTATTGCCGGGGGACCCTCAGGATACCAGCCAACTCTACTCATTCCTGTGTTATGTCTTTAAGTTCGGACCCAGAAAAAGCCCTGCTCCTAGGGGGCTTGATATGACCTGAGTGCCCCAGCCCTCGATAATCTATAACGGTGCACCAGTCCTCACAGGGCATGGGGTCCAGAAGCCCTGGATCAAGTTGCCTGTCTCTGCTGCGTTTCTTGACTAGGCCACTTTCCTTCTATATCCTTTAGAGCAGGGGTCAGCAGACTTTTTCTGTAAAGGGACAGATAATAAACGTTTTAGACTTTGGGAGCCATTTGCTCTCTTGCAACTACTTAACTCTGCCCTTGTAGTGCAAATGGGCGTAGCTATGTTTCAATAAAACTTTAGTGGCGAAAGCAGGCGGTGGGCTGGATTTGGCTCAAGAGCTATAGTTTGCCCAACTCTGCTCCAGGTAAGCAAACCTGGTCTTTCTGCTAATCTGAGTCCGCTATTGACTTTTGTTAATGAATAGAGTATTATGTGCCAAGTAAGGAAATTAAAAAAAAAAGACAACCAACAAATGTATATTTCCATCACCCTTTGATTAAAAGAAAAAAGACAATAAGACAATAAGAAACAATAAGAAATAGGATGATTCAAACCTCAGGATAAAAGGCAAAGTGTGTGGACCAAAATCTAGGCACCAGGAAATCACGCTGGTCGGGAAACCCTTCCGATCTTGGGAATTTTAATTTTTTTAATTTTTTAATTTTTTTACGTGAGCTGAAGCCAAGGTAAGTCTCCTTTCCACTATTTTTGGCCAATTAATATTCTGAGTTAAGTCCAAACTTTGCATTTACCTTTGTTAACTCTTAGTTCCTTGTTTGGAGATGTTACAGTTTCAACCCTGGATGGATATGATGGTTAAGGCCCTGGGCTTTGTTCTTTCCCAGCTGATTAGTCTAAGCCAACAGAGTCTCAAATGTGGTTTCAGTAGACATAACTCACAAAAACAAGAGGTCCCTGGGGTCTCAACAATTCTTAAGAGTATAAAAGGATCCCAAGGCCAAAAGGTTTGAGAACCACTGGCCTAGGCCTATCCTGTATTCCACCCCCCTGCCAGGGACGGTCGAGGGGTGGGCAGGCTCAAGTCACTGGGCCACTGAGATGTGAGGACAGCTTGCTGGGGTTTGGTAAAGAAGCTTTCTTGGGGCGCCTGGGTGGCTCAGTCATTTAAGCGTCTGACTTCTGCTCAGGTCATGATCTCATGGTTCGTAAGTTCGAGCCCCGCGTCAGGCTGTCTGCTGTCACGCCAGAGCCTGCTTTGGATCCTCTGTCCCCCTCTGTCTGTGCCTCTCCCCCACTTGTGCACTCTCTCTGTCTCTCTCAAAAATAAATAAATTAACTTTAAACAAAATTAAAAAAGAAGAAGAAGAAGAAGAAGAAGCTTTCTTGCTCTCAGGAAGGAGCCATAGGAACTCGGGCTATCCCTTCTCCTGGACAAGCAGGCACAGGGGAGTCTGTGGCTATAGTCACCAATGGCAGTCATCTTACATCGAGGGAGGTGCCAGCCTGGGGAAGGAACCATCAGGATAGCAGGGAGAGAAATGGAGAGAGCCCGGTCCTTGGGCAGCTTCTTAGTGCCACTTTATAAGAGCCATGGAGGCTGTTCTCTGCAGCCCAGTTCCATGAGCCACATTCGTTTATTAGGCAAGTTGGAAATTTCTTTCTTGCAGCCCGAAACATTCCTTTGAACTTCCATGCTGCCGCTCGTCATAAGAATGTTCCCTCTTCATTCTATGGATCTTACCAACGTGATACACATAAACTTCCTGTCCTCATGTAAGTCAGTGATGGAAATGGTAACCTGCAGGGATCAGAGCCCATCCACCCCCCCCCCAAGACCATCTGTACCCACCGATCAATCTTTGTTGGGTCTCGTTATTAAATTATCGCACTCTGGCCAGATCTGAAGACTTCATGTGTCTCCCCCAACTGGATAACAAGTTCTTCCCTTGGAGCGAAGAAACTTGAGCCTCCAACTTGGTCCCCCAATCAGTGTCTTTCATACAGAGGACTGACTGGCTAGAGAGAGGAGTCTTAGAAAAACTTCGGAAGCGGGCACGGTCTGTCTTCCAACCTCAGCCTTTCTCCCTTCACTCTGCCCTTTGCCCCCCACGCTTCTCTAACGTGACCCCACCCCATCCTCCAAGGGACAAACGTGCTTGCCCATCCGTATTCCCACTGGGGAGTTTAACCCATGGAAACTGCAAAAGTGCATCTCCTAGGGGAGGCATGCACCATTCCAGGGAGGCAGCAGAAGCTAGAGGAAGCAGCACGGGTTCTTTTTGGAACTGATTCGTTTCACTCCTGCCTCCACTGTTGTCTGAGTGTGTTCCTTAACCTCTCTGAGCCTCAGTGTCCTCATCTGCAAAATGGAGAAAATAATGGATCCTTCTGAGGACTTAGTGTGATTGTATGTCAGGAAGCCGGCACATAGTAGGTGTTCAGTACAACGCTAAACATTCACTGGGCACCTAGTAGGCGCCAGGCATTGTGCCGGGCACTGGGGGCCTGCAAATGAATAAGATTCTGATATGTCCCTGCCATATTCCCACATCTAGACCCATCCTTGGCTCACAGTAGGTGCTTAATAAATGTTAAGTGAATTAATGCCTCTGAAGAGCTCGCATTTTGGTGAGAGAAATGGATGCACATGGGCACATGCAGACGATTTCATGTAAGGTAGTAGGTAACAGTGGAGCCAACTCAGCATATCAAGAGGGCCCTCCCTGGCGGTGGGGGTGGGGAGAAAGGGCTTTCTGGAGTTGACAGGCAGGAGTGAAGTCTTGGAGGATGTGTATGAATCAGGCAGGAAAAGTGAGGACAGAAGGGCTCTCTGAGACTCTCGGACACTTTCCGGGAGGCCTCTGCAGCCCCCGAGGAAGCTCCGCCCACAGCTCAGCACCCCCTCTCAAACCAGACCTGCCCTGCAGCAGCTGGGCTCTCTTCTTCCCGTCAGAGCCCGAGACTCCTGAGAGCGAACATTCACTGAACACTTCCTATGACCAGGCACCCTTCTCGGCACCTCCCTGGATGACCTCATTTGGTTCTCTTGACCAGTCTGTGAGGTCAGAACCATTATTAGCCCCATTTCCCTGATGGAGAAAGTGAGGCACAGAGAAGTTAAGTCCTCCCCACCCCCACCAAGGTCACCGTCAGGGTTAGACTCACCAGCCTGGCTCCAGGCACTTAGCCGCCACGTTGGCGCTCTTTTGGTTTCCTGACTAAATCACCCTCAGTCTCGTGGCTGCGTGGGGCGGTTCACACTGTGCCACAGTCTCCATGAGCACCGTCTCCAGACTGACAGACTAGGGCAGTGAGGCAGGCCCAACAAACCCCGGCTGATGAGTGGGAGGGGGTGGGTGGCAGGAGCAGCTCCCGGTCCCCTGGCCGTGGCCCTGGGCTGGCTCCACTCTGTCCTCTCCCAGGGGCTTCTCACCCTGCAGGCCCCCAGCCCGAGAAAGAGGGGCGCCCAGGCTTACCCGCTTCTCGTTGGATGAGTCGTTCACATTAACCCCACAGGCCAGGTCAGGCCTAGGGAAGGCTTCTGACCAGCCGTCCTCTGTGCAGTTTCGAAACACGGAGCCTGTGGGAGCCAAGCATCCTGCAGGTGAGCAGTGGGGACCGGAGGCAGACGGCCTGGTGTCTTGGGTCCCCTCTGCCACACCTTAGGGGCAGCCAGGCCCTGCCCTGTCACTCGGCCCCAGCTGATCCTTGAAGAAGACGTAAGAGTCAGGAAGGAGAGGTGGTGGGAAAGGAATGTAGGGAGGTGGCCTCAGAAAGGGCGAAGGCACAGATGTGTGTGTACATGTGAGAGAGACGGGCAGACCGGCTGACCCCTGATGCCTCGATCTACAAACCATGCCAGCTCTGAACACGTACCCCGTCCAGCCTCCAAGCACCGCTGCCTTCCTCCCGGGGCCCTCACCGCCTCACCTGCCCGCCCGTCCCTCTGTGCCAGGCCCAGGGTTTCACAGACAGGGGGACCTTATCACACAGGTCACAGTCCCCCACGGCCCCACTGACTCTCCTCCACCAGACCCCAGGCCCCTGCAGAACTTCCGGTCACGGCTCCCCAGCCCAGCTTGCTGCCCCCAGGCCCAGCCTCACTCCAGGGCTCTCTTAGGCCCCGTGGCCTCCCCTCCCACCGCACCCCTCACCTCCCCTTCCGGCTCTGATCTCAGCTCCAACATCCCTCAGAGCTCCAGGAGGGACCTCCCCTTCCCATCCTCCACCCCCACTGGCTGAGGAGCCACTGCTGGCTTTTGGAGGGTTTTCCCCAAACAGGGGGCTGTTCCCCCACCCCTGGGTGTTCACGGGAGATAAATAATAAGTCCTCGTGCTTTGAACTGGTAAGACACCAGTTCTCTTTCAGGGATTGTCATGTCCCATAGGACTCGAGGGGCCAAGTGTAGTGCTCGAGGACAGCAGTCCCAAACGATGATACACCCCCCAACCAAAAAGCCACTGATCTCACTCCCTAATGATTGCGTATTTGCTCAATTACAAAGTCCCGTGCTCTACTATAGTAATACTACACATGATGATGACGACTGTGTGCCAGGCACTGTCCTAAGCTTGTGACAGGTAGCAGCTCATTTAACCCTAACGAGACTATGAACCAGGCAGTTACTTTTATAATAAAATATATCATAACATGTAAATACTGTGCCCATTTTACAGTTGGGGAAACTGAGGCACTCCGTGGTTAAATAAGGTGCTTAAGATCACAGCAGAGGAAGTGAGGGAAGTGGGATTTGAACCCTGAGTCTCAGACCCTTACTCTTTTTTTTTTTTCCAGTTTATTTTGAGAGAGCCAGAGACAGTGCAAGTGGGGGAGGGGCAGAGAGAGAGGGAGACAGAGAATCCCAAGCAGGCTCTACGCTGCCAGCGCGGGGCCCGATGCAGGGCTCGAACCCACGAAACCGTGAGATCATGACCTGGACTGAGACCAAGAGTTGGATGCTTAAACCGACTGAGCCATCCGGGCGCCCTTACTCTTAGCCACACACTATGTGCCGATCCCCTTTCCTTCTCCTGCGTATCCTGATCCCGGGTCCTGCCACCATCCAAAGGCTGGATCCCCCAAGAATCTGGCGTGGTTGGCAGGGACCCGGCCACTCCCAGAGTGAACTTTTCTCAGGCTCCGGGTGCTGCTCCCACGCCAAGGAAGTTCTGTTTCACATGTAACTTCACGTCCTGCTCCCCACACCTGCAAACCACCAGAGCGGCACCGAGGGAAACCTTCCAGGTAGCTGCTCCTCACGGGAGGGAAGGCCTTCTTGGTCGTCCAGCAACCAGGACAAGGCCAGCTCCGCATTTCTCTGCATCACTGCGGTCCTCCCGCAGAGCTCACTGTGCTTCCCTGCCTCGCCCAGCAGACGATGAGCTCCCGAGGGCTCCCAGTGCCGGCCCAGAGCCCCTGCTCATCCAGCGTTGGCTGGCTGCCTAGACAAGCAGCTGAGTGGAGAAGAAGCAGCCCCGGGCTAAGCTCCTCTGTGAGAGAACAGGGGGGTCTGCCCACAAGGAGCTTGTAGAGCAGGAGCCCGAAGACTGGGGAAGGGAAGCTGCCAGTCCAAGAAGGAGCTCCAGGAGGAGTTTCCCTCCATGGACTGACTAGCCCAGCTGCATCCTCTACTCTGGATGCCCAGGAGAGCCCAGTGCTGGTCCCTGGGTCCGGCTGCAGCAGGTGTGACAGGGGGCTGGTCACAGCCCTGGAGATAGGAGCCCTCACACGCCACCTGCCCTAATGGGTACCCTCTGGAGGGGCCTTAACCACCCCATTTGGGCCTCCCGTGCTCCTCTCGGACAGGCCTCAGGGTCTGGACCACTGGCTCACAGGGTTCAGGGTCAAATGGGTTCCACTGAGCTGGAGAAATATGGCTGGCATTTCTAGAAGCAGCCACTATGCTAATTTACAGATTCCGATCTAATCCTCACAGCACCCAGCGAGGAAGGCGCTGCTGGCTTCCTTTACAGATACGAAAACCAAGGCCCGGAATTGGGCCACAGGGTCCAGCCAGGACGTGACTCTTCACTGTGCCTCCCTCCCGCCTGGGCACTCTCCCTGCAGTCCCAGGGACAGCTTCCGGCGCCAGGAGACCACACCCTCTGGACTCTGGGCATGCCCAGCCTATGAAGGAAGGCTCACGAGACCTGGAGCACAGGTTTCGAACTAGCCAGATCTGAGTCTGAAACCCAGCATCGCCTCTTGGTCGTCTTGGGGTCACCTGGGTGCATGACTTCTCTGGGCCCTGCAGAGTGACCACCCCCTCCGCAGGACGGGGCAGGAAGCACGGCAGCATATCAGAATTGCCCAGGCTGAGTACCTGCAAACACCGAGGCATGGCTCCCTTTTCCTTTTGGCCTTTCGCAAACAGACCAGGGGCGGTGGGGCTTGGAATCTCGGGATTTAGTAGGGGCTGGAAGATTTCTAGTTAAGTCAAGGAAGCTACAGGTTGTCAGACAGGAGAGAATGGTGGTCAGATTTAGGCTGGTTGGATGGGAAGTTGAAATACAAGAACACCCACTCCCTGGAGCCCAGAACAGGTTATCAGACAGCGTGTGCCTAGAGGCTGGGCCGGGCTGCCTGTGTTGAGCCCTTCTCACCGACCCAGGGGGATTCCCAAGACAGATGCTGAATGTGACCCAGGCCAGGCGCCCAGCGTGGCTCACAAGGCAGTGCCCTTTACTGACGGGGCTCTTCGCAGAAACGCAGAGACAAGGGTTAGCCTCTCTCTGGAGTCCCTTCAACCCCACCCACTTCCCCTGGGTTTAATTCCTAATAGATAAGATCAGTGATTCCCATTTCAGACCAATGTGTACCTCCAGGGCCCCTGAGGGCACGGTCAGGATTTTTGTGCATATCCATATGTGCAGTTTGGGGAAAAGCCAGTCCAAAGTTTCATCCAATCCTCAAAAGGCTCCAGGACCCTAATCAGGTTAGGAACCTCTACTGCTTTAAGGCTCCAGTCCCAAGATAGAAGAGAAAGGCCAAGGTCTGACCCTGCCCGGGAAGTGTGTTTTTTAATGAGGCACTCTGGAAGACCAGTGTCCTATTAAGAATCAAAGGAATGCATCCTGGAGGGAACACTCTAGACCTTGGCACACACAGAAAAATATCTGGGGGCAGAGTCCAGCCTGCCATTTCTCCAGTCACACGGACAACCATCCTGTCTGGGCCCAGGTGGTGGGTGCCCTGAGAAAGAATTACTTTATTATTATCATTTTCTTCCTTCAGAAGGAAGGGTTGGACCAAAACACCAGACTGTCCTCATCGGGTGCTCCTCTCTGGGTTGGGTGGGTGAGCCCTGGAATCCTGTAGGACAACCCTAAGGGGAGCCTTCCCTCTTGAGAGGAGACCGGGGTGCTGGTATCTATGAGGAGTGAAGGTGGAGGTAGGAGATGGTTCTTGGTGACTGAGGCTGGCCTGGTCCCGACCTGTGCTCCTGGACTGGCCGATGCCCTGGGCCTGGGGCTGGGTGTGGCCCCGCGGCAGGGAGGTGGGGGAGGGGAGATGACATTGCCTCCCAACGTGTGGGTGACGCTTGGGGTGCAGGGTCCCTGTGGACAGGCGGACGGGTGGGTCCCGCGGCCCCACAGCGACACCATGTGTCATCAAGAGGAAACTGCAACAGAGGTAGGCGTAGGACCCCAGCTTCCTCCCCCACAGCGTGCAGACCTGAACTGCACTCCTGGGTGAACTCTGGTAGGTCTCGAGCAATGAAAGGGCTGGGGAGCCTGAAAGAGGAGTGAGAGGGCTACTAGTTAATGAGCCAGGCAGGGTTTCTAGCAATTGATTGGGAAGGATTTGGCCATGAGCACGGATCTGCCTGGCGCTCTGCGGCAAAGTAGGACCGGTGGTGTTGGGGGAGGCAGAGGCAACGCGGCTCTGGGAAGGCTGTGAAGGGAAGGCTGGGAAAGGAGGAGAGCTTCTAGTCCCTCCAACAGGAGAACTTGGTCAGTGAGGGAGGAGCACTGGACAGGGAGTCCAGGATCTGGTCCTAGCCTTACACCTGACCAGCGTTTACTCCGGGGCAGCCATGTGTGGATTAATCTCATGGGTCTTTCTAGAGTTCTGTGGGTCCCAGACACAGATGTGGAGGGGTCACGCTGGGAGTGGTCAAGCTGTTGGTAAGTTTCCTAGCATGTGTGTGCAGGTGGGGGGACTTGGGGGGGTGGGCGGGAGGGCAAGAAGGGAGAAGAGAGAGAGAGAGAAAAGATAAAGGAAGGTATTTAAAGTTCATTTCCAAGCATGGCCTTAGGGACCTGTCTTGTTTATTCTCCCCATTTTACAGGTGAGAAAAATGAGGCCGAGAATGAGTAGCCTGGGCTCTGAGGCAGAGACTGATACCTGGCAGGAAGGACCACACTTTCCCACGTCTCTTGCAGTTAAATGTCACCACATGACTTAGCTCTGGCAGAGGCAATGTGGGCAGAAGCGGGGTCACGTTCTGGCCTGCTGCTAATCAGAACCACCCGTTTTGGGGGCTCCCGGGTGGCTCAGCCGGTTGAACGTCCAACTTCGGCTCAGGTCACGATCTCGCGGTTTGTGATTTCGAGCCCCGCGTCGGGCTCTGTGCTGACGGCTCGGAGCCTGGAGCCTGCTTCGGATTCTGTGTCTCCCTCTCTCTCTGCCCCTCCCCTGCTCGTGCTCTCTCTCTTTCTCTCTCTGTCTCTCAAAAATGAATAAATGTAAAAAAATATATATTTTTAGAAGCACCCGTTTTGGACTTTAGGCGGGGAAGGCACTGTGTGAACGAAGGCTTTGAGATTTGGGAGATCTGTCTGTGTCTGCAGCTGGCATCCAAGCAGTAAGCGGAGAAGGGGACTCAAACCTGTCTCCCTGGTCCCCCTACACTTCCTGTATGTTGGGTACCAATGAGGCTGAGAGGGACAGCCAGCTACCACAGTGTGCTCCCCACATTTGTGTGTGTGTGTGTGTGTGTGTGTGCGCGCGCGTGTGCGTGCGTGCACGCACGTGTGCACACATGCGTACTCGAGAATTACAGACTGAGGAATTTACACTCCTCTCCCACACCACCCGGTCTTGGTTTCCATCCCTAGCTTTGGGATGCTGGTGGGTTTTTGTGTGAAATCATCTTTGTTGGTTCCTTCTTGTTAAGGGCCTCATTGGCCAGCTTTTCTTGCTCCAAACCGGTGAAGGGAAAAGGGCAGCAGGGCTGGGTCAGGCTTTAGACTTTAAATGACCTCATTGAGGGGCGCCTGGGTGGCGCAGTCGGTTAAGCGTCCGACTTCAGCCAGGTCACGATCTCGCGGTCTGTGAGTTCGAGCCCCGCGTCAGGCTCTGGGCTGATGGCTCAGAGCCTGGAGCCTGTTTCCGATTCTGTGTCTCCCTCTCTCTCTGCCCCTCCCCCGTTCATGCTCTGTCTCTCTCTGTCCCAAAAATAAATAAAAGTTGAAAAAAAAAATTTAAAAAAATAAAAATAAAAAAAAAAAATGACCTCATTGAGGCCAGGGGCCAAAGGCCATGAAGCGACCTTGCCTCCACCCAGCATCACCCCCACCACGGGGCCAGAGTCCCACCTTGACCATGCCCTTGAGGACAGGGCATAGTTTTGAAGTCCGAGAAATCTGGGTTTGAATCCTAGTTTCGCTGTCTTCTAGCTGTGAACCTTAAGCAAACTGCTGAGCCCCTATTCGTCCCTGTTATCTCCACTCTACTGGGTCACGTGGAGGAGAAAGGTCTGTGACTTGTAGGGGTGCTGTAATGATTGCATGAGCCCATGTGTTTAAAAATGCCTGGCACGTAGGGGAGCTTCAGCTAATGTGAGTCCCTGAATATCCCCTGTCTGAAACAGTCTACCTACTTCTCTGCCTCAAATTAAGAAAATCCTTGTAACCTGCAATTTTCCTCGCCAAGAGATCACCCAGGAGGCCAGGGGCTTTCAGGGAGGGTGTGGTTTATCAGCAGGGCCTGACAGAATGGACAGGCAGGAAGTAAATTTCTGGAAAGTTGGGTTGTGCCAGGGTGGGACCCAGATCCAGGAGCCAGAACAAGGGGTCTGGTTGCTTAAGGGACAGAAACGTCAAAGGGAGTGGGGGAGCCCATAAATGCAGGTGTGGGACAGAGAGAAGCAAACCCAGTCTCCTTCATCACTTCCTGATACAATGCTTCCTGGCCCCCTTCCTTGGGACCCCCCGAGTGGAACCTGCCCCACACCCCCAGCAAGGCCTCCGATTCCCAACAAAGACCACCTGTCACCATTCTAGTCACTGCTTGTCCCTAGAGTTTCTGTGGCCTCCGGGCCAAGGCCCTATCCAGAGGGCCACCCACTGTCTCACAGCCAAGACCTTCTGGCTGAGAGCTTACCGTTTCTGCCTGTGAGCATCCGGAGGAATTGTGGGCACCCCACTTCCACAGTCTGTCCCAGGGCAGAGGAGGGCCAGCAGCTCATGTTGTCCCACAGCCCCTCGCAACCTGTGAAGAGAAACAGTAGCATTAGTCAGGGATGGAGCGGGGGCCAAGGGCCTTCTCCACCACCTTGTCACCGTCCCCAACCCCCCTGCCTGCCAGGAGTTCCCATCAGGTCCTGACCCCTTGACATCAGGAACCAATGGTATGTAATGTGCTTTTGTTTTATTTTTTTAATGTTTACTTATTTTTGAGAAAGAAAGAGAGACAGAGTGCAAGCAGGGGAGGGGCAGAGAGAGAGGGAGGCACAGAATCCGAAGCAGGCTCCAGGCTCTGAGCTGTCAGCACAGAGCCCAATGCGAGGCTCGAACTCACAAGCTGCGAGATCATGACCTGAGCCAAAGTCGGACACTTAACCGACTGAGCGACCCAGGCACCCCTAACATGCTTTTAATCTTTAATCTTTGACTCTGCCGTAAGTGCTCATGTTGAAGGCATGAAGGCAGGAAGGAACACCCATTATCTTACATAAGCCTCCTAAGGGTTGGTGTGGATTTCTCTAGAGTGGAAGACGAAATACCTCTTGGCCTCAGTTTGCATTAAAGGACTCGACAGCCACGGCCCTCCATCCTGGCTGCACGGTAGAACCGTCTGCAGAGTTTTAAAAACATACAGATGGGGCCCTACACCCAGGGATCCTGATTTCATCGGTATTGGGAGGGGGCCGGGCATAATACTGTGTTAAAACCGGCTCCCGTACCGTTCCCTGGCGTGCATCCCTTGGAAGCAAGTTTTTATCTGGGCACTGACTTCTAAATTTCATGTTAATGTCCTGGCCTTCCGGTCCTCTGCCTACCAGCTCTGGTTTGGTGCTAGTGGGAGGCAGTCACCGCGTGCTTCACACACAGGAAGCACCCACAGCGTGCTCCAAGGCACCTGCCCTGTCCTGGTTTTATAATTGAAGCAATAAGCAGTGAAAAGAAGAAGGTTCCTGGAGTCACACAGCCCAGAAATGCAGGGGCCGGGAAGTGGCTGTTCCAGCCACACTGCTCGGTGCCACCTCACAGGCTCTGCCCACCTGCCCTGTCTCCTCGGGCACCAACCCCAGCTTCCTAGTGGAAGCCAGACTCATGGAGCCAGGCTAGGGAAGCTGGAGAGAAGCCAGGAGTCGGGGGAGGCAGGGTGTGAGGCTGGGACAGGAGGGAAAGAGGGAGGATTCGGAGAGCTGGGCTGAGGGCGGATGGGGCTCTTCTCTTGCAGGAGGGCCAGCCCCCAGAGGGACTAGAGGGAGAGAGGAAGTGGGAGCCCTGCCCCCAGGAGGCCAGGCTTGAGGTCAGGATGCCTGGCTAGGGGCTCTGGAGGCAGAGAAGCCCCTGAAGTGACAGACAGCTGTGGCCCTGGGCAAGGGAGCTGGTGCAGAATGAGAGAGCGTGTGGACACAGAGGCAGGGCTCGAGCGGGGCTTGTGCAGGACAGTGGAAGCATGTGGAGACTGAGGACCAGGGTCTGTGTCATTCAAGGAATGTGGAAGATAAGCAGTCCCTTGGATGTCCCTGAACCTTCACCTCGACTCTCACAGCCAGCCCTGAAAGAGCCGCTGGAGCTCTCCATCTGAGCCCCCCACCCAAAGCACCCAAGCAGGGTTCTACGGCCATCTAGGCAGCTAGTTGTCCAGATTCCAGCGATGGGTGCTGCTCGCCCCTCCCCGCCTCGCTCCCACCCCCACCCCATGACTCGGGCCTCCCCAGATGCCCCTGGGACGGCAACACGGTGCTGGGAAGACCCGTAACAGATGCCCCACTGTGTCTGTCTACTCTGACTTTTTCTGGCATCTGGAGTCTGGGGGGTGAGGCTGACCCAGAACTCTCCGCGGCAGCAGGATGCCTCATTTATAATGAGCCACATCTCTTGTAGTAGAAGCAGTTGGTGCACTTCCCAGCTGTGGAAAAATTCAGGGGCCTCTTTCCTCACTTTGGGAGAAATGGATTCAGGGCTGGAGCCGGCCAGGTCGGCCAGAGCATCGGCCCACACCTCCTGCCCATGAGGCTGGACAACCCATGTGCAGCTGGTCAGACAGATGGGGAGGGAGCCAGGTCATCTGGCAGGCGTCCTGCCCCGGGTCATGCTGCGCAGGGCCCACAGGGACACTGCCCTGGTGCTGGCAGAAGGCGGCGGGGGAGTGACTGGTGGTAAGGTGGGAGCCGGCTCCCCTGAGGGTGCCTGGGGTCCCCCTGACAGCTGGGTCACTGTCACGCCCTTCATATCAACCCTGCAGAGCAAAAAGGCTGGGGAAGGGGCCAGCCAGGCTGGCACCGGGCACGTTTCAGACATCGTGCACCCCGTAGGGATTGGGTAACATCGCTGCCCCACAGCAGGGATGATAGAGACGTGGGACGCAAGCTCCAAGAGGCAAAGGGACATGTGTGGGGGAAGAGACCTGCCACTGGTGGAGCTGGGATCCCACCCTCCCGGCTGACCCTCGGTGGCAGCAGACCTGATGCTACTTTCCCGTGGCATTGCTCGTGTCTGGAGCACTGTGACACAGCTGTGACACGGCCACGCTCTCTCCCAGCTTCAGCCTCGCCGTCTGGGGACAGACCCAGTGCTCCCAGTGCAGGAAGCACATCCTCGCTGGCATGCTCTTTTAGCTGGTGCATGGTCGGATGCTTTTCATTTCCATAGCTCCACATTTTTTTTTTTTTTAGAAAGAATTTAACATGTGTTAAAAAGTGATTTTACAGCTATTATTGTTTAGGATGGGGCTAAGTTAAAAAATAACAGTCGGGGCGCCTGGGTGGCGCAGTCGGTTAAGTGTCCGACATCAGCTCAGGTCACGATCTCGCGGTCCGCGAGTTCGAGCCCCACGTCGGGCTCTGGGCTGACGGCTCGGAGCCTGGAGCCTGTTTCCGATTCTGTGTCTCCCTCTCTCTCTGCCCCTCCCCCGTTCATGCTCTGTCTCTCTCTGTCCCAAAAATAAATAAAAAACGTTGAAAAAAAAATTAAAAAAAAAAAACAGTCAATTGAAAGAAAAGGCAGGCCTCGCACACTGTTGGCGGGAACGTAAACTGGTACGGCCACCATTGGAAAACAGTATGGAGGTTCCTCAAAAAATAAAAGTAGGACTACCATTGATCTTGCAATCCCACTTCTGGGCATATAGCCAAAGGCAATGAAATCAGGATCCCAAAGAGATATCTGACCCATGTTTCACTATTCATGTTTCACTATTTACAATAGCCACTGTGTGGAAACAACCTAGGTGTCCATCACATGATGAATGGATAAGGAAAATTACAGTGAGATGTTATTCAGCCTTAAAAAAGAAAGAAATCAGGGGCGCCTGGGTGGCTCAGTCGGTCAGGCGGCCGACGTCAGCTCAGGTCATGATCTCGAGGTCCGTGAGTTCGAGCCCCGCGTCGGGCTCTGGGCTGACAGCTCGGAGCCTGGAACCTGCTTCGGATTCTGTGTCTCCCTCTCTCTCTGGCCCTCCCCCGTTTGCGCTCTGGCTCTCTCTGTCTTTCAAAAATACATAAATGTTAAAAAAAAATTTTTTTTTAAAAATAAGAAAAAAAAGACATCCATGTTGTGACAACATGGATGAATTTGGAGGACACTATGTTGAATAAACTAAGCCAGACACAGACGGATACATGCCGCGTGACCTCCCTCATGTGGAGTCTGCAAGATTCGAGCTCACAGAAGCAGAATGTAGAATGGTCATCGGGGGCTGAGGTTGGAAAAACGGGGAGAGGTTAATCAAAGGGCACAAAGCCTCATGTGAAGGATGAATAAGTCTAAGATCTAATGTACAGCATGCTGGGGAAAAAAAAAGTCAATCGATTTAAAGAGAAAGGATGAAGGAAACCAGTACAGGTTGTGCATGGCTGCAGCTGGGCTCGAGGGACTGTGGCCAGGTGAGCAGGGTGGTTCTGTGTGCCCTCCTGACTGCTGGCAGGGACCTCCCTTGCTTGCACTGTTCCAGGGTGTGAGTGGAGGGCCTCACATCCCACTTCCCACCAGGCTCCTGCTCTGAGGTGGGGGCGGGGAGGCCTGCACAGGTGGAGCATGGATGGGAGAGAGGGAGGGTGTCTTGGCACTAGGTTCCTTCTGAAGTTCTGGTGGGGAAGGGACAAAGCCTGGGTAGTTTTAAATCTTGAGCCCCAGAGCTTGCTTCCTGAGTTGGAGGTAAGGGGCCGTCCAATGAGATAAAAAAGATTGGTGGAGCTTGGTAAATGGGGGCTCATGTTACTGAGCCAGTAGGCAAGGCTCACTGCCTCTGGAAAGGCAAGGCTCAAATGCACACAAATTAGCTGCCGCCTGGGCCAGCAGGGCGAACCTCGCAGCCCTCCACCATCCCTGATTGGTCACTGTCACCACTGACTGCCCGGCTGGAGGGATGGGATGGAAGGTTGGGGAAGCTCAAGTGGGGAGACAAGAAAAAACAATGTTGGGCCACAAGTGCCATCTGGGGGAGCAGGGGGCGCCTGCTGAGCCATGGTCCCAGAGAATAGCACAGGATCCTGAGTTGAAGTGGTGTTGTGGTGGAGACAGAGCTAGCTTTGGACCCAAATCTACCTTGGGCATCCAGTTACCTCTGCGGGCCTCAGTTTCCTCATCTATAAAATGGGCATAGTAACATACCCAGGGATTTTGGTGTGGATTAAATGATTTGTGTGCAGGAGAATATTTTCTGATCTATTCATCTCCATTCTGGTTTTTCTCCCCGCCTGTTTTGGTCCCTCCTCCTCAGACTACTGGTTCACATTCTCAGAGGTGGTCAGGAAAACTTATAATCTTCCTAGCTTGGGGTTTCAAAGGCCCTGGGGTATAGGGGGAGGGGAGCAGGAGGAGGTGGACAAGAATTCTGGTGTAAACAAAATGCTTGGGAGAAAACAGAAAAGGAGCGAGACCTCCCTCAGACTTGGGAGGTAAGCAGGGCAAGCGATGAGCAGGACAGATAAGGTTCCAGAAAGAGGCAGGGGTACCCCGCTGCCCACCAGGCCCGGATGGTGGGATAGCCCACAGGATAAATGGCTGTGGGGACATGTCTAGAGCAGGACCACAGACAGCCTCGCGGCGCCCATGCCTCCCCACGAAACACAGAGGTCTGTCGGCCACCACTCCGTAGAGCTCAAGACCACACGGGCTCCCCCAGGTACCCCAGCACCGTGTGAATCTCTGAAACCCTGGGCAAGTTGAGGAAGATCCAGAAAATATCAAGGCTGAGGTTTCTCCACCCCAGGAGAATGGAGTCAGAATTAAACTCACGAAACTGAGGAAATTCTATTTTGCCCACTGGAGCTGATGGACAGAGATTGGTCTCCTTTACTCTTGTGAAGCCCCCGGCACCGCGCCAGGCCCAGAGCTCCCTCTGTCCTGCCATCCTGGTCCCGCCATCCTCCCCATCCCCTGCCCCCATAGGAGAGTGGCCCCAGAGGCAGGTCTGGTGATGGGGAGGGGGCTGGAATACAGGCCCAGGTGACTGGAGAGGGCAGGACAGCCTGTGGCATGTCTAAACCCCCACCCGGCCCGGTGCCTGGAATACAGCCCGGCCCTCTGCAAACTGCCCATCTGCCCTGCATCCCACCAGACAGGAGCATCAATCTTCCAGTCCTTGATTTATTTATAAATGAGCTCAGATGGCCTGACGATAACCTGGGAGCCTTTTGGGAGCCACATGTCTGGTTGTGGGGCCACGGGGCCAGGATCAAGCCAGGCCGCCCGGGGCCATGCTGACTCGGGCAGTGGGTCTGCCATCCCTCCACGCCCTGCCCCCAGCTGCTCACTGTGCAGGTTAATGGAGGTCAAAATGGAACCCAAGGTCCCCCTCACCTTGACCTTCTGGTCGTCCCCTGGCTTCTGCTTGTGCAGGGTTAACTCTTTCTGCCTACAGCTGCCATATTCATTTCCCACGTGCCTCCAGACCCTGCTTCCCACCATTCACCCTCTCTCCTCCCCAAGAGCCCTTGGTGGTTCAGGCTTCCTTCTGTCTCCTTTTGCCTTTCTTAGCTACCCTGGCCTCATCCCTAGGCCATCCAAGGGGCAACTCAGTGAGGTTTCCCTGGCTTTGCTCACGATCTGATCTATAGTACTTAGGTCATGAAAGGTGTTGCCCTCCTGGTGATGGCTGGACCACACACAGAAGTGGTCAGGATGGGGTCAGAGGGACTGAAATCCCAGGTGACAAGGGCGTTTCAAAGCACAGCACAGGAGGAGCAGCTAGATAGTCGGGGGGAGGGGGCAGTGGTTCTCTTTAAACCACGAAGCACAAGCTGTTCCACAGGATAAACTGTGTTGGGAGTAGTGAGTTTCCCACCACTAAAAGTATTCAAGCAGACAGAGGCACGGAATTAGCCGATGGGGATATGCTTCAGACGTTGCATGGAGGCTGCACTTCAGCTTCGAGCCTGAAGCCGAAGGCTGATTTCCTGGAGCAGGCTGGCATCTCCCCCTCCAGGAGGCCAGCTGGAGACGAGCTTCTGAGCGCTGCATGCTGAGCCCTTTCCCTCCCGGGCACTGTGCAAACTGTACCCTGCCTCACAAAATCCCCCTCCCCTGGCTGAAAGCTCTTCATTTCAAGCCACTTCTCACACTAATTAAAGATTAATTGGCATCAACAGTGTGTCTTTTTTGTTTCTAATTTCTAATTTTTTTTTAATGTCTATTTGTTTTTGAGAGAGAGGGCTCAAGTGAAGGACAGGCAGAGAGAGGGGACAGAGGATCCAAAACAGGCTCCGTGCCAACAGCATCAAGCCTGATGCAGGGCTGGAACCCACAAACCAGGAAATTATGACCTGAGTTCAGCCAACTGAGCCACCCGGAAGACCCTCTTTTTTTTTTTTTTTTAAGTTTAGTCATTTATTGTTTTTGAGAGAGAGCGAGCGTGTGCCCACAAGTTGGAGAGGGGCAGAGAAAGAAGGAGAAAGAGAAAATCCCAAGCAGGCTTTGCACTGTCAGGCAGAGCCTGCTACGGGGCTCGAACTCACGAACCACGAGATCATGACCTGAGCCAAAGTTAGACGCTTAACCCCTTAACCGTGTGAGCCACCCAGGCACCCCCACTGATTTCTAAATCCCTTCTTGGGAGGGTGAGGACATTACTCATTCACAGCTCAGTCTGGAATGCAAACTAGAAAATCTTCAGGATTTAGAGTCAAAGATTTGGGCTGAGAGTCCTGTTTCAGATCTGGGTGATCCCGAGCCTCTCAGACCCTCAATTTCCTCATCTGTAAAATGGGGTCAATAATGGTGCTTACAGTACAGGCTGAAAATTTTTAAAAAATAATAATTATAAAAATAAAAAGACTGAAATGTTACACAAACAGATGCTTGTTTCTGAAAAATGAGCCAAGATCATTGTGCCAAGGAAAGGATGGGGGGAGGCGAGCTGTGGGCAGGGTGGGTGTTTGGCTGTGGAAAACCATCAGGAGCCAGGAATGCTTGTGAGAGAAAATCGCATTAAAAGCCAGCATGTGTAAGACACTGATACATGCTATAGTGTGAGTGAACTTGGAAGAAGGCAGACACAAAAGGTCACATACTGTATGATTCCGTTTAGAAATCCAGGGTCAGCAAATCCATAGAGACAGAAAACAGATTGGTGGTTGCCAGGGGCAGGGGAGGGGGGCAGTGAGGACTGATTACTTACAGGTCATGAGGTGTTAGTTGGGGGCGATGAAAACATTTTGGAACTAGAGGGGGGCTGGCTGCACAGCTTTGTGAAGGTACCGAATGCCATGGAATTGTTCACTGTATGATGGTTAAGTTCGTCTGTGAATTTCACCTCATTGTCCCCTTACCCCCAGCGGCCCCTCCCACTCCACCCCTTGAAAAGAAGTCAGCCTGTTCCCTCCTGCCCATGTTCTTCAGGACTGGGCAACCAGCTAGCAGAGGCAAGCTGGGAAAAAGGGAATGACCCACTCTGAAGGCGAGGACACTAAGGCCCAGACAGGATTAGTGTCTTGCTCAAGGTCACCCAGCCCCTAAGTGACAGAGGAATGCACATGCCCAGGTCTTTCTGATTGCCAAGCCCACACCTTTCCTGCCACCACACTGACTCTCTGGAACATTCTTCCCTGTGAAGAGCCAAAGCTCTTCCACCAGCCAACTCTGAGGAGGTATCAGCTTCTGTAAACAGAGCAATAAATAGCCCAGTAGAGCAGTCCATGCAGCTATTAGGGTGACCCTGAAACGTTCCCACAAAATGCTGGGAAGGCCTTGGCCACCTAACCCGGAATAGCTGAAGAGTTAATTTTTTATTTGTGATAAGTGTGCCGGGCTCACTGACAACTCCGTGAGTGGCATTTCCTGCGACTCGTCTGGCGATCAAACATTAACCTCCTCCCCAGGGAGGACTGGGCAGCTTAACCATTAACCCTGTGCCCCCAACAGAGAGTCCACCAGCCCCTCCTGCTTCGGGTGCCAAGAGACGGAGTTCCCGTGGGCCTGTGGGCCTGGGTGGCCTGGTGGGGATGTGGACAGTCTTCAGAGCAGGGCTGGGCCAGCGTGTAGGCCCTGTGCCTGCGTGTTTCTGACACGGACACCCACGCCCGACGGCTTGCCCCCCCCCCTTGGCTGTTTCTGTCTTCCTCTCCCTCCGTCTTTGAGGGAGTTCTTCCCCCTTGGCCACACATTCGTTCCAAACGGAGATGAGTGACCCCGCGTTCTCAGTCTCTCAGCAGAGCAGGCCTGAAGACTTTCCCGCAGGCCAAGTGCTCAGACATCCACGGCCTCGAGGGCTCTTAAGCCAGGCTTGCAAAGCCACAGATTCCTTACACTGGAGGTGATGGCAGTGGTGGGGAGGGGGCTGGGGGGTGGGGGAGGATCCTGGCCGCCTTCTCACTCACCGGCCAGGCCTTGCCAAACAGTCTCAAATACTGCAAATCCGACGCAGCCTTTTTCTCACATGAGGCGAGTGAGGTCCAGACAAGGTGTATTCAGGGCCTCACCCACGTCTCCCCAGGGAGTTAGAGGCGGAACGAGGGCAGGAGTCCCTAGTGAGCTTTCTCGGACCTGGATACGCAATGAAGACCCCTCGAGAGCCTTCGGGAGGAAACATGACCAGATCTGCTCCAGACGAGTCAGCCCAGAACCTGAGTGAGGGCACCCTTACAACCTCCCCAAGCACCGCGAGCGTGAGGCCGGCGTCCACAGGGTGACTGGGTGGGGAACCTCCCGGGGCGAGGCTGAGCACACAGGGGGACAGAGGGCCCGGTGGAGGTTGCCCATCCATGGCAGAGGCCAGCCTGTCCGCACGGAGCAACCGGGCCAGGAAAGAAGCTCCCCGCGACAGTGAGATCCCTGCCTTCACATCCTGCCAACAGGGCCATGAGGTCATAAGATTATATCCCCATTTGCAAATGGGCAAGTTGAGAGGTGCCTGGGTGGCTCAGTTGGTTCAGCGTCTGACTCTTGGTTTTGGTTCAGGTGGTGATCTCAGGGTTCGTGAGCAGGAGGCCCGAGTTAGGCTCTGTGCCCACGGCGTGGAGCCTGCTTGGGATTTTCTCTCCCTCCCTCTCTCTCTGCCCCTCCCCCACTGGTACTGTGTCTCTGTCTCAAAATAAATAAATAAACTTAAAAAAATTTTTTTTAATAAAAAATAAATAACATGGGTAAGTTGAGGGGTGCCTGGGTGGCTCAGTCGGTTCAGCGCCCGACTCTTGGTTTCGGCTCAGGTCGCGATCCCACAGTTTGTGTGTTCGAGCCCCGAATCAGGTGACACGAGCCCTGCTTCGGGTGAGTCCCCCTTCTTTCTCTCTCCCTTTCTCTCTTTCCCTCTCTGCCCCTCGTGCAATTCTCTCTCCCTCTCTCTCTGCCCCTCGCTCACTTGCACCCTCACTCTCTCTCTAAAAAAAAATTAATATTTTATTTCTTTTATAAAAATAAAAGAAAATGGGCATGTTGAGGAGTGGAAGGATGAGCCCCCCTTGCCCAGGATCACAGAGAGGAAGCAGCAGCACTGACACCTTGGCTGGCTCCATCTGTCCCCCAGCCTGGCGCTCACGCGCCCCCACCCCCACCCCCCCGCCCCGTGCTAAGCCCACAGCCGGCCACCTCCTCCCGCTGTTACAGGAGCAGATCTGCACTTGCAGTGTGGAAGCCGACAGGAACACTGGGACACCCAGAATGTCAAGCAGGGGGCCCAGCCAGTGGGGTGGGTCACTCAGGGCCTCAGTGGGGCTGGCAGAGCAGCGGATTGCTTCTTATAGGAGGCCCTAGGAGGACAAAGGGCTCAACCTCTCTGCCGCCAGGTCAGGCTCCAGAGAGCACCCCTGCATGAGCAGCATGGGCTACACTGCTCACCTCAGCTAGTGTGTGACAAGCTGGGCAAGGTGGGGGCCATCCAAATCCCCTGTGGGGTCCTTAGAACTCCAAAGGCTCTGTCTCATCTCCCACTGTTTCCTCCGGGCCAGCTCTTTTGTTTTCTCCTCTCTCTCTGCTCTCAGCCAAGTATCTGCACTCACTCATTCACTCAGTAAGTCAGTCAACAAACACACAATGAGTACCCGATCTGTGCAAGCCCTGTGCCACGCACCAGGGAAAGGGCAAGGGGCCGCAGGGGAGAGGAGCAGAGGGTCCTGCAGGACTCAGGGTGGCAGCAGAAATTGTTCCTGGAAGAGTCTGAAAAGCAGAGTGGTTGGCCGAGTGAAGAAGAGGGAATGGTGGTGTAGCAGAGGGATCAGCATGTGCAAAGGCCTGGAGGCACAGAGAAACCCACATAGTCACATAGTCATGAAGTTGTAAACAATTTGGTTGAGCCAAGAGGACATGTTTGGAGTGGAGGCCGGGACAAGGGCCAAGTCAGGAGCTGGACCTTATCCTGGGATGAAGAGCAGTGGGACTTTTTAAACACATCAGATGCTGACTTTTAAAATAAGTGTCCCTTACTTGTCAGCATGAGCTGAAGCTCACCATATCTCTCCCAAAGGCCTAGCACCTCTAGGCTGTATGTCTCAGAGCTGAATGAAAAGCCCATGCCCTGTCATTGGAATTTTAGGCATTCACACTGGGGACAAGCAGGCAGACCTTGTTTCCTGCTGTTCCAAACAGTTTCTAGGGTAGCAGGAGGGTGTGGGAAATCAGGAGACTCAGGCTCAGTGGTGCCCCCCAGTGAGCAGCGCAAGACCATAGTCTGCCTCCCCACAAGCAGCTTTCATAGCCAGCAGAGAGGATGGAAAGGCTGGAACTATGGGAGAGGGTCATCCTGACCCTGTCCTTCAGGCAGAGGGTGGGCGAATCGGTTAAAGCACATTGCAATATCCAGACCGCTTGGCCCCTGCTGCCCACGACTCCTTAAATCTTCCTCCTGCCTCTGGCTGCCCCCGACGATGCACACTGGCAATCTTGAGGTCCACTTCTGGGCACCTCTTCTCCTCTCTCACGCCCTCACCTTGCACAACCTCAGCCCCTTTGTCACCTGTGCAGAGGGGTTCCCCAGCCCTAGCCCCTCCTCCGAAGTCTCAGCTCTGCACAGCTGACACTCACCTCCTGATCTTTGTCTCTACTACCCAGAATCCCTGGTCTTCCTTTGCCCCATCTTCCCGCTGCTCAGAAGGAACATTTGGGCGTTATCCTGGACATGCACTGTCCCACCTTGCCCCTGAGCAAAGTCACCCCCACGTCCCGTCTGGGTTACCATCTACACTGGTCTTACGTGCGGCTGCTCCGTTCCACCTCCACCTCCCTCGGGAGAAGACCTTGCTCTCGTATCTATCTCCTTGGTCTACCTCTCCTGCACACAATAACCTCGTTGTCTTTCTTCCCTTTTTTTTGAATTTATTTATTTATTTTGAGAGAGAGTGTGTGTGTGAGTTGGGGAGGGGCTGAGAGAGGGCGAAAGAGAAAACCCTAAGCAGACTCCGCGCTGTCAGTGTGGAGCCCAGCATGGGTCTTGAACCCACCAAAGGTGAGATCGTGTCCTGAGCCGAAGTCAGAGGCTTAACCGACTCAGCCACCCAGACACCCCCCAACCTCACTTTCAAATGCTAGCCCCTGGATTCCTTTGCCTGAAGGCTTTCTCCAGTTGCTGGAGCCCACTTTCCCCCCAAGGACAGCAGGCAAAGGGAAATGCGGGGGAATCCATGCACCTTCCCCAGGAACAGCCCAGATTCTGACTGATGTGGCGTTGGTGGATAAATATCCCAGATCCTCTGCCACTTTGAGGTGTGTATTCTGTGCTGGCTCCTAAAATGCCCCCAAGGGGACTCCAAGTGATAAAGCTGCCAACCCCGCCCCAGCATGAACTGCCAGTTATCACCATTGAAAGGCGTTCTGATTCCTTGTCCTGTTTGCAAGGCACTACACCCCTTCCTTACTCTGTTCACCCCGTCCCTCAGCACCCAGTGGTGGCAAAGAGCGCCAACTTGAACCCCTTAGGAAAAGATGGGAAACTGTCTTCAGGTGAGCCGTGCATACAAAGTATCTGTTAAAGTTCTAGCCGTTCTGGGGCGCCTGAGTGGCTCAGTCAGTTAAGCATCCGACTCTTACTTTCTGCTCAGGTCATGATCTCACGGTTCATGAGATCCAGCCCCATGTTGGGCTCCGCATGGACAGCACAGAGCCTGCTTGAGATCCTCTCCCTCTCCCCCTCTCTCTCTCTGCCCTCCCCCAAGAGAAGGCACGCGCACATGCGGGCGCTCACTCTCTCTCAAAATAAATAAATAAATAAATAAATAAATAAATAAACAAACATTAAAAAAAAAAAAAAGGACGAAGGTGGACATCATATACAAAGATGAACTCAAAAAGGACCAAGGACCTAAATGTAAGAGCTAATACTATACACAAATCTTAGGATAAAACATATGGGAAAAGCTTCCTGAGATTAAATTTAGCAATCATTTGTTGGATATGACATCAAAAACACAGGCAACAAAAGTAAAAACTAGATGCAGCCAACTATATCAAACCTAAAAACTTCTGTGCATCCAAGGACACAAACAACGGAATGAAAAGGCATCCTACACGATGGGAGAGATTATTTACAAATCATATATCCAATAAGGGGGTAAGACCCAGAATATATAAAGAACTCCTATAATTCACTGGCAAACAACAACAACAACCGTATTTTTAAATGGGCAAAGGACTGAAATAAACATTTCTTCAAAGAATATGTACAAGAGGCCAACCAGCACATAAAAAGATGCTCAACATCACTAATTGTTAGGGAAATGCGGATCAAAACCACAATGAGATATCACCTCACATCCATTAGGATGGCTATCATCAAAAAACAGCCAAGTGACGGGGCACCTGGGTGGCTCAGTCAGTTAAGCATCCGACTTCGGCTCAGGTTATGATCTCACGGTCCGTGGGTTCAAGCCCTGCGTCAGGCTCTGTGTTAACAGCTCAGAGCCTGGAGCCCGCTTCTGTGTCTCCCTCTCTCTCTGCCCCTCCCCTGCTCACATTCTGTCTCTCTCTCAAAAATAAATAAACATTAAAAAAAATTACTAAAAAAACCCAAAACAACCAAGTAACAAGTGTTGGTGAAGATGTGGAGGAACTGGAACTCGTGTGTGCTGCTGGTAAGAATGTGAAACAGTACAGCTACTATGGAAAAACACGGTATACGGGACCCAGGAACAATGAAAAATAGAATTACCATACAATCCTGCAATTTCACTTGTGGGTATACACCCAAAAGAATGGAAGGCAGAAACTTGAAGAGATAGATACGTGCACACTCATGTTCAGAGTAGCATTATTCACCACAGATAAAAGATGGAAGCAAGTCCGGTGTCCTTTCAGGAATGAATGGATTCCCGGGGCGCCTGGGTGGCGCAGTTGGTTAAGCGTCCCACTTCAGCTCAGGTCACGATCTCAGGTCCATGAGTTCGAGCCCCGCGTCAGGCTCTGGGCTGATGGCTCAGAGCCTGGAGCCTGTTTCCGATTCTGTGTCTCCCTCTCTCTCTGCCCCTCCCCCGTTCATGCTCTGTCTCTCTCTGTCTCAAAAATAAATAAATGTTAAAAAAAAATTTTTTTTTTAAAAAGAAGAAACGTGCTATCAAGACATGAAAAGAAGTGGAGAAAAACTTAAATGCATATGGCTAAGTGAGGGAAGCCAATCTGAAAAGGCTACATACTACTGTAGGATTCCACCTATACAATGTTCTAGAAAAGGCAAAAGTATGGAGACAATAAAAAGATCAGTGATTGCTAAGGGTTAGGGGAGAGAAAGGGACGGATAGGTGGAGCACAGAGCATTTTTAGGGCACAGAAAATACTATAATGGTGGACACATGTCATACATTTGTCAAGACCCACAGAATGTACACCAAGAGTGAATCCTCATGTGAACTATGGGCTTTGGGTGATAATGTCGTGTCAATGCAGGTTCAATGATTATAACAAGCGTATCACTCTGGTATAGGATGTTAATGGGGGAAGAGGCTGTGTGTTTGAGTGGGGAGCAGAGAGTGTATGGGAACTCTGCACTTTCTTTTCAATTTTGCAGTGAATTGCTCTAAAAAATAAAGTACATTTGAAAATTCATACAATCCTTGGAGTGCCTGGATGCCTCAGTCGCTTAAGCGTCTGACGCTTGATTTCGCCTCAGGTCATGATCTCGTAGTTCGTGAGTTCAAGCCCCACATTGGGCTCCACTCCGACAGTGTGGAGCCTGCTTTGGATCCTCTCTCTCCTTCTCTCTCTGCCCCTCTCCTGCTGGCACTCTCTCTCCCTCAAAATAAATAAACTTAAAAAAATAAATAAATAAAAATAAAAATTCATACAACATAACATTAACCATTATCCATTCTAAAGTGGTACAATTCAGTGGTGTTTAACTCATTCATAGTATCATGCAACCATCACCTCTATCTAGATCTAAGATATTTTCACCACCACCAAAAGGGAACTGCTCAGCAGTTACTCCCCATTCTCCCTCCCCTTGGCCCCAGGCAACTACTAATCTAATTTCTGTCTGTATGGATTGCCCGATCTGGACATTTCATATAAATGGAATCATACAATCCATGGTCTTCTGTAACTGGCTTTCTTCACTTAACTTGTTTTCAAGATGCATGCATCCATGTTGTAGCATGTATTAACCCATCATTTCTTTTTAAGACTCAATAATGTTCCATTGTGTGTATACACCACATTTTTTTCTCCATTCATCAGTCCATGGACACTTGGATTGTTTCTGCCTCTTGGCCATTGAGACTAGCTGTGCTATGAATATGCATGTACAAGTCTTTGTTTGAAGACCTATAATGGATTCTTTTCTTAATACTACACCCTTCCTTATCCTTAGAAGAGGGAAACTTAAAAAACAGAATAAAAATAAAATTAACATATAAAATATCAAATTAATGGTATTTTTTAATGATTAATGATAATGTTTACATTAATAATATTTAAGAATCACTAGTATTTAACATACTTTATCTCATTTATCATCATAATCCAAAGTAGACATTATCACCTCCATTGTATAGATCAAGAAACCAAGGCTCAGAAGGTTAAATAACTTGCCCATGGTTGCACAGCCAGCGAGTGTGAGCCAACTTTGGACCCCAGGTTTTTCTGACTCCTCTCTGCCTCTCTGACTACCTCACACATCAAACTTGTCAGAGGAGGCGAAAGAATGGGTAAGAGGCACACTTCCTTGACTTGTAATTCTCACCAAACTCTTCCCTTGGTGAAGTCATGATGCAGAAGTTGGTGGAATGAAACACAGGCCGTATCCACAAGCCCAGAGAAACGGCGAGTGGTGTTGATGTGGCTTCTTGGGTGTGAGTCAACCGCTCACCAGGATCACTCCCGACCCTTCCCCCCAGCTGACTGTCTGAATGAGTACAGCCAGTCCCGTCCCCTGCGTCCCCAAGCTGGCCCCGCCTCCCGTACCGCAGTGGGTTTGGCCACAATGCATGTCCAAGAGTGGACTAAAGTAGGCCACATACCTGGGGCCGGCTGCTCCACACCCGGGTCTCCCGGCTTCTCTTTGGAGAGTTCCTGCAGGCACTGGTCCCGTTCCTCCCGAAGCACCTGGAGCACATCACACAGTCGGGGGAGGGCACCCACCTGCAAGTCCAAAACCAAGAATGCACATCCGTGCCACTAACTCCACTGTACCACAAAGAGACTTTCTGTGAGCATGAGTGGGGCTAGACAGTGAGGATTCAAACGGAGGAGGGCAAAATCCAGCAGGGAGCTCTTCACAGTGAGGTAGAGGCAGCCACTCCTGGGAGAGAATTCAGGCCACTGAATTCTGGGACACCCAGGATGCTCGAACCATCTGTAGCTTGTCCCCTGCAAATCTTGCCCTTGAGTTTATGAGGACACCCGAGCCCGGTGAGTTACTTTCTGGGGACCTATTAGTCTGCAGGACTTCGTTTATTCCAACAGTGTTCATTTCTCAGGCTTGGCAAGTTAAGTTTTGATTCAAGGGTCTTTGAAACCTACATTCAACCATCTCCCTGTTCCCCAGAAGAGAGCATATATCCACCCCAGGCAAACACTGACGGAGGGATGTGTTGGACAGGAAGGACTGGCACACAGTCCTGGCTTCCTAGCTCTTCCTAGAGTAGATTTCCAGAGCATGGCTCCATTCTTTCATTTGGGCTGACACTTGATAAATATGTGAGTGAGGGAAGGAAGGAGGAAGGAAGGAAGGAAGGAAGGAAGGAAGGAAGGAAGGACTCAAAACACCAATGAATTGAACCCTTACTGTACTTTTTACAGAGTAGGGAATTTTTTTTTTATTTTATTTTTAAAAAAAAAAATTTTTTTTTCAACGTTTTTATTTTATTTTTGGGACAGAGAGAGACAGAGCATGAACGGGGGAGGGGCAGAGAGAGAGGGAGACACAGAATCGGAAACAGGCTCCAGGCTCCGAGCCATCAGCCCAGAGCCTGACGCGGGGCTCGAACTCATGGACCGTGAGATCGTGACCTGGCTGAAGTCGGACGCTTAACCGACTGCGCCACCCAGGCGCCCCGGGAATTTTTTTTTATAAATTTTTAAAGTTTGTTTGTTTCTTTTGAGAGACAGAGCGGAGGAGGGGCAGAGAGAGAGGGAGAGAGAGAATCCCAGGCAGACTCCATGTGGTCAGCACAGAGCCCGATGTGGGGCTTGAACTCATGAACCGTGAGATCATGACCTGAGCCAAAACGAAGAGTCGGACACTTAACCGACTGAGCCACCCAGGCGCCCCTACAGAGTATGGAATTTTTTTTTTTTAAATATATTTTTTTTCAACGTTTATTTATTTTTGGGACAGAGAGAGACAGAGCATGAACGGGGGAGGGGCAGAGAGAGAGGGAGACACAGAATCGGAAACAGGCTCCAGGCTCCGAGCCATCAGCCCAGAGCCCGACACGGGGCTCGAACTCACGGACCGCGAGATGGTGACCTGGCTGAAGTCGGACGCTTAACCGACTGCGCCACCCAGGCGCCCCAAGGAATTTTAATATTAGAGTCTTTTTGCATACATTAACTTACTTAAGCATCAAAATAACCCCGTAAAGAGACACAGAAAAGGAAACTGAGGCCCATAGTAGTTAGGGCATGTGACCAAGGTCCTATACCCAAGGTTCCGAATTTCAGAAACCGGCCTTCCAAGAGGTCAAGGACCAAGTCTTAAACCCTCTTGTCACCCCTGCACTAAATGCTCTGTGGATGGAAATGTCAACATAATGGAACAGGGGGAGAAGTCCCCGGCGACAAGGCCATGCTCCAAAATGGCCCAAATAAACAAAAGCTCTGGGCCAGAGAAGGGCACCTAAGGTAGCACTGTATTCAAACGATTCCAAAGGCAAACATAAATAATCTGATGATTTCTCTGTTAATTTGGGTCTTCCACATCTCATGACCCTTCACTAATGCAGTCAGAAAGCACCTATCAGCTGTCAGCAGCTGCTCTCTTCCAGCTACTCCCTGACCATAAGTGACTGGATCCGTGATCCCCATGAAACACACACATCACCTCCCCTGGCACGGAGCCCACAGTCAGCCACAAGAGAGCTGCTGCAGGACCATCTGTGTCTGCCCAGCACTAAAATCATATTATGTGGGGCACCTGGGTGGCTCAGTCACTTGAGTGTCCGAGTCTTAGTTTCGGCTCGGGTCATGATCTCACAGGTTGCGTGTTTGAGCCCTGCATCAGGCTCTGTGCTGACAGCACAGAGACTGCTTGGGATTCTCTCTCTCTCTCTCTCTCTCTCTCTCTCTCTCTCTCCTCTCCCCCTCTCCTGCGCGCGTGCTCTCTCTCTCAAAATAAATACACTTAAAATTCATTCCTTCCCCATTCATCACCCCTAAGTTTCCATCTCATGCCTGACCATACAACACATGACTTCATCACCTTGCTTGTGATGACTCTTATATTTAGACACTTATGTTAAAACGTTCCCTAAAAATATAGTCACTGTCAGGAGAACCGGCACGCAGCCCCGCATACTCGTGCCCTTGTCTCCCTGTGGCGTTCTCTCCGGGTCCTCGCGGAAGCCCATCATCACCACCACCCTCTGGCTTTTCGGCGGAGGCGGTAGATGAGCTTGAGTGGAAAAATCCACCTGCGGGTTGGCAGGCTGCCATTAGTTCACCAAAGGTCTCAAGTAGGCACACAGCCTGTTCGGTGCCACTTTGAAGCTAACATTACTCTTAAAAGGTGAGCCGCTGCAGGAGGGAGTGTAAACAGGTACAATCTTTTAAGTGTATATATGTAAGCATATGTTAAGTGTCACAAAAATGTCCAGACCCTTTGGCCGACTGACTTTACTTCTGAGAATCCACCCCGTACGTGGCAAAAGCTTTATACAGAAGGATTCTGCGACAGCTTTAAGTATAACGGAAAACAAAGGGATGGGCTTCTGGGAGATGTAGCACACGTACGTTTTTCCTATTGCTCCCGCGAAGTACAAGAAACCCTGGACGTTATATACAAAAGAAGCATTAGCAGATTCTGGAAGGTGGAGAGAAGGCAAAGTGGCTAAAGACCTCATGACCCCAGGAAGTGGTGAGTTCTGTCAGGTTTCTTTTCATCCCATATACCCCATTCCTGGAGCTGAAGAAGTCAGCAATAAGGAAATGCAGCCAGATTCAGAGGAAAAAGCCCCAACAAAAGCCTGCTCGCTCTAGCCAAGGGCCAGGAAAGAGGAAGTCTAGCAAGACAGAAAATGTATAGGCGATAACTGCCCACTCCAGCCAAACACCACAGAAAAGCCTGTGGTCAGCTGGGGAGCCAGGACTTCCACCTTCCCCAGGCTGTGACGCAGGGCCCCAGCCTCCCTGCCAGGGCGGTGTCTCAGACGGCCAAGCAAGGGGCTGGCGCATTCAGCCCTGCTGTGTGGTAACACAGTCTCCCCAGCCCGTGATGCCAGCGGAGACTGGACTTTCCCCCCAGCCCAGAAGGAAGGAGGTCCCCTTCATCTCCCCACCGGGGAGAATCCTATACTCCAGATTTGCCAGAATCCTGTACTCGGCAAAAGATACCTCCAGGAATGAAAGGGAAGTCAAGACATTCTCAGGGAAGGAAAACTCAAAGAACTCGTTGTCGGCATCCTCCCCTAAAAGAGTGGCTAAAGGAAGGTTCTCTAAACACAAGGGGGCCTGGCAGACACTCGGCACTTTCACCATCACCAGTGTGACGGGAGCCCCCACTGTAGTGTTATGAGACCATGTGGGGAGCTGATAGTCCCACCCCTCACTCGTCAGTAAGGGGGACCCTTCCTCCTCTGTCAGTGTCAAATCAGGCAGAGTGGGGAAGCTGGACTTCTATTTGTACCTGGAAGAAATGAGGGAGCATCCACCCCCTTCCTCATCAGAAAAAGCCCACGAAGAGGTTTAAGTAAGACCCAGAGCCCTACGGCATAGAAAATGCCCCACTTTCTTCTTTTTTTTTTTTTTTTAAATCTTTTTCTTTTAAGGTTCATTTATTTTGAGAGAGAGAGCACAAGCAGGGGAGGGGCAGAGAGAGAAGGAGAGAGAGAATCCTAAGCAGGCTCCGCGCTGTCAGCCCAGAGCCTGATGTGGGGCTTGATCCCCCGAACCACGAGATCACAGCCTGAGACAAAAATCAAGAGTCCGATGCTCCACGAACTGAGCCATCCAGATGCCCCCGAAATGTCCCGCTTTCAATCAAAGATCACTCATCACATTAAGGTTGACATCAAACTGAATGAAAAATGATCAACAGATGCCAACACTAGGGGCACCTGAGTGGCTCAGTCGGTTAAGCGTCCGACTTGGGCTCAGAACACGATCTCATGGTTCATGAGTTTGAGCTCTGAGTCAGGCTCTTCACTGATGGCTTGGGGCCTGGAGCCTGCTTCAGATGCTCTGTGTCCCTCTCTCTCTTTGCCCTTCCCCAGCTTGGGCACTCTCTCTCTCTTTCTCTTTCTCTCTGAAAAATAAATAAATAATAATAAAAAAAAATAGATGCCAACACTGAGGTGACAGGGACCTGCAATGATTTGACAAAGGTTGTAAAGCAGCCATCATAAAAATGCTTCCGTGAACAATTACAGGTACACTTGGAACAACTGTAGAAATATACACCTCGGCAAAAAGAGGAAAGTTTCAGCAAAGAAATGAAAGATATAAAGCAATCAAATGTAAAAGTTAGAACTGAAAGAGACCATAACTGAAGTAGAAAAGCTCAGTGGGAGGGCTCAGCAGAGAGAAAAATTAAACTGAAAATAAAAAGGTACAGACTTTGGAGGGCCTGACTGGCTCAGTCAGTGGAGCATGCGACTCTGAGGTCATGAGTTCAAGCCGCACGTTGGGCGTGGAGCCTACTTACGAAAATAAAAAGTGAAATGAAAACGGTAAAATAATCCTTAAAAAATAAATTACTTTCTGTTAAAGTTTATTTATATATTTTGAGAGAGAGAAAGAACGAGCTGGGGAGGGGCAGAGAGAGGGGGGTAGAGGATCCAAAGAGGGCTCCATGCTGATAACAGACAGCCCCATGTGGGGCTTGAACTCACGAACCCGTGAGATCATGACCCGAGCTGAAGTCGGACGCTTAATCGACTGAGCCACCCAAATGCCCCTAAAAAATAAATTAAAAAATAAAAACAAAACAAAGCGTGAACAGACTCCCAAGGTTACATGTGACAACAAAAGCACAATCCATAGAAGGAAAACCGGGTAAAGTGGACTTCATAAAAATTTAAAAGGAGCACCTGGGTCGCTTGGTCAGTGAAGCGTCTGACACTTGGTTTTGGCTCAGGTCATGATCTCACGGTTTGTGAGTTCGAGCCCCGTATGAGGCTCTGTGCTGACAGTGCGGAGCCTGCTTGGGATTCTCTCTCTCTCTCTCTCTCTCTCTCTCTCTCTCTCTCTCTTCCCTCCTCCTGCTTGCAAGTGCATGGGTTCTCTCTGTCTCTCTCAAAATAAATAAATAAACTTTAAAAAATTAAAAAAAATTTTTTAAAGCCTTTTACTTCATGTTAAGCAGATGAAAAGACAAACTACAGACTGGGAGAAAATACTTGCATTCGCATATTCAAGAAAGGACTAATACCTAGAATGCATAAAGACTCTTCAAATCTCAACAGTAAACAAACAATATCATTACAACATAGGCAAAAGACACGAGGAGTCATTTCACAGAAGATATACAGATGCCAAATGAGCACATGAAATGGTTTCCAAAATTATTAGCTATTAAGTGAACACAAATTGAAACCACAATGTGTTATCACTATACTCTATCAGAATGGTTAAAATACAAAAAACTAGTAACCACAAATGCTGGTGAGGTCATGGAGAAACTAGATCACTCATAGGTTGCTGGTGGGAATGTAAGATGGTGTAGCCATTCTGGGAAACAGGTTGGCAGTGTTTTACATAAGCTAAACATGCAGCTTTTACATGATCCAGCAATTTATCTCAGGGAGATGAAAATTTATATTCATGCAAGAACCAGTACGCGAATCTTTATAGCGGTTTTTATTCAATGGGTGAATGATTACGCAGATCACTGCACATCCATACTATGGAATTCCACTCAGCAATAAAGAGGAATAAACTAAGGCTGCCTGGGTGGCTCAGTCAGTTAAGCATCCAACTCTTGATTTCAGCTCGGGTCATGATCTCGCTGTTCATGAGTTCGAGCCCCACATCTGGCCCTGCGAAGACAGTGCAGAGGAGACTGCTTGAGATTCTGTCTCCTGTCTCCCTCTTTCTCTGCCCCTCTCCTGTGCTCGCTCTCTCTCTCTCTCTCTCTCTTTCAAAAACAAATAAATAAATAAACGCTTAAAAAAATAAAAAGGAGATGAATCTTCAGAGAAGTATGCGGAGTGAAAAAAGCCAATCCCAAAAGGTTACATACCATATGATTCTATTTGTATGCACTCTTGACATGACAAAATTATAGAAAGAGAGAGCAAATTAGTGGTCAGGAATTAACGAAGGGACGGGAGTGGGAAGGAAGTGGCTGTGACTGTAACGGAGCACCATGAAAGATTCTTGGGGTAACAAAAATATTCTGTATCTTGACTGCATCAATGTAATGTTGTACTATATAGTTTTGAAAGATTTTATCAATGGGAGAAACTGACAAAAGGCTATGCGGGGATCTTTCCGCATTATTTCTTACCGTCTACAATTCTCTCAGAGGCAAAAGTTTACATTGTAGGGGCCCCCGGGTGGCTCAGTCGGTTAAGCATCTAAATCCTCGTTTTGGCTCAGGTCATGATCTCAAGGTTTGTGGGATCAAGCCCCACATCGGGGCTCTGTGCTGACAGGACAGAGCCTGCTTAGGATTCTCTCTCTCTCTCTCTCTCTCTCTCTCTCTCTCTCTCTCTCCGCCCCCCTCTCTCTCTCAAAATAAATACACTTTTAAAAATATGTAAATATATAGAGGAAGGTAGATACTTAATTCCGTGGCTCTGTTCCCATTCCTACCTCCAGTTGCAACCTCTCTGGCAGAGACTGATCTTTGTCTCTTTAATAATTACTCTTCCTCTGCTGCAATCAGAATTTAACTGGGCATATGGTTGCCCATCTGGAGACTAGAGTTTCCAGCTTCCCTGCAACTAAAGTGCACCCACATGACTAGGTTCTAGCAATGGAGTAGAGCAAAAGACACATGTGCAAGCACAATCTCGTGCCCATAAAAGGAAAGGGACATGCTTCCCCCTTTCATGCGTGGATACGGTGATGAGCCATATTCAATCGTGGGGATGAGAGCAATGCTTCAGACTTGACTATGTTGCCAGATTCAGAGGACAAAACCCATGGTGGACTGCACTTGTGAATTTCCACACTTCATAGCATCCTTTCGGTGTTAACATTGACAAAGTAACTCGTAACAGACTTAGGAGATTTACTGCCAAGGACAGGGAAAGAGGCATATCGTAGTCAGAATTATCAGTCCCAATTCCGTATAGGAGTTTATACATATGAGTTCAAGGTGGGTGGAGTATACTTCCTTCCTTGGGCCTAGCCATGTGACTGGTCACTGGTATATTAGATAGATCTGATAGGAAGAGAGGCTCAAAATATGTTTGCACAGCTGTGCTTGCTCTCTTGCATTTCTGCCACCTGGGGTATCTTGCGGGTCATGCAGCAGACCTGTATCCAACCCAGGGACCGGAGCCAAGCCAGCTGAGCCCAGCCTGGATCAATCAAACCCTAGTTGACTTGTGAACACCATGAGAGAAATAAAGCCTTATTGCTGAATATCCCTGAGCTTTTTTGTGACTGCTATGCATGACACACGGTAGGAAAGAGATTCTGAGGCAGCACCAAGGTGCATGATTTAGGGAGTTGAAGTTTCTACCAAATGGGTGGCGATTTGCACTGTGGGGTTAAAGAAAGGAGTACTTCCACAGAGTGGACTCTTGAGAGCAATGGAGCAAGGTTAGAAATGACAGAACACCTATCCTGGGAACATCTCTCCAAGAAAAGTTCAACTTCCTTGGCAGTTTTACCCTGGACTATAGAAAGAATAATACTCACGGGGCACCTGGGTGGCTCAGCCGGTTGAGCGTTTGACTTCGGCTCAGGTCATGATCTCGCAGTTGGTGAGTTCGAGTCCCCCCGCATCGGGCTCTGTGCTGACCGCTCAGAGCCTGGAGCCTGCTTCGGATTCTATGTCTCCCTCTCTCTCTGTTCCTCCCCTGCTCATGCTCTGTCTGTCTCTGTCTCTCAAAAATGAATAAAGTTAAAAAAAATTTTTTTAAGAATAATAATCAGAGGACAGTTTAGCTTTATATATATATATATATATATATATATATATATATATTTTTTTTTTTTAAGGTAAGCTTCATGCCCATTGCAGAGCCCAATGTGGGGCTTGAATTCACAACCCTGAGATCAAGACTTTGTTTAATGGGGGATGTTTAATGGGGAAACCTGGGTGGTTCAGTTGGTTAAGAGTTCGACTTCGGCTCAGGTCATGATCTCATGCTTCATGAGTTCCAGCCCCGTGTTGAGATCTCTGTCAGCACAGAGCCTGCTTCAGATCCTCTGTCCCCTTCTCTCTGCCCTTACCCTGCTCTCTCTCTCTCTCTCTCAAAAATAAATAACCATTAAATATAATTTTTAAAAAAAGACCTGAACACTTAACCGACTGACCCTTTTTTTTAATTGTAGTGATATATACATAGCATGAAATTTACTACTTTAACCATGTTTAAGTGTACAAGTCAGTGGCATTAAGTACATTTATAATGCACTTTACAATGGTGTGCAACGATCATCACTATCCATTTCCAGAATTTTTTCAGCATTGCAACAGAAACTCCATACCCATTGAACAATAACTACCCATTTCCCTCCTTCCCTAGCCTCTGGTGACTTCTAGTCTACTTTCGGACTCTACAAATTTGCCTATTGTAGGTGTTTCACGTAAGTAGAATCATATATTTGTTCTTTCGTACCTGGCTTATTTCACTTAGTATGTTTTCAAGGCTCATCCACATTGTAGAATCTATTGGAATTTCATTCCCTTTTAGCTGAATGATATTCCGTTGTGTATAGACACTACATTTTGTTCTTCCATTCATCTGTTGATGGATAGTGTTTGGGTTGCTACGACCACTTAGCTATTATAAATAATGCTGCTATGAACATGGGTGTGCAAATATCTCTTTGAATCACTGCTTTTGATTCTTTTGAGTGTATCCCCAGAGACAGAATTGCTGAATCATATGATAATTCTATGTTTACTTTTTTAGGAGCCACCAAATGGTTTCCATAGTAGCTGCACCGTTTTGCATTCCCACTAGCAAAGCGCAGGGGTTCCATTTTCTCCGTATCCTCATCAACCTTTGTTTTGTTTTGTTTTTTTATCCACTGTATTTTTTTTTTGAAGTAGGCTCTACCCCCAATGTGGGGCTCGAACGCAGGACCCTGAGATCAAGAGTTGCATGCTCTACTGACTGAGTCGGCCAGGCGCCCCTATTTGTGTTTTGTTTTCGTAACAGTCACCCTGATGGGTGTGAAGTGGCTCATGCCACATTTCTTTCACCCTCGATCCTTCCAATAAAACTTAATAAGCCAAAATAATTTTGGGTTGTGGTGGCATGCCCGCTAAAGACAGCGAAAGCATTCTGCTGAAAGGACTGAGCCCATGGCCCCCGATGGTGATCAGTAGAGAAGAAAAGGGGCCCTTCGGGGGTCTGGGAGTGGCTGAGAAGAGTGTGTTCAATGGAGGAACCAGCTGGTAGAGGCATCAGAGGGAGAATAAACGGGACACAAGCCCCCTGACCATCTAAATTAACCCAGAAAAGCAGGGGGGGGGGAGCTGAAAATTAGTAGCCATTAGTAGCTGAAAATTAGTATATTTATCCATATATTTCTGTATACTTATTAAATATAATTTTACTCAAAATTCACAGGAGAAACAGCAAATGAAGACTAGAGAATTGCTAAAACTTTCCTCAAAACCAGAACTATTAGTCCTTAAAAAGTACCCTTAAACAGTTGTAAAAAAATTGAGTTTGTGTTTGTACATGGTTTTTTTTTCCTCTTTTACTTGTACTAGTGCCAAAGAAATTATCATGAAAAACAACAGTTCCCTTCTCTAACCTTTACCTGCTTTCCGGAGGCAATCATTTTCAACTCTTTTTAGCTGTTTATTTTCCTTTTTATCTCCATCTTTTTTCAAGATTTTATTTTTAAGTAATCTCTACGCCCAACGTGGGGCTCAAACCCATAACCCTGAGACCATGCTCCATGACCAGAGACAGCCAGGCGCCCCTCCATATTTTAAAATTATGTTCTTACACTACTATTTCTTGGTCTGTTAATCTGACACGTTATCCAAAACTCTGTTATGGAAGACAAAGATGTAGACGTTTTTAAATCTCCTTACATAAACTTCTTTCCCCCATATATTACATATACTTCTGCTGATTTAATTTTTAGTGAAATGAATGGTGTGTATTTATAACGTTTTCTTTTGACTCTGAAGTATCGTCCACTGCTGAGTCTAGCCATGTAAAATGATTATGTCTCTTCTTGTACATTTTGTTTTCCCTGAGGTCAATTATTACCTTGTTTTTTCATTTGATTAGCGTTCTATGTACATATGGCTCATTTTTTTAAGTGCTCCAACAGCTCCGTGGGACATCTATCAACGGTTGTACTTGTCTTACCTCCAGAGACTTCTCTGCCGGTCCTTGTTCCTCTTGTGCCAACCTGGGCCTCATGCCCGGCTGTGGCTTGGGGTACCCTCCCCCCAACTTTTCTGGCTAGACTTTGATTTCGTAGGTTCCACATCTTTTTCCTTGCCTCACTTCCTCGTTTTGCAGAAGTTGCCGCCTAAGAGAGTGTAAGTAGGAGATAAGCTTTGAAATCTTTGCAGGAGTGAAGAAGCTTTTATTAGTTTGATGAATTACCAAATGAATAATTTGGGCAGAGAATTCTAGGTTGAAAATAAATTTCGTTCCAGATCTTGAAGGCATTTCTCCTTCTCTCTTCCTGTGTTGATAAGATACCCAACTGTGCTCCCAAACCTTTTGTATGTGACTTTTCTCTTCTCTGTAGAAATATTTCGGATTTTTCTGTTTTTAGTCGCTTTTAAATTCCTTGAGGAAATGGTCCTTTTTTAATTCATTGGTCAAGAGACTCAGGGGCCATTTCTTTTTTTTTTTTTTTTTTTTTTTAATTTTTTTTTCAACGTTTATTTATTTTTGGGACAGAGAGAGACAGAGCATGAACGGGGGAGGGGCAGAGAGAGAGGGAGACACAGAATCAGAAACAGGCTCCAGGCTCTGAGCCATCAGCCCAGAGCCTGACGCGGGGCTCGAACTCACGGACCGCGAGATCGTGACCTGGCTGAAGTCAGACGCTTAACCGACTGCGCCACCCAGGCGCCCCACAGGGGCCATTTCTATCGGAAGATTTGTGTTCTTCATGTTGGAATTTTTTTAATGTTATATGGTTTATTTTATTATTTCCTCCCTTCATCTTCTCTATTCTGTCTTCCTAGAACTCATATTATTTGAATAATGGGCAACGTGGATGGACCCTCTAATCTTTTCACCTTTCTCGACTCTTCTACCTTTGTGTCATGTGCTTTTTTTTTTTTTTAATTTGAGAAAGAGAGAGAAAGAGAGCATGAGTGGGAGAGAGGGACAGAGAGAGACAGAAAGAGAGAGAGATTCTTAAGCAGGCTCCACACTCAGCACAGAACCTGACTCAGGGCTTCCTCTCACAACCCTGGGATCATGACCTGAGCAGAAATCAAGAGTTGGCCGCTCAACCGACTGAGGCACCCAGGCGCCTTGATGTGCTGTTGAGTTTCCTAATAAATGTTTTGTCATCATCATACAATTACTTCCCAGGCAGCCTTTCTTACTCTCTGGTGATTCCATTTCTCCAGCACCCTCTTTCCCACACTCCCTCTTCTTGAATCTGGCATCCTTGTTAAGAACTGTATATCAGGATATTAATTGTAGTCACGTGACCTTTTCCTCCTCTCTGGATGGACGACATTTTCTGTAAGTTCCTTTCTCCTGTTTGTTTGCTTTCACACTGGAGGTCTTCCTCAATGCCATGTCTACATACATACATGTGTATCTGTGTGTGTGTGTGTGTGTGTACCTACATATATATATGTAGGTATATATATATATATGTGTGTGTAATTGAAGTATGGTTGACATACACTATTACATTAGTTTCAGGTGCACAATATAATGATTCCACAAGCCCGTACCTTATTGCTATGGTCGCCACAAGTGTAGACACTCTCTGTCCCCATACCACACCGTCACAGTACCATTGGCTATATTCCCTGTGCTGCGATCAATGCCACAGTTACACTTGAGGCACTAAAGAGGTCCTTGGAACCACTGTGGGCCTGAACAGTTTGTAGCCTTTGCTATAAAAAAAATAATAATAATAATCAGGCTGAGAGGGTCCCCCCAGTCAGGATTTATGTTTCTCCTCCACACTTGGAGACTTTCCAGGGCGATGCGGGCCGATCAAACAGTTTGTCATCAATCCCCCTCCACCCGGTGCAGGGACGTAGATTGTTATTTTTCCCAGACTGCTACCATTGTTTCATTCCTGAAGATTTCTTGAAATCTCTGCTTCATTGTTGTCGTATCTTGTTCCCTTTGACTTTGTGGGCTTATACCTTTGTGATTCCTTTACTATCATTTTAAGGATGCTCCCAAGGGAAGAGCAGATAAACACCTGTGGATAATCTGCCATTTTAAACTGGATGTCCTCATGTAACATTGTGATATAACAGAAATATACATTTGGTGTTCATCCTTGGTTCCTGGCAGAGTGCTCCTAAAACGCTTGTAGTTTCTGGAGCAGTAAGGGTGAGAGAAGCATCTTTTGTTATAATATTTGGTCTGACTCTTCTAACACAAGAGCTTCCAAGACCCTGCAAATCTCCGAAGTGATGAGTGACATGGAAGTGATGAGTGACTTTGCAAATGCTGATGAGATGATCGGTGGCTGGGGGGGAGGGGGTCGCAGATAACTTCAGCAGAGATAACCACTTCAGGTGGTTAGAGACTGGCACTTCCGGCTGCCCTTCTGGCCACAGGAGATGAAAGACAGGGTAGAGATTGAGTTAATCACCAATGGCCAGTGATTTCAACAATCATGCCTATGATTCCTCTGTAGGGGCGCCTGGGTGGCTCAGTCGATTAAACATCTGACTTCAGTTCAGGTCATGATCTCACAGTTTGTGAGTTCAAACCCTGCGTGGGGCTCTCTGCTGACCATGAGGAGCCTGCTTTGGATCCTCTGTCTCCCTCTCTCTCTGCCCCTCCCCTGCTTGCTCTCTCTCTCTCTCTCTCTTGCTCTCTCTCTCTCAAGAATAAATAAATAAACTTTTTTTTTTAAGCCTGTAAATACCCTATATAACAGGGTTTGGAGCTTCCTGGTGGGTGAATACACGGAGATGCTGGGAGCTCCACATGTCCCCTTCCTTGCTTTCTGCATTTCTTCCACTTGGCTGTCCCTGTATTGTATCTTTTATAATAAACCAGTAATGGTAAGTAAAGTGCTTTCCTGAGTCCTGGGAACCCTTCTAGCAAATGATCGATTCCAAGTAGGAGGTCACGGGAGCGCCCAAAGTACAGCTGGCTGGTCAGAAGTGCACTTGGCCCAGGCTTGGGACTGGCATCTGAAGTAGAAACCATCTTGTGGACTGTCCTCAACCTGTAGGGTCTGTGCTAATTCCAGGTGCTTAGAGTCAGAACTGAATTGAATTTTAGAACACCCAGCTGGTATCTGGAGAGTTGGGGAATTGATTGTCAATGTGAGGGGAAAAAAACCCATATATTTAGTGTCATAAGTGAAATGTTTTGAGCAGAAAATACCAAAATAGTTGGTGCCAAGAATGGGATGCTGTTTGGTAGTAAAAACAGCACCTCAGGGGGCGCCTGGGTGGCTCAGTCAGTTGAGCGGCCGACTTCGGCTCAGGTCATGATCTCACGGTCTGTGAGTTCAAGCCCCGTGTGGGGCTCTGTGCTGACAGCTCAGAGCCTGGAGCCTGTTTCGGATTCTGTGTCTCCCTCTCTCTCTGACCCTCCCCCGTTCATGCTCTGTCTCTCTCTGTCTCAAAAATAAATAAACGTTAAAAAAAATTTTTTTTTAAAACCCAGCACCTCAGGGGGCGCCTGGGTGGCTTGGTCCATTAAGCCTCCCACTTGGGCTTAGTTCATGATCTCAAGGTTTGTGGGTTTGAGCCCTGCATCAGGCTCACTGCTGTCAGCGCAGAGCCCACTTCGGATCCTCTGTCCCCTTCTCTCTCTGCCCGTCCCCTGCTCATGCTCTCTCTCAAAAATAAATAAACACTTTTAAAAAACCAAATAGCACCTCAGAACTAAGCACCTTTAAAAATATGTATTCCCTATAAATTCAGTAAGAGATTATCAGAAAAAAAATTTACCAAATTGTACTTTTTAAAATGTTTATTATTTTTTAAATGTATTTATTTTGAGAGAGAGAGAGAGAGAGAGAGAGAATCCCAAGCAGGCTCCATGCTGTGGTGAAGGGGAGGGTAGGAGAGGGCTCAATCCCAGGAATGGTGAGATCCTGACCTAAACCGAGACAAGATTGGGAGGGGAGGCTTAATTTACTGGGCCACCCAGCCACCCCTTTGTTATTTTAATTAACCAAACAGAAACACACATTACATTATTTTCCTCTTCAGTTTCAGACTTTGAGTTCAGCCCATCTTTACATCTGGAGTTTTAAAAATATTGGTGCAATCATGTCAAAACTTTGGCTTTTTAAATATTTAGACTGCAAAATGTTTCATATACCTTTGTCTTTTCCTAGAATTTTAAGTCAACTTTCTTTTTTCTTGTTGATCACAAAATCCATAAGCCTTCACCTTGTCAATTACATAGCATAGTTGCACTCCAAGGTTCTGAATAGAGCAGCTCTGTGGAATATTGTCTATGAACCTCTTTGGAACTGACTTCAAGGAGTCTTTAGACTTTCCAGACTAAATCCTCTCTTTTTCAGAACTGTGGAACTGATCTGCCCATTGCTGTCCTTTGTAAACTCCACTTTTTTGTATCCCATATTTTATTTTATTTTATTTTATTTTATTTTATTTTTAATTAAAAAAAATTTTCACAGGAAGCCATCAAAATCCTCGAAGAGGAAGCAGGCAAAAACATCTTTGATCTTGGCCACAACAACTTCTTACTCAACATGTCTCCAGAGGCAAGGCAAACAAAAGCAAAAATGAACTATTGGGAGCTCATCAAAATAAAAAGCTTCTGCACAGCAAAGGAAACAATCAGCAAAACTAAAAGGCAACCGACAGAATGGGAGAAGATATTTGCAAATGACATATCAGATAAAGGGTTACTATCCAATATCTATAAAGAACTTATCAAACTCAACACCCAAAAAACAAACAATCCAGTGAATAAACGGGCAAAAGACATGAATAGACACTTCTCCAAAGAAGACATCCAGATGGCCAACCGACACATGAAAAAATGCTCAACATCATTCATCATCAGGGAAATACACATCAAAACCACAATGAGACACCACCTTACACCTGTCAGAAGGGCTCACATTAACGACTCAGGCAACAACAGATGTTGGCGAGGATGCAGAAAAAGAGGCTCTCTTTTGCATTGCTGGTGGGAATGCGAACTGGTACAGCCACTCTGGAAAACAGTGTAGAGGTTCCTCAAAAAATTAAAAATAGAACTACCCTACAACCCAGCAATTGCACTACTAGGCATTTATCCAAGGGATACAGGTATGCTGTTTCGAAGGGACACATGCACCCCAATGTTTATAGAAGCACTATAAACAATAGCTGAAGTATTGAAAGAGTCCAAATGTCCATTGATGGATGAATGGATAAAGACGATGTGGTATATATGTATATAATGGAATATTAGTCGGCAATCAAAAAAAATGAAATCTTGCCATTTGCAACAACGTGTATGGAACTGGAGGGTATTGTGCTAAGTGAAATTAGTCAGTCTGAGAAAGACAAATATCCTATGACTTCATTCATATGAGGACTTTATGACACAGCATAGATGAACATAAGGGAAGGGAAGCAAAAATAATATAAAAACAGGGACGGGGACAAAACATAAAAGATTCTTAAATATAGAGAACAAACAGAGGGTTACTGGAGGGATTGTGGGAGGGGTTACTGGATGGGCTAAATGGGTAAGGGGCAGTAAGGAATCTACTTCTGAAATCACTGTTGCACTATATGCTAACTAATTTGGATGTAAGTTTAAAAAATAAAATTGAAAAAATTTTTAACGTTTATTTGTTTTTTGAGAGACAGAGAAAGACAGAGAGTGAGTGGGAGAGGGGCAGAGAGAGAAGGAGACACAGAATCGGAAGCAGGCTCCAGGCTCTGAGCTGTCAGCACAGAACCTGACATGGGGCTTGAACTCATGAACCTCAAGATCACGACCTGAGCTGAAGTCAGATGCTTAACCGACGAAGTCACCCAGGTGCCCCTATTTTTAATTTTTTAAAACTAGCCTCCCAATGTGGGGCTTGAACTAATGACCTTGAGATCAAAGGTCACATGCGCTACCAACTGAGCCAGCCAGGCTCCCCTGTATCTCATATTTTAGATTCATTTTCGGCTTCGTTGGGTATAACCTACAGTAATTTCTCTTTAGAAAGTCACTTGCATTGTAAACGTTCTAACACTATGTACCTAGCAATATTTCTATGTAAGTATCACTCTTTGAATGTCACTTAGTAGTTAATCATGGCTGGCCCACTACAGTATAAGTTCATACCTGTGGCTTGATGATTGTGAGGAGTTTCCACTGTCCGTTTCTTAGGGGGATTTGCTCGAATGGTAGACATATTTTGAGGTGTCTGCTCAACCTATTAGCCAACAACTCCTCCCTGGGAAGATCTCTTCATCCTGAGATATGCTGTGAGGTCCCATCTCAATGATCAGACCATTAGAGGAAATTTAACCCAGTTTGGGACAATGCACTTTCCTCTCTTGGATATTTGGTATAGGGAGGGGGATCAAGGTCAACCTCTCCCACTCCTAAAGCAAGTAATCTTGAAAATTATGGGGCAACCATATTCTATCCTTCAGAAAGTGAGAGAAAAATCCAGTCTGCAGAGAGAGAGAATAACTAAGCAAAATAAGGGAGGAAAGACATCAAGCGAGAGTTCTGTTAGTTTAACTCTGGACTCTGGAATCTGAAAAGGTAAAATGTGGGAGGAGATAAACTAAAACTCTGTAGAATTCTGAAGAAGGTGAAGAAACTCAACATCACCTTGCATACACACTTTACAATACAGTTACTTGCCTGCCAACTTGAGACTGGAAAGAATTTTTTTCAATGTTTTCAAGTAAAAGGAGATACGATACTAGTCGAGTTTATACAATGAGAACTAAGAAAAGGAAACTTATTATCGTACAACCAGTTCAAAATGCAAAATTTCATCAAATATTCACTGGGCACCGACTTTATGGACAGCAATTGATTCATCACTGGAGACGCAAAGGTGAATGGGACACAGTTCCTGCTCTTGAAGTTCATGGTCCAAGAGGGTCCAGAGAGGCCGACAGCTAAAGGACACAGTGAAGGCAGCGGCCAGATCATAGGGGACCAAAAGTGGCAGCAAGGGGCCCAGGATGGGGACCAGGAGCCTGTGAAGAGCAGAAAGGCGAGTGGAGAGGAGGGAGGTTCCCACACCAGAGGCCTCTGAGAGGCCAGGGTCCCATGCCCACTTTGCCCAGGACACTTGGGTGTATGCCTGCTGTCTCAACATCATTATTTACAACCTTCCTTCTCTCTCCTAAATCATGCGGTCACCCTAGGTAGGACCAGGGCCGAAAAGCATGTAGTGAAGACAGCAAAATGAAGGCCACACAAAATGAAGAGACTGATGTCAGTTGGGGGGGGGGTGGGGGGGGAGGGATGGAGGAGCAGGCTGCAGTGGGCTGAGAAATCAGTGGAAGGGGAGGCATCATGACTGCTTCTTCCAAGTAACTGGCCATCAGGGGGCAGAAGTGGACCTGTGGCTAGACGGCCCAGAGTGCAGAGGGAGGGCTCTTTACCAGGTGGACAGACCATGGCAAGTTGACCAGCTGATGGGGACAGCCAGGTAAGAGGAAGACGGTAAAGACTGGGCACAGTGACTTCACTGTGTAATCTCAGGATGGATTGGGGTCCCCATGGATTGGGGTGGGAGGATTGGGAGCACAGGGGCAGGGACTGGCCACACAGGGAGCAGGAGAGCCTCTTTTCCACTCGGATGGTGCTATGGACCGAATGCGTCCCCCCCAAATTCAGATGTTGAAACCCCATCCCTCATTGTGGCTATATTTGTAGATAGAGCCTATAGGGAGGTAATTAAGGTTAAGGTCATAACAGTGAAACCCTGATCTGATAGGATTAGTGTCCTTAGAAGAAGAGAAACCAGAGATCTTACTCTGTCTCTCTGTACCCACTCAGATGAGGACAGAGCAGGAAGACAGGTCTCACCAGAACCCAGCCCTTCATCTGGGACATCCAGCTCCAGAACCATGAGAAAATAAATTTCTGTTGGTTGAGCCACCCAATCTGTGGTAATTTGTTATGGCAGCCCAAGACGACTGAGACAGATGGGAGGGAAGGGGATGGGGCAGGGGTGGGGAGTGGCAGACAATTAGGCACGTCTACGAGGGCAAGATGTTGGTCAGAGTAAGTTCATTCTCTGACATTCAGGAAATAGGAAGCAAGCCTATCCACTGAAAATGAAAGAGGTTGGTAACGTCAGGAACATGAGATGACCCATGGACATCATGGAGAGCCCACAGGGGAGGGACTGATGTTGGACATGTGGGGATTCTGGAGAAGATTGGAAACCTTGGGAGCCCTGGCAGTATAGTGGGCTGGGATTGCAGGACATGGCCAAGCAGGAGTGTCCCTTCCCCAAATGCCCTCTGGAATTGGTCAGACACAGAATACTGAGGCTGGGCACCAGGATATTATTATTTTCTGGAGTCCACATGAATGTTCAGCAGCCCTCTGTTTATAATGTAAGCAAGTCGATAGGATCTGAGTGTTGTGGGTTTTACCTCGGGCTGCAGGCTGTCCCAAAGCCCCAGTGAAGGTCAGTGGTGAGGAACTTCAGCTTGCTAAGGGCAGGGAAGCAAGGAGCAAATCAGGGACATTGGGGGTCCCACTGTGGCTGGGAACTCTCACGCTGGTTACGAAGTCTGATCTTTCAGCGAGGGGTGCCAGGAAGAGAGCTGAGCCCTCCCATGGCATGAAGGAAGTCATAGGCCAGAGATTTGGGGGACAGGGTGGAGGGAGGTGGGCTCCATGGGAATGCAGAAAGGTGATGTCAAATCTAAGAGAAGGAGCCTCCTAGGGGTGCCTGGATGGCTCAGCTAAGCGGCTGACTTTTGGTTTCGGCTCAGGTCATGATCTCTAGGTTTAAGCTCAGCCTCGGGCTCGCGCTGGCACTGGGGGGCCTGCTTGGGATTCTCTCTCTTTCTCTGCCCCTCCCCTTCTTATACGCAATCTCTTGAAAGAACCCCCCCTAACCAGTTTGAGAAGTGTACCTCCTGTTTGATTGATTTTGTGACCCCAAGCTCATCTCTACCCGCCTCAATAAAATGCTGTGTGTAATTCAATATTTGTTTTATGTCTTATAACACGATTAGATAAAAACTGAAATTAATGTCATTTATAGGCTTGGGAGAGAATTTTATGACAGCCCCTTGGGCACCAGAAACCAGTGCAGGCCTCTTTCTGGGACCAGATGCCTGTGCTGGTTAGGAATCCCTGGGCTGGGTCCTCACATCATGTCTGGCTGGGCGACCCTGACAAATGGCTCACCTCTTTCTGAGCCTGTTTCTGCCTCTGCACAATGAAGGTTATGATCGTTATTTTTTTTTTAAGTTTATTTGGAGAGAGAGAGAGAACGCACAAGAGCATGAACAGGAGAAGGGCAGGGAGAGAGAGAAAATCCCAAGCAGGCTCCATAGGGTCAGCACAGAGCCAGATGTGGGGCGCCAATGCACGAACCATGAGATCATGACCTGAGCTGAACACAAGAGTCCAACGATCGACCGACCGAGACACCCGGGGGCCCCAAAGGCTCCAATTGTTGATGTGGGAATGACGTTGGATCGTGCTGGCGAGGACTTGGCCGAGTATCCGGTGTGACGTACGTGCTCAAAAAAGGCAAGCCGTTATCGCCATCGTCATTCACGTTAATTTTAGAGATAGTAAAGATTTCAAAAGAAATCCACAAATATTTCCCCAGAAAATGAGAAAGTGATTTTTCAGATACATAGAAAATCCCAGGGAGCCTCCTCTGAGGAGTTATCAATAGCCAGACCCCTCAGGACCCTTGCAGGCCTTCCTACAAGTCTGCTCCCCGGCTTGCCACAGAGCTTGTCAGCCTGTGGATGCAGGAACGCCGTGTGCCACGACTTCTGTTTCTGAGCCATCAACTGAGACGGGATGGAGACAGGAGGGAAAGTGGGAGGGAGGCTGGAGAAGATCAAGTCCAGTCTCGGTGCAAGGCTTGTCGGGAAGTGGGTTTTCATCAGGTACACCCGTTCTGTCTTCGGCCCACGTTCCCTGTCACCAAACCCACTGCCCCGAATCCAACACGCGATGAACACCTGTTGGTAGTTCCGCTAACGCGTTTCCCCGGAAACAGGACAACCTTCAAGGCAGTGGTTCTCGACCGCAGGCAGTTCTGCCCTCTCAGCTTCCCAGGGGACACTGGGCAGTGTCTGGAAAGATTTTTCTGTTGGCACAACTTGGAGATGCTCCTGGCTTCTAGTGGGTAAAGGCCAGGGATGGTGCTAGACAGCATACAAGGCACAGGCCAGTTCCCCACAACAAAGAATTGGGGGGCTCCCCTCTCTCCATCGTGTCTCCATTATTCCCACCTTATCGCTTCCTCCATGCTGAGGGAGGGCATAGCCCCCTTCCTGGCACCCCTCGCCGAAAACTCAGCTTTAGTATCCGGGATTAGGGGTGTCAAGAAACCTCGCTTGATTTTAACTCACTAAGGTTATCAAGTTGGCAGCTTGCCAGATGCCACGGATTAAAAAAACCGGACCTTGAATGACTATTTTTTATTTGCTTGACACGCTTATGCACAATTTTGCAAGCAACAATTGTCCTCAGGGTGTCATTGTTTCTTACTCGCTGCTAATATGAGAGCGCCACAGTTTACGACACTCCTTTTGGGTATCACTGTTTCATTCTTTCACTCCTTCATTCATTCACCCATTCACTCAACCAACACAGACTCATTGGGCTCCTCCTTACACTGGGGTGGCTCTAGGGACAGAGAGTGAATAGAAAGAAATCTCAGGGTGTGTGTATTGGGGAGGAGGAGGACAGATGCACTAGCAAATAACGACAATATCATTCCGGGTAAAAGCCCTCATGAGATACACGGGGCCTGGGATAGCAAAGGGGAGTGTGGCCCACATGTCCTATGGAGGTCTCGGAACACTGGCCCCTTCAACCATCATCACTTTCTGATTTCTATTTGCAAGGGATCCCCCTGACACCTCCCTGTATGGCAAGGCGAGGGACTGGGGTGGGGAGTGACAATCAACAATTTGGCCTAATAATGCCCATTAAGAAGAGGCCTGTGATCTCCCTCAAGGGGGAGGGGCAAATGAATAAAAAAATTGTTTGAATGCCCTTAAATGTCTAAATCAAATGTCTGACCGCTCAGAGTGAAAAAATAAAAAAAACAGAAGGTAAGCAAGGTTTCAAAGCCTGGGAAATACTCCAACCAAAGTAGGTCAGCTCCATTCTTATTTATTAAAGGAGTTCTTGCCAAGAAGTATGAGACCTCAGGTCTGGATAAGCCCAGAAAACACCCGGAGGACCAAGACTTGCACACAGGAAACCATCTTATAATAATACAAGGCGGTACATGAGTGTATGAAAAGGACATTTAAGGCGACATAAGGGAGAGGGCCCTGGATGAGTGAGAATCAAGAGATCTGGGTTCTAGTCCCAGCTCCACCACTAACTTGCAGATTTGGGGCAGGTCTCTTTTCTCTGTGGGTCTCAGTTTGCTCAACTGTACCATAAGGGAATTGGACCAGAGCATAAGGAAGCAGCCTTCCAAGGCACACTGAAGACTCTCATTTCCCCCACTGCTTATTCATTTCCCCCACTGCTTATTCTTGACATACCCTAGGGGTCCCTTTGAGATGAAAAAGTTAACCCTCGGTCCTGAAGCCCAGACACCTGTTGATTTCTTCTGACAACCTCGGGGTTACTGCAAATACTTAAGAAGGAGGTGGGAAAGGTCACAAGGAGGAAGCTGTTGCCTCTCCCCTCCCTGGGCTCTTTATAACAACATACCTAGAGGCTTTGAATTGTCCCCAGTGTCCCAGGTGGCATTTCCTCAAACTGGGAATTCAGATTAATGAGTGAGTACTGTAGTTCTAGCATATTCCAGTACCAGCACTGCCACTGATGAGAAGAGGCTCCGCGGTTACACGGGAGATGGGAACGAAAGTCCCAAATTCCACCCTTCCAAACTTACTGCTGCTGGAATGTCACGGAGCTGCCAGAAAGATGGGGGCATCTCCTGAGCATCAACACTCCCATCAGCTTTGGAAGCAAAGGTTTTTCTTGTAGTCAAACAGGAGAGGACTACCGAAGGCAAAGTCGTTGGATACCGGGAAGGACTTGCCCAGGACACAGACTGGAGACTCAGAATTGGGTCCCCAAGCACTTTTCCTGGGGAGTTTCTTGGCACAGAGGCCTTGAGGGCCAGTTGGCAATGCTGGGAGGAAGAAGTGGTTCTGGAATCTGCACCCCCTCCCTATTCCTTCCATCCAGCCTGAGTACAGCCACTCTCTCATTCACAAATCCCAGTGGGAGAGACCCCAGATTCCCAGGAGTTTCTGTGGGAAAGGAAAACAAGCCACCCACTCTGCCTTTCTCTTTTCTTTTCCAGCTCCTCCCTGGACCGGGTTTGCGGAGACTGCTACTCCCAGAACTCCCCAGACGTGCAGACTTTAGGGAGCCAAATCCCACAGGAGAGGGAGGGAGCTGCGAAGCTCCAGCCAGAGCTTTTTGAGGTTTTTCCCTTCTGCAGTCCGGTGTGCGTGTGCGTGTGTGCGTGTATGCGTGTGTGTGTGTGTGTGTGTGTGTGTGTGTGTGTGTGTGTAAATGTCAAGGCTTTGGGGCAGACGGATGTGGGTTCCAATCGCCTTTTCCTGGGGCAAGATTTTTGGCCTCCGAGAGCCTCGGTTTCCTAGACCCTAAAGCCAGGGTGACAATATCAGCCGATTGTAAGGTTCCAATGAACTGTGGATGGAGGGTGCCCAGAACACATTAGGCGCTGCCAGGGGCGCCTCCAGAGTTTCCGTCGAAGTGCAGCCTGGAGGAAGGGGTGGCTTGGGGGGCCGAGGGGGTTTATCTTACAGCTGTCTTTGCCAGACTCACTTGCTGTTTTTATCCTGGGAGAGAAGGCTATAGGGAGAGGAGCTGACAGGGATGATCCTTGCTGGGGACGGGGTGTTAGAGTTCCCACTCCATCGAGGAAGATCTGCGGACCCCTCCACGCCCGCCACGCAGGGTATCCGCGGAGAGGCACGGTACTCACGGTGTGCGCAGCGCAGGCGAGCAGCAGCAGCAACGGCAACGGCAACAGCAGCGGGCGGGGACGCATGGTGCCCCGCGCTCTCCCCGTGGGCGTCTCGACGGCCGCGCACCTGTGCGCACCCCCGGCCCGGGGGCTCAACGCCCTCCGCAGGGTCCCACGCCCCGGCCGGCAGCCGCGGCCGGAGGAGCCATGGCAGGGCCACCTAAGCCGCGGCGAGCCCCGGGACTGCTTCTCCTCGGAAGAGGTGGCAGCGCGCTAAGCCGCCCAGCCCATTGATAAGGACGCCGCGCCGCCCGCCCGCGCTCCTCCACCCGGCCGCTACTGGCAGGGAGCCGGCGCGCGGGCCTGCTGGGGAGGAGGCGGGAGGGGGCGGGGGGGCTGCAGGGGAGGAGGCGGGGGGGGGGCGGAGGTTACAACGGAGGAGGCGGCGGGGGGGCCTTCAGGGGAGGAGGCGGGGGGGGGGGGGCTGCAACCGGCTCCCGCAAGCTCAGCCCGGGGGGCGGAGGAGACCGGGGAGGGCATGCTGGCTTAGCCTTCCACGCTGCAGCACCCCCGAGTCCGGAAAGAGCATTCTCGAAGTTCTCGAAGTTCTGGGGCAGCCCTGCCGCAACCTTGCTGCTACCTCGTTGAGTCTCAGGGCTAACGAGACCCACCTTAGGGGTACAAGAAGGTTGTGCCTGTGCTCTGTGGGTTATAGCACAGCGGGTGCTCCGTGAATGCCTTTGCATCTACTGGGTGGGTCAGCTACTTGGCACTTTATTTCTGATTTTCACTTTGTGTTTCTTCATTCATTATTAAAGTTGTGCACGCTCCTTGTAGGACATTACACGCACATGGGCGCCGTCACCCCGGGGAAATTTGGGTGACCAGGTGAGACCCAGGGGGACCCTGTGACACACCCAGGAATTCTGGTGGCTGTGCTGAAGAGAACCGCCTGGAGGCTTCCTGGTGTCCCTGAGAAGCTATTTAAGCACCAGGCAGGTCTTCCCAGTAGCCTGCTCAACCCTGAGTCTGAGTGCCCAGACGGCCTGGAGGCTGGCTTTTAGCCTCTTAGTACAAGGCACCCTCAAATGGCTCGTCTAGATTCAAGTTTTTCTTTCTCTGCTCTGGTGCCCACTCCCTTCCTCTTGGCTCTCCTATCTTACCCTTTCTCCCAGCACTTTAAGTACACATCAGCTCCTTGAATCCCCCCCCCACCACCACCCCTTTAGCGATATTATGCCCATTTGACAGAGAAGGGCATTGAGGATCCAGAAGACAGTGCTGTTGCCTGGTACATGCGACTCAGCATTCAGATGGAAAAGCCTGGGTCTGCATACACTTCCATAGCTAACCCTGATTTTCTGTGACTGACCTCTGGTGGGATTGCTAACCTGCTCGCTCTTAAAACAACACATTCTAGCCCTTAGCAGCCTTCCCTACCCAAAGAGGCTATTGATAAAGGTACAGTTGGTAAATCACAGCAGAAATAAAAGGGGAAAAAATGTTTTCAGCTCTCAGCTCCACACTAAATGCCCTGTATGTATCCGCCTAAAGTATACATGAACATGAGCTCATTTTTAAGAACTTTGGCCCCAGAAATACTCACTCAAAGACTCAATGAAATATATGCAGGGATGTTTGTGGAAGCACTGTCACAGGACCAGAGAACAGGACATAATGTATGTGGAAGGGGAACACTTAGCCCCACCTTGATATTTCCTTCCTCCAGGAGTGCAGCCATGAGTATAACCCTCCTGACCTTTCTCTACCTGCTCAGTAACGCCCTCCCCCTAACACAGACACACACACTCACACCCACACACACACACACACACACACACACACAGGTGGGGGAGCTCTAGGTGATTCACACATTTAGGATAAGGACTGGCATGAGGTTCTGCACCTCCCCCCTCCCTCCCTTGCCTTTGACAGGTCCCCCACCTGCAGAGAGCCTGTCACTGGATTGCTGTAGCCAGGCTGTCACTGCAGGTCAACTCTGCCCTTGTGAGCCAGTATCACCAGTGATAGGGGGGTGGTCTATGTAATTCTGCAGTTCGGTGCTAGAAAACCCTCTTACTTATAAGTATAAACCACATTCTCCAAGATTGACTTTATTACCCATGAAAGTGATATTTAGCCTCATCTGTCTTACTTTTTTAAAAAAGTTTATTTATTTATTTTGAGAGAGAGAGAGCACAAGCTGCGGAGAGGGGCAGAGAGAGAAAGGGAGAATCCCAAGCAGGCTCCACACTGTCAGCACAGAGCCCGACGCGGGGCTCAAACTCACAAACCTGCAAGCTGAAATCAAAGAGTCCAATGCTTAACCTAAGCCTGAGCCACTCAGGAGCCCCTGGCCTCATCTGTCTTAACTTTAATTCTTAAATGGTTCAAGATTCAGGCTAGAAAGAATGTTGTTTCCTGGGCCCCTGAAACCCCAACACCCTAAATGTGCATCTGAAAGAAGATGCTGTAAGGACTTGCCATTCTTACTGATTAGACTTCCATGTTGCTTGAACATCTTCTGTAAACCACTGTATGTATTGCTTTTTTGATGGAAAAAATTTTTCAAGAAAACAATACACAAAAACGTAATCTGTGCTGTATACAGATTGCCAGTAACAAAGCAGAGCAACATTTGTTCTGGGCAATTTAATAAATTTCTGACCCGCGGCAAGCTATTCTTCCTTAAATGGGAGGCAGCCTCTCTGAGCATTGAGAAAAGGGTCTCAAGTGCTTGGTGAGAAGCCCATTTACAAGCCACGGATACAGTTAGTGGTTTTGCAAAACCCGTCTGAGAAAACAACTCCATGATAGGAGTGGAGGGAAGAGGTAGTGAAAGAACAACGTATTTAGTACCTGCCAGGAGCTGGAGAACCTTTTAGGAACTTGGGATAGGTCATGTAGCCAATCCTTCCCACCTATATGAGGGATATTTACTTTCCTTAGCTGGTTGATGACACTTGAGGCTTAGGCACTCACCTCCAACAACACAGCTAACAAGGGACAGGGGGGCAAGGTTTAAACCCAAGACTGAGCGCAAAGCCTCTGCCTTTTGCCCTTTGCACTGGACTAAGGTTCCTCTCAATAGTGAAGATGACTTCCTGGGGCACCCGGGTGGCTCAGTTGGTTGAGCGGTTGAGCATCACGTCGGACATGGTTTGTGAGTTCCAACCCCACATGGGACTCATTGCTGTCATGCCTGTCAACACAGGGCCTGCTTCAGACCCTCTGCCCCCTCTCTCTGCCCCACCCCCCTTGTGCTCTCCCCAAAATAAAAAAAGTATTTTAAAGTTTTTTTTTAATGTTTATTTATTTTTTTAGAGAGATAGGGAGAGAGGGAGCATGAGAGGCAGAGGGGCAGAGAGAGAAGGAGACACAGAATCCAAAGCAGGCTCCAGGCTCTGAGCTGTCAGCACAGAGCCCAATGTGGGCCTTGAACTCACAGAGTGCAAGATCATGACCTGAGCCGAAGTCAGAGGCTTAACTGACTGAGCCACCCAGGCGCCCCAAAATTAAAAATATATATATATATTTTTTAATTTTTTTAACGTTGTTTATTTATTTTTGAGACAGAGAGAGACAGAGCATGAATGGGGGAGGGGCAGAGAGAGAGAGGGAGACACAGAATCGGAAGCAGGCTCCAGGCTCCGAGCCATCAGTCCAGAGCCCGACACAGGGCCTGAACTCACAGACCGCGAGACTGTGACCTGAGCCGAAGTCGGATGCTTAACTGACTGAGCCACCCAGGCGCCCCTAAAAAAATATTTTTAAAAAGATGACTTCCTTACCGTGCTTTTGCATGTATCATCTTGTTTGACCCTCAAAACCCCATGGGGCAGGCAGGCCCAGCAGGAGGTCTGGCAGGAGAGGGAGAACCCTTGGCTCAAAAAGTTTCACTGACGAAAGTCAGCCGAATTTAACGAAAGAACCATTAAAGGAGCAGAGGTGTGGACAAGTTTAAGGGCATCGATGAGGGACAACAAGGTTCCAGGGGCCAACAACAGTGGGCCAAAAGAATGGCAAAGACTCTCTCCTTGAGGAAACTTGAGCTCAGCTCCTCAGGGCCCTTTTCTTGACTAGGACTTGACCTTGGTGCCCTCTGTCTCTGGCCTGCCCAGCCCAGTCTTAGCAAGAGTCTGGCCGTCTTCAGCTTAGTGAGAATCCTTCCAACTCTTGATGGCTGACCAAACTTGATATCTAATCAAGTCCCTCATTCCCGCCTCTGATGTCTCAATCCCGGCCTGCCTTCAGCAAGAATCCTGTTAAATCCTGTTAGCAACAATTCCCACCCCCACCTTGGTATCTCCTCTTAGGGATCTTCCATCCACTGCCCCCTCACTGTGCTCCTTGGCCATAAATCCCCACTCATTCTTGCTTTGTTCCAAGTTGGGCTCCGTCTCTCTCCCTTCTTGCAATACCACTATTGTAAGTCTTGAATAAATTCTTCCTTACCATTTTAATAACTGTCAGATAACGTTTTCTATAACAAGGGGCAAGGAGAGAAAACGGTGTCCCCGAAGCTGGCAAGAGCTGTCCTAGATTCACCCATAGGGTGAGCAATGCATAGAGCAATGCAGCCACTGTCAAAACGTGGCCCTGGCAAAGGGGTCAGGAGGTCAGATAAATGCCCTGACCCCTCCTCTCCCGTCCCCTGATCTCCTGGAGATGTTTTCCATTGGTTGAACACAACCCAATGCCAGAGACGAGGCGGACAGACAGGAGAGAGAAACTATTCACATAGTTTACCTGCTGGATGGAAAACGTAGAAAATGGGTTTGGGAGGGATGAGGCAAAAGGAGAAAAATCCTGATGAGGGAACAAAGGAAAGCTGAGAGTAAAACACAAGTTAACACCCCCACCCCCACAAACTCCCTCCAAGGGGGGTATGTGTGACATTCCTCAGGCGCTCCTGGCTGCCCAAGAACAAAGGAAAGTGAAAAACAAGTGGTTAACTGATAGAGATCACGGGCTTGCAGGACGTGACCCTCCACCAGTTTGCAATTGTCTTAATGATTTACAACAAAAAAAAAGCAATCTCCAGAAACCTATAGACTCAATTTCCTGAAGCCGTAGCATCACCCTCCCCTCCACAGGATAGAACATCTTATATAATCAGTCACTCCTCACAACGCAAGTGCAGCTCTTTCTTTCCACGGGTCCCGTCCCCGTGCTTTGCTTTAATGAAACCACCTTTTTGGGGGCGCCTGGGTGGCTCAGTCGGTTGAGTGTCCAACTTTGGCTGAGGTCATGATCTCATGGTCTGTGAGTCTGAGCCCCACGTCGGGCTCTGTGCTGACTCGCAGCTCAGAACCTGGAGCCTGCTTCGAATTCTGTGTCTCCCTCTCCCTTTGCCCCTCCCCGCTCATGCTTTCTCTCTCTCTCTCTTTCAAAAATAAACAGACATAAAAAAAAATAAATAAAACCACCTTTTTGAACCAAAAATGTCTCAATTCCTTCTTGGCCATTGGCTCCAAACCCCAACGCTTCAAACCGCATCAACCCCACTTGGAAATATCGTTATACCCATTTAACAGATGGAGAAACTGAGATATGATGAGACTGTAGCTCAAGATTACACATTTGGGAGATAGTCTTGCTGGTACTGAAACTCTGGATTTTTTTTCTTCACACAGAGTGGTCTCAGGGACAGGCAGCTTCAGGTAGCGGCTCAGGATCCCAAAGGTGTGCATCCCAAGAAAGAGCAGGCGGAAACTGTGTTGTAATTGATGAGCGAGCCCTGGAAATCACACAGCGCTACTGCTGTGGCTTTCTATGGTCCATGTTACCAATTTTCATAATTGTTAACTGAGGAAAGGAACAAATGAGCCCCACCGTTCTGCTGGGACCAGCTGGTTGTCCCAGTGGGATCCCCAGGGGCCTGGAAAGCACAGCTCCTGGCTGAGTTGGCCAACACCTTTGCTGAACAAACTCAGATAAACCCGTGGCAAGACAAGCCAATAACTCCAGAGACTAGGGCTTGGAAAGAGAAAGGAAAATAAGCTTATTTTGGGTGCCAGCAGCAGGGGGAGGTGGCAAGCTTAAGCCTTAACAACCAACCTCTTAGCCCGAAAGATGGATACTAGAGTTTTACAGAGAGAGATGGGGGCTTGTGTGTGAGAGATGGGGGTCAGTATGTGCTCAGCACAAGATCACAGGAGGGGAAAGGGATATGTGGAGTGGTCTTCTAGGCATTCGGTTGCTCTAGACTGGTGGTTGGAATGTTCCAGTTATTGCAAAATGTCTTTGTCAAAGCCTCAAGAAAGTGTGATAAGGAATAAGGACAATGGGTTTTAGTTAGAGCTGAGTTAAGGGGTCTTGTCTATTTCTGGTTATAACCGTTGCGGTCTAGTTGAGCAAGAGGGCTCACTCTTGACATCCAGACAACCACAAAAGCGTGCCCAGGTTCAAGGGAAGACAGCACAGACTCAACCTCTTTATGGAGGAATGAGAAGATTCTGGAAGAGTGTGTGAGACCATAAATACCATTATGGGGACTGTGGGGAAATACCATGCTATAAACCCTTTAAACTTCATTACAGCCCCCATGAGAGGGGTCCTCTCTTTGATTCTGATGACTTTCTATATCTCGATTCTAACCCTTTTCTCCTAGTACCCCTGCAGGTAGAGTGGGGCATACACATGTAAGTCATGACCACCCCAAACACTGGAGGTTCATGTTCTCATAACAGTAATTAGAGGTTACCCTGGGGCACCTGATTGGCTCAGCCGGGTAAGTGTCCGACTTCGGCTCAGGTCATAATCTCACAGTTCCTGAGTTCGAGCCCTGTGTCAAGTTCTGCACTGACAGTTCAGAGCCTGGAGCCTGCTTCCGATTCTGTGTCTCCTTCTCTCTCTGCCCCTCCCCCGCTCAAGCTCTGTCTCTTTCAAAAATAAATAAACATTAAAAAAAAAATAAAAAAAAATAAAAAAAAATAATAAAGAAGTTACCCTGGGGATGGAACGTCCTGCATTTGGTTCTAGGGTAACTAACTTGCTCTCCATTGATTTCATACAGATATTCTTATCACCCCAGTGAGGCAGAATGTAAGGGTAAAAACTGAAGGGCACCGAAATATGTGTGAGAATTTTTTTTTAATGTTTATTTATTTATGTTTGAGAAAGAGAGAGAGAGGCAGAGAATCCCAAGCAAGCTCCACACTGTCAGTGCACAGCCCAGCACTGGGCTTGACCTCAGGAACCACATGCTTAAATGACTGAGCCACCCAGGCGTCTCAGTCTAAGGGTTATTTTGAGCCAAAAGCAATTGACAACTAGCAGCTACAGGAAAAGCTCTTTACCCCACCTCCCACTACCTAATAATAAAGTATAAACATGCTTTTTTGTAAAGGAAATTTACATTTGTAAAGGAAATTTACATTTGTAAAAAAGTCTCCAGACCGGGAAAAGAGCTATCCCCGAGACAACTCTTAGCACCTAAAAGACTCTTGTCCACATAAGAAGACAAACCCTATTTACCATGCATTTGCTCCCCTCCCCTTCTCATAACTCGCCCCCATCCAGCCCAGAAGTCCCCAACCCCCTTTTCCTTTGTTTAGCCTAAAATGGTATATACACTTCAATCATCTGGCCACCTTCCTGAGTCTCATTTCCTTGTGAAACTCCAGCTCATCTGCTTTTGCCCCTGTTACGCTGTCTTTTATCAGATTGATTTGCAAGCTTCAGCCATTGAACCTGGGAAGGTAGGGGGTAAAAGATTTTTCCCTCCCCTACAATACAATCCTCCAAAAATTAAATTTAGAAACTTCCCTGGAGCCCCAAGCGGAAGAGATCTTTTCTCCTCTCCCATATCTTAGCATTTCCTTTAGAAACCTTATAATTAGAAATCTCCATCTCTTCGAGATGTATGTAAATCTTTTTAAAAGTGAAATAAACCTACTGCCAGTTTTGCATCCCAGAAATGCCTTTCTTGAAGGCCGTGGATACATCTCCGTGAAATGTGGACATCAAGGCATGATGGTGCCCCGGCTGTCACCATGGAGGTTGGCTCAGGCATTTGGCTCCAAGCTGTAATTTCCTGTTTGTCAAAAAAATATGAGAAGTTTTATTTTTCCTTTGGATAAAGACAATTAACTTGCGTGTAATGAATTGTATCTGCCTGGGCTCCATACAACGGTAAGATTTCTTATTTGTCTTTGGCATCTGTTTTGGGGATTCTCAGCAACGTGCATCAAAGTCTGGTCTAATGCTTAACAATAAAACTGATTGGGGGGCCTGGGTGGCTCAGTCGGTTGAGCGTCCGACTTTGGCTCAGGTCATGATCTTGCCGCTTGTGAGTTCGAGCCCCGCGTAGGGCTCTGTGCTGACGGCTCAGGGCCTGGAGCCTCTTCAGGTTCTCTGTCTTTCTCTCTCTCTGCCCCTCCCTCGCTCACACTCTGTCTCTCTCTGTCTCTCAAAAATAAACAAACATTAAAAAAATTTTTTAAACAATAAAACTGATTCATTCTTTTCTTCATTTGGGGGAGACGGTTCACCCGGTTGGCTGGAGATTTTATTTTAAATTACTTCTCCAACAAGAAATTAGGTTGGTTTTGTTTTGTTTTGTTTTGTTTTGTTTTGTTTTGTTGTTTTGCTTTGTTTTGTTTTTGCATTTTTCCAAAAGCAACAAACACTTGTTGGAGAACTAATTAAGTACATTCATTCGATGAATATTCATTGAGCTCCTCCTCTGTTCCAGGTGGCTGTGCCAGAATGATAGAAGCCTGGGGAAATTGCCCGTGTGGCGACCTCAACCCTGTACACAAAGCCTGTGGTACTCAGTTGCAACCCCTCCTGGGGTGGGGGGGTGGGGTGCTGGCAAGATGATGGAGGCTGGTGGTCAAGACTTGAGAGGCCTGCATAACCACACAGTTCACAAACCAGTCAGTCAGCTGAAGTGAGCAACTCCAGAATGTACAGTGGATGGTACTGTGAACTGTGATACATTCCGTGGGAGCATGTACTAAAGACCGAACCAAGCCTCATGGGCTAATGTACGAGGCTGAGCCATATCAGTCACCATTCTTGCACGTAAAATATATTTGAATATCGATCATTTTATAAGGTTCGACCTAACAGACATCTGCTGTATCTGGCCAGCCTCTAATCCCTCTTCTTCTGGTATAAGGATCTCCCTTCCCCTCCCCTACTCCCAGACCTTGTGGCTTGGGTGGGACTTCCATCAACAGCAGCCCGGAGGTGAGCATCTGACCCAGACCTCGGCGAGGAGAGGCACCACCAGCAACTAACCACAATGACTGCTTTCAGGGTTGGGCTCATTGATGGGGTTTTGGAGTGATGGGGGTTTGGAGCTGCCGACCAAGAAAGAATTCTGGAGACCTCTTTGGTGCAAAAAGGTGATTTTATTAAAGCACAGGGATAGGACCCATGGGCAGAAAGACCTGCACTGGTTATATAGTTATATACTATGAAGTTGGAGAGGTAAAGTCAACTGGCAAGCCTCCAGAGGGCTTTGAGATGCTAAAGAGGACTCCTAAGCTACTTGAGGCCTTGCTATGGTCAAGCTAAGGTTGTTTTCCCTCTAGGAGGTCATTAACATTAGCATGGTAGAAGGTTCCTGGAGAAATGTTATACTCTGTATTTGCCTCCAGTGTTTGTCAACGGGCTGCAGGTTATGAGGAAATTTAATTTTCTCTGCCATTTCCTTCTTGCCTTCTTTCCCCACATCACTATCGAGGGGTGATGTTGGGGCTCCAGGAAACCTATAGGTTTCTGGAGATTAGACTATTGATAAGATTGCCTTTTTCTTGTCATTTACTAAGACGTTTGTAAACTAATTGGAGACTAGTGTCCTTCCTGACTGTGATCTCTATCAGTTAACCATTTGTTTTCTTTCTTTTCTCTTGTTCTTCCATAGCTAGGAGTGCCTGAGGCATGTCACACATATCCCACCTGGTTGGTGGTGGTGGAGGGGGTGGTTTGCAGGGTTTCAGCTTGCTTCATACTCCCTCACCTTCTTGACTGATGCTGGGCCAATAAGAGTGGTGCCACCAAACCTAGGCATTAGCATTATACTCAAGCCAGTAGCAAGATGGCGGCCCTCCCATATCATGAAGCCATTTGGGCTGGAAATGAAGTCAACATTGAGTGGAGAACCCAGAGACAAAGAAAGACAAAATCCTAACCCCATCCTCTGGCACCTAGAGGCGACTGTGACTAAAGCCTCTCTTGACAGAAGATAGACAGGTAGATATGTTTTTAACCTTTGTTTTACTTTTGAATCCATTCTGTCACTAATCCATTTCTGTCACTTGTAACAATTTCCCCTGGCATACACTTCAGGAAGTCTCCCTGGGAAAGTGACATGTGAGCAGAAGGGACTAGGGGTAGGGGATGAGGAGGACATTGTGAAGGAGTGAGGAGCTGGCTGTCCCTGGAGGTCGGGGGGCTTCGCCAAATGAACACACCGATGACATGAACTTGCTCTGCCCCTTCAGCTGTTCAATAAACCAAACAAAGAGGTCTGTCCTCTCTTGAATGTGAGCTTTTCTGGAGCCGAGCTAATGTATTATTGATGAGCCATAAATAATGGGGCAAGCATGATTTCCCATTCAGTGCTGAAGTACAAAGGTATAACACTGACATTTTAATGAGGTTTTTATGGTCCAGGCTCACTGTTTACACTCTGGAAATGTGGGCTGGCTTTCTCAGGAAAGCAGTTTTTCCTTTACTTTGCTTATTTTCCGCCTCCATTTGTCAGCATCCTTTTATTTTATTTATTTATTTTTTTTAATTAACTTTTTTTTCATTTTTATTATTTATTTTTGATAGAGACAGAGCACAAGTGGGGGAGGGGCAGAGAGAGAAGGAGACACAGAATCCAAAGCAGTCTCCAGGATCCAAGCCGTCGGCACAGAGCCCAATGTGGGGCTCGAACTCACGAACTGTGAGATCACGACCTGAGCCGAAGTCGGATGCTTAAACGACTGAGCCACCCAGGCACCCCTGTCAGCATCCTTTTAAATATTTCTATGAAATATATTAGTTAAAACAGATCAAATAAAAAAAGGGCAAATAAAACCAAATCTGAAAGACAATGTTGCCAGTGTTCCCAAGGCCTTATCTTCTCCGGATGGAGCAAAAAATGATGAGGTATGCCCTGACCTCCCAGAGGCTCCCCACATTTTGGCCTGATTAGGCAATTTGGCCTGGCATTCAGAAAAGAATGCTGGCAACAAACAAACGTGGATTCAAATCCTGACTTAGTCATCAATTAGCCATGTGCTATCAGGCAGTCACTTTAACCCTCCAGGCCTCAATTTCCTCATCTGCGTAATGGGCCAAATAATACCCATCTTTCAGCAGTATGAGGTTGAAAAAAAATCGGTACAATTAAATTGTCTGGATATACAAGTTAAGATGCATTTGGCTGCAGACAATGGACAAACCAACTCAAACTGCCTGACGTAGCAATAAGGCTGGGCGCTGGCTTATGTGACAGAGAATCCAAAGACAGAGCGTCCTTCAGGGTGGATGAATGCGTGGTTCAGACTCTGTTTGCAGGTGGTTCTCTTGCCCCTTCCTCCTCTCCTCTTTAGCATATCAAAGTCCCTCTGGAGGACTCCCATTCGACTTTACCTCCCCAACTTCATAGTATATAACTAGTCACTCGTCATGACCCCAGTGCAGCTCTTTCTGCCCATGGGTCCTGTCCCCATGCTTTAATAAAATCATCTTTTTGCACCAAAGATGTCTTCAAGAATTCTTTCTTGGCTGTGAGCTCCGGACAACCCCACCATTACCCCAAAGATATTGACACTTTTCTATTGAGAGGTGGAGTGTGCTAGGGAGGAAGCATTTACTCTGCCTGCTGAGGTCCTACTAGCTGGACTAAGAATCAAATGGACATGAGACAGATTAAAAGGGGAAAATAAAACTTAATGGCATACATTCAGGGAATCCAGACAGACAAGAAATTCCCAAGACAGGCAAAGTAAGTTATGTACGTCATTCTGAACTAAGGAGGAGGGGATAGGGGTCTGGGACTTCAAAGGGAAGAAAATAAATTCATAGGAAGATGAAAAAGAATAAATGTTTGCTGTAAACAAACATTTGCCGGGCTCCTCAGAAACAGGGGGGCATAGACAACTTTGATCAAACAGGCCTTGCTGGGTCCCTCCCTGTCTGTCGTACTCAGTTCATAGTATAAGGTAGTTGTGTTTAGTGATAGCTCCCTTCCTAGAGCAATTCCTTTGGCTACATTCTTTTCAGGGAGCTGAGGGGGAGATAAAGAACTTTTCCTGAATCTTCTGGGTATTGATTTCTTTTTATTTGTTGATGTTTTTAAATGTTTATTTATTTATTTTGAGAGAGAGAGTGCACATGGTGCATGAGCAGGGGAAGGGCAGAGGGAGAAACAGAGAGAGGGAAGGAGGGAGAGAGAGAGAATCCCAAGCAGGTTCTGGGCTGCCAGTGCAGAGTCCAACTCGGGGCTCGATCCCATGAATAGTGAGATCATGAACTGAGCTGAAATCCAGAGCAGGACACTTAACCCTCTGAGCCACCCAAGTGCCCTTTGATTGCTTAAAAAAATTTGTTTTAATGTATATTTATTTTTGAGAGAGACAGAGAGAGCCGGGGGGGGGGGGGTAGAGAGAGAGGGAGACACAGAATCCAAAGCAGGCTCCAGGCTCCGAGCTGTCAGCATAGAGCCAGACCCGGGGCTCGAACTTGTGAACTGTGAGATCATGACCTGAGCTGAAGTAGGATGCTTAACTGACTGAGCCACCTAGGGGCCCCATGATTGCTTTTTAATTCAAAATAATCTTCCTGACAAAGTGGCCCATCTTGGAGTGGCCTGCCCTTGGCCCCTACAAGTCTATGTTCCCTCTTATAAAAGAGTGGGTCTTTGAGAATGGCCTCAATGGGTAGAATGAGGTGTAAGTAGAACTGTGCAACTTTCAAGGTTAAGGTCATACGGCTAGCATATGCCTGGCTCTGTCCTGGGACACTTGTCCTTGGAATCCAGTGGCCATGTTGTGAGGAAGTCCAGGCATTATGTGGGTATTTTGAACTGTATATCATTCATATTCCAAATATATATAAATATATATATATGTATTCCAAATATATAAATATTCCAAAAATATATACATATGCATGTACATATACATATAATATATGTATACGTATGTAGAAGTTTAGATCTCTGTTGGCATGACTCATTAATGACCTGATCCTACAAATATTTTGGAGGTCCTCCCATGTGCCAGGCAGAGTGCAAGGTGATAAGTATACAGTAGTGAACAAGTCAGGCCATCAGCTGACTTCAGAAGAGGTAGACATCAGGGAGACAGACATCAGAGAGGTAAGCCCATTGGTCTACAATCACACGCTACAGTAAGTGCATTGAAGGGAGAGCACCCAGTGCTGGGAGAGAGGGTGGTGGGGTTGGGGTAGGGCCTGATTTAGAAAAGGAAGCCAGGAAACGCCCCTCTAAGGAAGGGATCCTTAGGCTGAGTAGGAACTGGCCGAGTTTCGGGTTATTTATCGCTGCAGCTATATCTATCCCAAAGCTTGCATGCTTGAAACAACCACCATTTTATTACTTCCTACAAATGTTGCAGTCCCAAATTCAGGCAGGCTTGGACTGGGAGGTTAAAGCAGTCACAGACCTACCTAGATTCATGGGCAGGGCCCAGGGACCCCCACCTCTCCATGAGAGGAGTGTCAGAATTTTCAGCCAGCTTTAACCCAGCACACCAGGGGATGCACCGTGGGGTGTGGTGAGAGAAGGAGGAGAGAGAAGGCCAGAAGTAAGGTTCTGCCAAGCATTGAAAGTTATGTCAAGGGTTTTGCATTTTCTTTTCCGTACAATATGAAGCCACAGATGAGTTTTAAGGAAGGAAATGAGCTGTTCCCTGTGCTTCTGAAGCTTATTGTTTATAGCTTCTGTGTCTTATTACACTCATTTCATTGACTTAGTTTGGCAGAGGCTGGGATACCTTTGTATTCTGCTCACCGCAAACTCTCCGTGAAATAAATGTGAAATACACAAATGAATTGGTTAAATAATTGATCGTGGAAAACAGCTGTAATTGTAGGTCATTGGTTTAGTGATTCTCAAACTTTAAAATGTGTCTGTGAATCTCTGGGGGATCTTATTTATATTTAGGTTCCGATTCAGTAGGTCTGGGTGACCTGAAATTCTGCATTTCCAACAGGTTCCTGTGCTAAAGTGCACGCTTTGAGTGGTGAGTGCCTAGAAATCACTGTATGTCAGAACGATTTCAGTTGAAAGGAGATAATGGGATGCGGGCACCAGACAAGCAGAGGTGAGATGATGTCATGCAGGTCCAGAATCTTCCTCCTGTCTCCTTGCCCTGCTAATCCTTCTCACCAGCTTCACCTTCACCCTCAGGCCCCTCCTGGCCTCTGATGGCTGCTGCATTTCCAAGGAAGCACTTCTGGATACTACAATGTCCAGAAAGAGAAAGATACTGTATTTATGAAACATTATCTGTTTATGTATTTTCCAGAAGTTTCCCGGAAGCCTTTTCCTAATGTCTCTGTGGCCAGAATTGGGTTACATACTCAACAGTAAATCAGTGGTGGGCAAGAGGACAGAAGTTTCCATGACCAGCATAGACTAACCAGCATCTACTGCTGGAAGTGGGGATCTGGGGATCAGGGACTGGGGAGAAGCCTGATCAAAGCTGGAAGGTGGGAGTACACAACCAAAGTGTCCACTACACTATAATATGCACTTTGGTGAATTGTGCAGAGAACCTACATCTTATATCGATATCGATATCTATATATCTATGTTTGTGTCTATCTTTACATATGAAATAGGGACATTGCCAAATTTACCTAAGGAAAAAAAAATAAGGATTTTTTAAATTAAAAAAACTAGGGGCGCCTGGGTGGCTTGGTCGGTTAAGCATCCGACTTCGGCTCAGGTCATGATCTCGAGGTCCATGAGTTCGAGCCCCTCGTCGGGCTCTGTGCTGACTGCTCAGAGCCTGGAGCCTGTTTCGGATTCTGTGTCTCCCTCTCTCTCTGTCCCTCCCCCGTTCATGCTCTGTCTCTCTGTCTCAAAAATAAATAAACATTAAAAAATAAAATAAAATAAAAAATTAAAAAAACTAAGGATTTTAATGGGTCTTACCCAAGACCCACTAAAAAGTATATGGAAGCAAGCATTTGATGATTTAAGCTGGAGTAGAAAGGTCTGGGACTGTGGGAAACACAGTACTTGTTCTAAAATCTACAACTTTGTTGGGGCAACAAAACAGAAAGAACTAAAACAACCTACTGTATAAGCAGATAGATTTTTTTCATCCACTTGGGCAACAGTTACTGGGTAATCACCATAAACAAAGATCTGTGTCAAGGGCTGTGGGAGATCCAAAGATAAGGCACAGTCCCCTCCTGATAAGAATTTCACAGTTTAAGACACACAAGTAATAAGAGGTGCAACATATAAAAAGATAAGTGCCAAAAAAGATGATAGAAGAAAGTGTGTGGGAACCCGGAGGAAGGAAACAGTCCTTCTGGTTCAGAGGGCTTCAAGGAGGGTAGAAAATATACCATCGCTAGCACCAGTCTTGAAAGATGGGCAGATTTTTAACCAGTGATGATGGCAGTGGGGGAGGGATTGGAAAATAGGATGATGGGAAAAGTAAATATTCCCAGTGTGAGTGTGCGTGGGGGAGGCGGGGACCACATAGAGCACAACAAGTGATGTGGGTGTGGGAAAGGCAGGTATTCTTATTGGATTCCTGCTATAATTTCTTATCGACATGAAGCCATAAATAATATCACGCAAGTGTCAAGTCATATAATGAAAAAACGAGACAAGGACAACTCCTGGGAAGAGAGAAGCCCAAGCTGTCTGTGTATGGAATAATGTCCATGGGTGGGCAGGGTGAGTAGACAGGGCAGGAGGTCTGGGGGGGCAGGTCCAGCTTCATGGTGTATAACTCCTAAATACCAGTATCAGAACACAAACAGTTTCTTCAGTGAATAAGTTGCAACAACAACAAAAAGAAATGGAGGGAGAACATGTTGGTTAAAAGACACCTAAAGACATATCGGTCTGTTGTAACGTGTGGGTTTTATTCGAATTCTGATTCAGACTGGCAACTCTAAACACGACATGTAAGTCATTTGTGGAACTATTGGGTATTGGGTAAGTGAAGATGTTAAATCACTGTAACTTATTAAGGTACTGGCATTGTGGTTGTACTTTTTTTTTTTTAAAGAATTTTTTTATCTTTTGGAGGTATATTCTGAAATATTTATGGATGAAATGATGCCTGAGATTTGCAAAAGAATACAGGGAATAGGGGGAAGGTATAGAGGAAACAAAGACTGGCCGTGATTTGATCATTGTTACAGATGGGTGTTGAAGCTTCATCATACTATTTGCCTACCTTCGTATATGTTTGAAATTTACCATAACAGAAAACGGAAAACAAAATATATTGAAGAATTAAGTGATTGGGTGAATGAATGTCTGGCGGGAAGCTCCACCCACTGAGCTCAGGAGGCCCCGCCCCTTGGGGGGCCATTCTCTCTCCGCCATCTGCTCTCGCAGGATTCCAGTTTATACTTTTTTATACTTTTATGACTTTCCCATTCCCCTTCGGAAATCCATTGCCCTCGCACCTCCTAAGTCGTTCTCTCTGCTCTTGTCCAGGCCGCACAGACTGCTTCGAGTCCCCAGAAGTCCCCAGCGGCCTCCGGAGCTCGAGCGCCTGCTGCCCGTATCCGCCCCGCCCCCACGTCCCTGGGGAGTTTGGTCGCGTCCGGCCGCGGACCCTGGGAGCGCGTCCTAGTTGTCATGGCGACGGTGGCTGGCGCCGGCGCCGGCCGAATCCCGCCCCGGAACCACCTCCTGTGTGAGCGGCCTGGGACCTGGGGCTAGGGGTGCCCCCTTGGCCGCCGCTGAGCTGCTGAGGCTGCCTGAACCGCGGTCAGGTGGGCAGAGGAGAGGTCGGACCTAAAGGGTTAAGTAAGGATGTGGGTAGTGCATGGGGGTGGGGTCGACCCCTACCCCTAGCCGGAGATGGAGTGAAGGGGCGCTGAGGGGGAGCAGGCATCTGGCTAGGATGAGAGGGCCTGCGGGTAGAGGATGGGGCCAGGAGACCAAGGATGGGGGTGTGTGAAAAGAGACAAGTTCACCCTGGAGTGAGTGAACTGGAATAGGAGAGCTCTCCTGAAAACGGTTTAGGCATTGTTCCTGCCTGAAGTACAGGCGGGGAATTTGAGGGGCCCCAAGGAGAGGGGGCTGGAAAGTGAACTTTGAGGCAGGTGTTGAAGGGATGAAAGGGAACGAAGCAGGTGAGGTAGAGGCTGTGCTGAGGAGTAGGGAATCTTCAGAGACGCTGGGGCTGGGGGTAAGGGGAAAGGAGAAATTTTCAGAAAATGATTGGTAAACACCTGCTTCAGTATAGTCACTGTATTTTGCTTGCTGTTGTGGACTCGGGAGAATCTAAAGCTATGAGTCTTCTCCAGAAAAAAAAAAAAAAAAAAAAAAAAAAAAAAAAAAAAAAAGCAAGCGCATAAAGATCCAGACCGGATTTTACATTCAGTCTCAGAGGCATCACAGAGCAGCCCCCCCCCCCCCCCCCCCCCCCCCCGCAAGCTTGCTTGTCCAAGGACCCCCAGTTTAGAGACTTAGCTGTAGAAGATACCAAGATGCCTAGGCTTGTACATGGCAATAAATCATTCATACCTCATGAGTAGTAGAGGCAGTAGTTGTAAAGTATGTTGAAGGGTGTTGGGGTCAGTGTGGCCTTTATGAAGAGGGTGGAACTTAAAATGAATGTTAAGGAAACGCAAGTCTGACAAAGGGTCAACATGAACTGGGATCCTAGGTCCTGGGACAGAGCCCCTAGGAATGCACCCCCTGGTGGTGGAGGGGGCCTATTGGCTACCCTGTCTCCTTTTCACGCCAGAGAGGGGCCCAGGAAGGTGGCTTAAAAATGCCAGTGTCTTATAAATAGCGTCTCCAAATGTTAAAGGGTTTCATGGTCACATGCAGCTAAGAAACTGATTTGGAGAAATCTCAGAAGAGGCCTGTTTAACTATTTACTTCAACATTTTCTGATTTTGTTGATTGTGAGTGCCTTTATTTTTCCCTTCAGGAGTCCAAAGCATCTCAGGACTACAGTTTGGGAAAAGCTCTTGAAAATTAAGGGCCACCGAAGGGTTTTGAGCGACGGCAGGAGATTGGGGTGTGATATGTGACGCTAGATTAATGGGACAGCCCTGTGTGGGAATGGAGTGGCCAGCAAAGGCAGGGAGGCAGGGAGGGCCTGGGCCACAGTTAACCGCACAGTCACAGAGGTACGTTTGTTAAAGATTGAGAGAAAAAAAAAATGTGCATGGTTTCTCATACTGCTACTGTTTTCTTCCCAGGAAGTGACCTTTGGCTCTAAAAAGGAGACTCAATTTTTCATGATAAAATGGCAGTGGTGAAAACCCCCAGCAGAGAACTAAACAGTGCCAAAGAACCATTCACTAACGTATCCCCCCTCCTTTTGAGGAGCCTCGTGGAGGAGCCTAAGAAAAGAACTCCAGTACCTAATCACCTTCTAGAATCAAGTAAGTTGGAATCTAATCAAGTAAGTTGGATCCCAGAGGATCCAAAGTCCAGAAAGCACAAAGAAATTTTTGGTGCTGATCTCTCTATATTGTCTTATAGGCTTACAATAGGTTTTATTATTAAGAACAATGGTTCTATTTAGGCCCATCCACTCATGTGATAGGTCCTTGTGGTGTACATGAGTCACCACGTTCTGCTGCTCCCACTTCCTCAAATATCTTACCTATCTGTCCCCACTGCCTCAGCAGGTCACTAGGATATTGTAGTGCTCTCCTCCTTCCGACCTTCACACCCCGTCAGTTTCCTTTGTGGAATCACAGCTGTCCCTGCCCCTGTTCTGCTCAGATGCTCTCAGCGGTTCCCTTGCATACGGAATAGAGCTGCGATTCTTTCCCTTGGCATTTGGCCTCCTCTGCCGTGGATGTGAACTTGCCTACTCGGCCTCGCCCCCCAGGCCTACCATGCTCTGTACCTCTCACCCCCAGCTGCAGCCACACCATTACTCCTGCTCCTTCAAGACCACATGCACTTAATACCCCCTTGCTTTTTTCCGTGCACATCTCTCCCATTCCATGTACATGGAAAGCCTGGTAGATCCTCTAGTGATTATGTAGAAGGCTAATCATTCGGCCTACGTTATTCTCACTCATTCTGCACAACATCAGCGTTCTGTTTTCATTTTACTGTTGGGAAAGCTGACAATCAGAGAGGTCAAACGAATTCCCCAAGGCGGCACAGCTGAGTGGGGAGGTGGTGTTCAGTCGTTGTAGCCCAATGTCCAGCTCTCTACCATCACACTAGCTGGCTTCCAATTCATCTTGCAAGGCCCATCACACATGCTGGAAATGCAGTAATTTGGGGTGGCTCTTTCATTACCATAGAACTTATTGAATGCAGATTAATATACTCAACTATTTCTGGATATTAGCAGAGCAATGTCTATTTTACACCTGTTTGTGGCTCTAAAAACAAAAGCAAAATATCCAGCATCTAAAAAATTTACCAAATAGGGGTGCCTGGGTGGCTCAGTCGGTGAGGCTTCTGACTCCTGATTTCAGCTCAGGCCATGATCTCATGGTCAGTTGGGAGATCAAGCCCCATGTTGGGCTCCAAGGTGAGTGTGGAGCCTGCCTGGGATCCTCTCTCCCCTTCTCTCCCTGCCCATCCCTCGTGCTCATGTGCGTGTGCTCTCTCTCTCTCTCTCAAAAATAAATAAATAAACTTGAAAAATTTTTTTTCAAATGGGGCACCTGGCTGGCTCACTCAGAGGAGCGTGTGAATCTTGATCTCAGGGTCGTGAATTCGAGCCCCACCTTGGGTATAGAGATTACTTAAAAATAAAATCTTTTAAAAATTACCAAATAATGTTCATTTGAGTACTTAAAAAAATGATCAGATAACCGACAGAGATCATCTATCCCCAGAAAGACCATCCTTACCCCGTTCCAGCCCTTCACTTTGGCCCAAAGCTGATGACAGTGTTCAGCTCACCTGGTGAGGAGCAAGAACACCAACCATTTCACACTCACCCTGGATGTTTACAAGAATCACACTGGGCTAAGGAGTGGGGTGGGGGATCTGTGGCTCACAGGGTGTGGATATAGCCAAAGGTGAAAAGTCACCGTTGGTGAGAAATTGGATGGTGCATTCGTATTGAAGGAGGCAGTCTAGCAGCTGGAATCAGACCTGGGCTTGATTTTCAACTACCAGCCGTGGGCAAGTTGCTTAATCTTGTTGAGTCTCAGCTCCTTCATCTGCACAATGGAAATAGTACCTGCTGCGCAGGGTTGGAGTGAGGATTACGAACAAATGCCTGACATCAGCGCTAAAGGCACAGAGACAATGGGGTAGTGGGTTCCCAATGCCTCCTACACATCTCAGTTCCTGCCTGAATGAAGAGCTGGGAAAAGTTGTGTAGACCTGGATGCTTTTTTTTTTTTTTTAATATATTTTACTGTCAAGTTGGCCAACATACAGAGCATACAGTGTGCGCTTGTTTTCGGGAGTAGATTCCCGTGATTCATTGCTTACATACAACACCCAGTGCTCGTCCCAACAAGTGCCCTCCTCAATGCCCATCACCCATTTCCCCTCCCCCCCCATCCCTATCAACCCTCAGTTTGTTCTCTGTATTTAAGAGTCTCTTATGGTTTGCCTCCCTCCCTCTCTGTAATTCTTTTTTTCCCCTCCCCTTCCCCCGTGGTCTTCTGTTAAGTTTCTCAGGTTCCACATAGGAATGAAAACATATGGTATCTGTCTTTCTCTGCCTGACTTATTTCACTTAGCATAATACCCTCCAGTTCCATCCACGTTGCTACAAATGGCCAGATTTCATTCTTTCTCATTGCCAAGTAGTATTCCATTGCATACGTAAACCACATCTTCTTTATCCATTCATCAGTTAATGGACATTTAGGCCCTTTCCATAATTTGGCTATTGTTGAAAGTACTGCTATAAACATTGGGGTACATGTACCCCTATGCATCAGCACTCCTGTATCCTTTGGATAAATTCCTAGCAGTGCTATTGCTGGGTCATAGGGTAGTTCTACTTTTAATTTTTTTGAGGAACCTCCACACGGTTTTCCAGAGTGGCTGCACCAGGTTGCATTCCCACCAACAGTGCAAGAGGGTTCCCGTTTCTCCACATCCTCGCCAGCATCTGTTGTTTCCTGAGTTGTTAATTTTAGCCACTCTGACCAGCATGAGGTGGTATCTGTGTGGTTTTGATTTGTATTTCCCTGATGATGAGTGACGTTGAGTATGTTTTCATGTGTCTGTTGGCCATCTGGATGTCTTCTTTGAAACAGTGACACTTTTTTTTTTTTTTAATTTTTATTTATTTTGAGAAAGAGCTAGAGAGCAAGCAGGGGAGGAGCAGAGAGAGGGAATCCCAAGCAGGCTCTACACTGTCAGCGCAGAACCCAACGTGGGGCTGGAACTCACAAACTGTGAGATCATGACCTGAGCCCAAATCAACAGTTAGACACTTAAGGGACTGAGCCTGTACCCTTTTGTAAAAGAGATCAGCTGTTTTAACCTTGTTCTCAAAACTGAAAGAAAAGAAAAGAAAAGAAAAGAAAAGAAAAGAAAAGAAAAGAAAAGACAAGACATTCACATTATAGTAATAGCAGTTGGAGACTTTTCTGTCCAGAGCGATAATTATTCAGAGCTTTACAATTATTCTATCACATTGTAATTCTATCCAGAGGAAATGAAATAATAACAGTTAAACACACATTAGAAAACTAACACTTGGTGTTTGGATATTCATCGCATGCTAGGTAATCTTGGTGTTATACGGAGCAGCAAAGATAAGGCGCATGCTTTTTACAAGCTCGCATTTTATTTTGAAGACTTGCACAAAACGTGAAGAGCAGATTATTTCACTAAGTGGTCAACGGTACATGTGAATTTGTATTGTGATGATAACATCTCCCAAACAATGTGTAAAAATAGGGAGAAGCAGTACAGTTCATTTGGAATAGATCATTAATCTGGTTCACATCTGTATCTTCTGTCTGAAACTTTCATAGGCTTAAAATATCCTAAAGAGAGCCCACCTTAGCAGGATCTTCTTTTATTTAAGATTTTCTTTTATGTCCCATCTCCTGATGTACTTGTTTACATTGCTTTTATAGAGGTTTATGCAAAACTTCTGAATAATAAGGTCATACAGGCAAAACCTGGCGTAGTGCATTTTGGAGGCTATCAAGTAGAAGAACAACACCAACAGATTCTGGTAGGTATTTTTTAAGTGGGATAACTAATCACAGTAATGACATGACGTGAATGTTCTGCATCTATATTATTCATTTAAAGAGCAGCGTAATCTGCAGAAGCACGAATGTCAATTGGGCCAGAAAGATGGTTCCAGGATGAGAAATTTTAAAGTTGTACCAGTGTCCTTGGACAAGCTACTTTCTCCCGCCAAAGGCTCCTCACGGCATTCTTTTCGAATGGGTGTCATTGCTAACTGGCTCTTAGGGGCTAGGAGCTGGGTGCCCTGTGCCTCTCATGATTCAATTTCGTCCTTACACTCACTCTGTGGAGGTTGTACTATTACTCTCAGTCTATAGACAAGGACACCAGGATTCCAGGAGGTTAAATAGTTGGCTCAAGAACACACAGCTAGGAAGTGATAGAGACCGACTTTGACTTTTCGGCTGCCTTCCTCTAAACCAGTGCCTGCTTGCTCCAAGCCTACACCACCAGGGAAAGGGGCATCCCTTCCTAAGAGGCTCTGGTGAGGGTTCTGTTCCACCTGTTCAGGTCTGATGCCCATGCCTAATTCATCCATTCTGACCAGAGAGATTCTAGCTGGGTCTGGTGGCAAGGGTCAGCTCCACTGGACAGGCTCCAGAAGGGACAGTGGAAAGGACGGACTTCAGTCCACCACAGAGCTTTGTGGGTGCCCTTCATCGACGGCATGTTCAAACTGGGGTGGGCTCTGGGTGGCCACAGCATCCCTAACTTCTATGCTTCTAGGGACCTGAACATTTAAGTCACCTCTACAACCTCAATGACCTCACATCGACCCCCTAAAGTCACACGGAGCAGGACATCTCAGAACTACTCCCACAGGGTTCTGGATCTGAGCCACAATGGCATCTGCACATGTGTTGGGAGTGGGGCAGAGGTGGGGTCTCTTCACATGGGCCCTCTGAGACTCTGGCTTTGTACACGATGTTCCCCCCTCTGGCTCTGTTACCAGATGCCTCAAGAGTCTCTACTTTTAGACGTGATGCATTCTTAGAAGCCATGTCTTAGAGTGGGTCATTTTATTTATTTATTTATTTTATTTATTTTATTTATATATTTTTTCAACGTTTATTTATTTTTGGGACAGAGAGAGACAGAGCATGAACGGGGGAGGGGCAGAGAGAGAGGGAGACACAGAATCGGAAACAGGCTCCAGGCTCTGAGCCATCAGCCCAGCCCGACGCGGGGCTCGAACTCACGGACCGCGAGATCGTGACCTGGCTGAAGTCGGACGCTTAACCGACTGCGCCACCCAGGCACCCCAGAGTGGGTCATTTTAAGAAAGAACTCCAAGTATTGTGTTGGATTGCTCAGGGCAAGGAGAAGAAGCTGACACATGGCCAAGCCGTCAGGAAGTGAAGTCAGGTTTCTATCAGGCAGTCCCCAGTAAACAACGCCATTTCCATGAGTCCTCGTGCCTCAAAGTGGGTAGAGAGAATGAATCCGGAGAGAAATATGTTAGGTGCCAAGTGTTTCCCCTCGGAAAAAGGGTTAGAATTTAGAATGGTGAATAGGAAATCCCCCCCCCACCCCAACTAATGAGGACACATTTCTTAGAACACAGCATCAAAGACCCAGGTTAATAATTGATTTTGAAGCTTACTTTTCCTGATATTAGGTTTGCTGCCTCAACGGTGGTAGGGTACAATTAAAATAATTATCTTTCGAGTTCCTCGCTGTTTATAATAATTAATGAATAAACAATTCACTCCCCACCCCACCCCCCCCAGCACCCTCACTCTCCTTATTCCTTCACCCAGTCTACCTTTACCCCAGGCGCCCACTAATCTGCTTTCCATTGGTATAGACTTAACTACTCTGACATTTCATATAAGTGGAATCATATAATATGTAGTCTTGTGTGACTGGCTTCTGTCATTTGGCCTAATGTTTCCCAGGCTCATCCGACTTGTGGCGTCTATCAGTACTTCCTTCCTTTCCATGACTGAATACTGTTCCATTGTATGCCTATACCATGTTTTGTTCAGCCATTCATCCGATGGACGTCTGGGTTTCAACTTTTTTTTTTAATTTTTTTTTTCAATGTTTATTTATTTTTGGGACAGAGAGAGACAGAGCATGAACGGGGGAGGGGCAGAGAGAGAGGGAGACACAGAATCGGAAACAGGCTCCAGGCTCTGAGCCATCAGCCCAGAGCCCGACGTGGGGCTCGAACTCACGGCCCGCGAGATCGTGACCTGGCTGAAGTCGGACGCTTAACCGACTGCGCCACCCAGGCGCCCCTGGGTTTCAACTTTGAGCCTACTATGAATAGCACTCTTAGGGACACTTGTGTACGTGTTTTTGCGTGGACTTATTTTCAGTCCTCCTGGACGTATACCAAGGAGTAGAATTGTTGGGTTATATGGTGTGTTAGTTTTCTGTGGCTGCTCTAACAAATAACCACAAACTGAGGATCTTAGTAAGCCAGAGATTTATTCTGGAGGTCAGAGTCCGAAATCAAGGTGTCGGCAGAGCTGTGCTCCCTCCAGAGGTTCTTGGGGAGAATGTAGTTTCGCCTCCGGCAGCTTCTGGCAGGTGTTGCTTGGCTTGTGGCTACATGACTCCACTCTCTGCCTCTGCCTTCCCATGGCCCTCTCTGACTCTCTGTCTTCTCTTCTCGTACACAGACAGGTTATTGGACTGAGGCCTACCTGGGTAATTCAGGATGATTGAATCTCAAGGTCCTTAATAACACCCACAATGATCCTTTTGTCAAATAAGGTCACATTCACAGGCTCCAGGTGTTAGGATATGAACATGCCTTCCTGAGGCCACCATTCAGCTCACTACTTTATTTGTATTTTTGTGTATTTGCGCATTTTATTTGCATCTCCCTAATGACTAATGATGTTGAAGATATTTAGGCCAGGATGGTCATGATTTAAAAAAAAATCTTGTGGGGGCGTCTGGCTGGCTCAGTTGGTAAAGCAGGTGACTCTTTTTTTTTTTTAATTGTTTATTTATTCATTTTTGAGGGGAATGGAGGGGCAGAGAGAGAATGAGATTGAGAATCTCGAGTAGGCTCCACACTGTCAGTGGAGAGCCCAACGTGGGGCTTGAACTCACGGACCGTGAGATCATGACCTGAGCTGAAGTCAAGAGTCGGAGGCTTAACTGACTGAGCTACCCAGGCACCCCAGAACATGTGACTCTTGATCTTGGGGTTATAAGTTTGAGCCCCACACTGGGTGTAGAGATTACTTAAAAAAGAAAGTTTTGTTTCTTAAAAACAAAAAGATAAGCATGAGGAGGAGAAGCCACTTGATATAGCCCAGAAGGAAAGACAAGTGGGAAAAGGATATTCAGGGCATAAAGGAAGACATTGAGAGGTTCAGGGTCCATGCTGCATATTTGGATACTAACTTGCAATCTGGTTTACCTAGACTGTAGGGTTTGGGGAGGGAGGTGAAAGCTTCATTCTGTTGAAGAATAGAGATCATCTCTTTTGTACAAACAGGAATAGATACATGTGAAAAATGATTTCATCTTAATAGCCTTCTGGGAGATCTTGGGAGAGCCAAGCCTCCTGTTTCCACCGGCAGAGTTAAGCGGAAGCCTAAGGCAATTACCTTGAGATTCTTGCCAAACACGGGGAAAATCCAGCTCTGTTTTTATCTTGGTGTTGCTACAGGAAACTATGCAAATTTCCCAAGAATGGAATGATTGAATGTGGGTTTAAAACCACAATAAATTGTTCATTAACATTTGAGATTGATCCAGATCTGGTTAAAGGATTGAAAGCATTTCGCTTGGATTCATATTGAGATCAATGCTTCAACTTACTTCAAAATCGGAAATAGTGTTTCTCAAAACAAAGACCTCTTAAATTCTTTTTACCCCCTTGGAAGAAAGATTTTGTTTGGAAAACTATATTTATTAAATAAATCATTACTCCATTTTCTCATGAGACAAGCAGTGTTGCTGCGGCCAGCCCAAAACAAAGTTGTTAGCCTATACAGACTTATCTTACATAAATTGACAGTTGCTTCAGGCTTTCTGAAATAATAGTCTTAGTTTTCAATTCCCTATTGCAGCCTTTAAGATCCTCCCCACCCCCCTGCAATGTATAGCCAAAGAATACATCTTTTATGATCATAAATGGGATCTATGTTGTTTAATTATTTAAGAAATTAATTCAGTATTTTCTTATTGCTATTTTTTTATTCATTTGACAATGCAGATATTATCTCCTGAGTTCCAAAGCATAGGTTTCACCTACAAATGAGTGGTGGGCATGTTTGAATTTGCTCTGCCACACTCAGGTTGGAGGAAGCATCAGGTTTCTACTTTTTTAAAAATGTTTATTTATTTATTTTGAGAGAGAGAGACCCAGAGCGTGAGTAGGGCAGGGGTAGAGACAGAGAGGGAGAGAGAATCCCAAGCAGGCTCCACTCCATCAGGGCAGAGCCTGATAGGGGGCTTGATCCCACGAACCTCGAGATCATGACCTGAGCCGAAATCAAGAGTCAGACGCTCGACCGACCGAGCCACCCAGGCGCCCGCCCCTTCTGTATTTTTTAAAATCAAGTTGTGGCTGGGCCCTCACCCACAGGTGCTGGCCGCCATCTCCAGTCTCGGGAGAGCCAGCTTCTGTCTCCTCCCATTCAGGAAGACTGGAACAGCTGAGCCACCTCAGGAGCTTTGAGGACAGACCTCTCTATAGCCCGTGATGCTGCTGATTGCAAACTGACCTAAGTCCATGAAGTTATGTCTCATTGCCAGGTGCATATTGATAATCTGACCCCGATGGGAGATGGGAGCCGCCGGTCCCCTCCCAGCAGCCTTGCTACCGGGTTTATCTGCTGCAATGCAAACAGGCCCAAAAAGAAATTGTGCCACGCATAAGACACTTACTAGCAAGCAGGCAAAAAGGAATTTCTGTACTCGCAGTCTCCCGGAAGGCCCAGCCATTAGCTCCTTGCAAGGAAGCTTTGCGGGCAGCGGATGCAGGCGCATCTGTGGGTAAGATTGGCCACCCTTCCGACGGGCTAACAACATGTTTTGTGCTGTGCAAAACGCAAGACCTAAAGGAGTCCTGGGTCTTTGGAGGTCACTGTAAAGGACACTGGGCCCTGGGCTCACCAGGTTCTCCTGTGCCTTTCATTTAAGAGCAGGAATGCCTGTATGATGTTCCTAGTTAGTACGTATACCCTGAACATCCCTTATGCTTATATTGAAGACCCTCTAGTGTCAGTTTAGGTGAACAGGATTGAAGTGCTTTTAAAATTTTTTTTTTCAACTTTTTAAAATTTATTTTTGGGACAGAGAGAGACAGAGCATGAACGGGGGAGGGGCAGAGAGAGAGGGAGACACAGAATCGGAAACAGGCTCCAGGCTCCGAGCCATCAGCTCAGAGCCTGACGCGGGGCTCGAACTCACGGACCGAGAGATCGTGACCTGGCTGAAGTCAGACGCTTAACCGACTGCGCCACCCAGGCGCCCCTGAAGTGCTTTTAGTAGCCACCTCTGGAGTATGGACTCTGGGTTAGGATCTTGCAGTGTGCACTAAGTACTCCTAGAGTGTAGATTACTGATTTCTTCTAAGAAATACATACCTGGAATACACAGTAAAAGCAGTCCCTACCACCCTTGTTTGTTGCCCTATCCTCATACTGGATTTTTTCTTTTAAGTGACAGACAATATAAACCACCTCTACTCCCAATTCTTGGACTCCAGCGCGAGGGCTTCCCTTGATGAAAAGCATGGGCATAGAGTTCATTTTTTTTTTTAATGTTTGTTTATTTTTGAGTGAATGTAAGCAGGGGAGGGGCAGAGAGAGGGGGATAGCGGATCCCAAGTGGGCTTTGCTCTGACAGCAGTGAGCCCGACATGGGGCTCAAACTCATGAACTGCAAGATCATGACATGAGCCTAAGTCAGATGCTCAACCCACTGAGCCACCCAGGCGCCCCAGGGGGCCGAGTTCTTTGTCAAGACTTCCAGGTCCTGGGGCTGCATGGCTACCTCTCCACCTCCAGGCAGGTCCCACCACCCCAGGGTTCTGGGTGTGATGAACACAGGCCCCAGGCATCCTGGGTCCCTGCATACCTGTCCCCCCAATCTCTGTTGAAAGACCCCCTCTCAAGAGCAGGGCCCCAGGAGCCCACACCTTCACCAAAACTGCCCCTCTGCAGGCTCCTTGGAGGTCAGGAGTGGCCTGGAGAACCTTTTTGTTTTTTGTTTTTTTAAGGCTTTTAGCATATTAAAAAAAAGAAAAGATATGCCAAAACACAGGGTCACTTTAGGCATGTTCAGAGGTGACAAAAAAGAACTTTTAACAAATGCAAACACTACTGTAACGTCATCAGGAAGTAATATCTGAATTTTAATTTAGGGCTTCAGTGTTGGACAATGGGCCCCGTGACAGGCCCAGCCTCTGGCCTAGACTTTGGAAACCAATTCCTCTTAACTGTTCCTTGCCCAGGTGAAGCCCAAACCCCCAGATTCCAAAGTTCTTGGTCCCATCTCAAGCAGAAGGAGGAAAGACACCTGTACTTGGAGACCGAGTTAATTTGTCCATCATATTGTCCTACCTCACGGGCAGAGAATTCCCGACCTGGACTTCTTTCCCATTTGCCCCAGGGATGGATTGGAGGCTGTCCTAGCCACAGGCCTTTTTCCTGATTTTTTTGACCGCCTAAGTGTTGCTGGGCCCCCAGCACCAGTGGCATGTAATTCCAGAAACTGTGGGAGATGACCGGGTGGCTGGTTTCTTCTTAGTTGAGTCACAGGCCTAAATGGAGTTGTTGTGAAAATTCCTTAATGAAAGGCAACCTGGTTCTGAGAGGAGTCGGGTGGCCAGCAGGGGGAGTTCTCACGCCCCCACCACTCTGCAATTGCACACCCAATAGGAAGAGATGTACCTTAGGTACTATGCTACTATCTCAGCAGGAAAAAGGAAGGTTTTCCTCCTGCCCTAGCAACGGCCCAGCCAATGAGAGACCGGCACAGCTCGGCCAGTGAAAAACTCCTATACTTCAAACTCCAGTGGAGTTTACCCCAATGGACTTTTTGTTTATAACAGCTCTCCCCCTTTCCCCCTTTCCTCTATAAGAGAGCAGTCCTCTCCTTTAGTCTGGGCACTTGTGTATGGGTTTTTCAGTAGCCTGCACGTCCTGGTTTGCAGTTCTCTGCTGTTTCTGAATAAACCCATTTTTGCTGGCAAGATGACTGGCAGGTTTGGTTTTGTTTTTTAAATTTTTGTTTATTTATGGGAGATTGCAAGCAGGGGAGGAGCAGAGAGAAGGGGACAGAGGATCCAAAGCGGGCTCTGCTGACAGGCTGACAGCAGCAAGCCTGATGTGGGGCTTGAACTCACAAACGGTGAGATCATGACCTGAGCCAAAGTCAGACGCTCAACTGACTGAACCACCAGGCATCCCCTGGCAGTTTTGTTTTTGAGGTTAACAGAGTTCAGCAAAAAGGCACACTAGGGGCGCCTGGGTGGCGCAGTCGGTTGAGCGTCTGACTTCAGCCAGGTCACGATCTCGCGGTCCGTGAGTTCGAGCCCCGCGTCGGGCTCTGGGCTGATGGCTCGGAGCCTGGAGCGTGTTTCCGATTCTGTGTCTCCCTCTCTCTCTGCCCCTCCCCGGTTCATGCTCTGTCTCTCTCTGTCCCAAAAATAAGTAAAAATGTTGGGAAAAAAAATTTATAAAAAAAAACAAAAAAACAAAAAGGCACACAAGGTAACTGGTCAGGACTGGGGAGGAGGGGCATGTGCCTAAGCAGATAGCTTCCTGGGGGCTATAGGCTCTCGTAAAGCCCCTAATCTGGGCAGAAGGCACGTGGGTGTGCTTTATTGTCCTTTAAATGGGGTTGTGTTTATTTTATTATTCTTTAAATGGGGTGTGATGCATTTCAAATCTTATTGAAAGTTAAACAAATTCTATCTCCTCAAATCCCTTCAGGAACAAGGTAAGGTCTAAATAAATGAGGAGGTAAGTACATGATACATAAGACAGTGTTTGAATGCTTCTCTTTCTCGCAGCATCTGGTCAATATTTCCAATGAAGCCACACATGTGCATATTTTACCCCCTCAAACCGAATACTTTCAGATCAAGTATGTGAAAAAGGTAAGTGTGGTCCGGTTACCTGTTCTCCACTGTGTTCTTTGTTAGGTTGTGGCTTTCTGGGTGGTAGGTCGGCTTGGGACGGGGCCTGTCCCCATGACAGCCTGTGTGCTCTGGGGCCTGTCCCCATGACAGCCTACCTGTCTTCTAGGAACACCACCTTGTCCCCGGCTTGTCCCTCACAATCACCATTACATTTTCTCCGGATGAGTGGCGATACTATTACGACTGCATTCGGGTTCACTGTAAGGTAAGTTTTCTTAAAATTGGTGTTTTTGGGGTAAGGGGCAGAAAGATGTCAAGACTTCCATCCTGAGGGAAGAATGAAGAAATGATACGGTAAGTGAAGTTCTCACCCAGTGCGTATGTTCCTTGGGCAGTTGGCGTGAGTGGCACGCGGGTCCTTGTCCAGTGACATGGGCCCCAGGTGTGAGAGCCACAAAGAACCAGGGCAGAGCCATGAGACATCATTTGCTGTAGGTTTCCTGCCTGCCCTGGCCTAGAAACCTCATGTATCGTGTAGCGCTAGGAATTGATAAGGACTTTTTCAAGTAGCTTCGACATACTCCTTTAAGTGCTAGGTTACAAAATTAGCAACACCCCTAAATTTGTGATTATAAACCCCAGGAACCGAATGGTGTCCTGTGGGAAGGCCCTCAGAGGCAGCCCTGGGGGTCTGCAGGGAGGTGGGCCCCTGTGTGGCCTGACCCCCAGCTGGCTGCGCCATGTGAGTCCCTGTGAGCCTCTTCTAAGCCAGTGAATTCGTCCCATGGCCTCCAGCCGGAGCCCAGCTCCACGTGCTGTCAATCCCTCTCTTCAGACTGTCCCCCCCACCGCGACACTTCCCTTTGCTCTCCCACGTCTGGCTCTTGCAAGTCAAGAAGCCTTCGGGTGAACTAAATTTAATTTTTCAAAACTAAAACTGGAAGAGTATGTTTTAGTGATCAATGAGTTTCAATTTTTTTTTCATTTTTAAAAAATTTTTGAGACATTTATTCATTTTTGAGAGACAGAGAGAGAGAGACAGAGCACGAGTGAGGGAGGGGCACGGAGAGAAAAGGGAGACACAGAATCGGAAGCAGGCTCCAGGCCCCGAGCTGTCAGCACAGAGCCCAGCGTGGGGCCCGAACTCACGAACAGGGGAGATCATGACCTGAGCCGAAGTCAGACGCTTTAACCTACTGAGCCACCCAGGCGCCCCAGTGAGGTTCAGTTTTTAAACAGAAAATAAAAAAGCTCAACTAAAAATTAGAGTATTGCTTTCAGAAGGAGTATCTGTACCAAGAATACAAATCTCGAGGGCAGACGTACAGAGCGCCACAGCACTTCTGCTGCTACTTAATGGTAGCGCTAATAATGATACCTTGCATTTATGCAGTGCTCTTAACTCTTCCAGGCCAGCACCGGCTTTCATTCTTAAACATACCTTTAGGGGCGCCTGGGTGGCTCAGTCGGTTAAGCGTCCAACTTCCGCTCAGGCCATGATCTTGCGGTCCGTGAGTTCGAGCCCCGCGTCGGGCTCTGGGCCGATGGCTCAGAGTCTGGAGACTGTTTTGGATTCTGTGTCTCCCTCTCTCTCTGCCCCTCCCCTGTTCATGCTCTGTCTCTCTCTGGCTCAAAAATAAATAAACGTTAAAAAAAATTAAAAAAAAATACCTTTAAAGTGAAGGCGAAATTATTCCCATTTTGCAAAGGAAGAATCGAGGCCTGGAGAGGTTAACGGTCTTGTTCAAGGTCATATGTTAGGCAGGGCTGGAAGTAGATGTGCCCTATACCAGTTCATTGTTTACTGTTCGGTGCCATCTGGATCAGCTGCTGCCATCATGGTTTCTGTTCCTCTCAGGCTACTGCCGATTGTGTTTTCTTCTAATTTTCTGAAATAGAAGCCGATAGATTACTGTCTTTGTGTCTACACAAAGGCATCATCTCCCCTGGGTAATAGTGAATATCGCTTCAATGAAATGTGCTTAGAATCGCCTACATTTTGGTTATAGCTAAGAAAGCTCAGTATGTCTAATGTTCTGTTTAAGCACTCAGCTTTCTTAAGGAAATATTTTTTTTTAATTTTTTTTTAACGTTTATTTATTTTTGAGACAGAGAGAGACAGAGCATGAACAGGGGAGGAGCAGAGAGAGAGGGAGACACAGAATCTGAAACAGGCTCCAGGCTCTGAGCCGTCAGCACAGAGCCCGACATGGGGCTCGAACTCACGGACTGTGAGATCATGACCTGAGCCGAAGTCGGACGCTTAACTGACCAAGCCACCCAGGCGCCCCTTAAGGAAATATTTTTAATGATAGAAGACAACATAAGCAATAAAGTGCCTACAAGTTCACCTTTGAAAATTATAGCCTCCAGTATGATAAACTTGACTTTTTTTCCCATTTATTTTAGGGAGATGACACTTTGCTCATTCCTATCCATGCCTATCCTGTCATGAACACACTGGACTTTCCCTCATTTATAAATCTATCAGATGTTCTCCTTGGTGAAAGGTGAGTTACCAAGATGACCTACCAAAATGTCATAGGCCATGAAAAGTTAAGAGATACGCATAACAGAAACTGAGATTTGTATTTTTCCTAGGTTTGTATTTTTCTAGCTGAGTCAGCCTGGACTTAATAGTCGGAAAGGTAAAACAAAAACAAAAGCCCATGTCACAATATCGTGAGCAAGGAAGGGAATTTATGGGGCCATTTAACTGAAAGCTGCAAGGTGGATCTTCGGGCATGGCTGGTTCTAGGGGTTTAAATCAGCTTTCAGGAGCCTGCCTCTCTCCATTTCTTGGTTCTGCTTCCCTCTCTGCAGGCTTCTTTCACAAGAGGCTTCCCCTTCACAGGGTAGATGTGCCCTATACCAGTTCATTGTTTACTGTTCGGTGCCATCTGGATCAGCTGCTGCCATCATGGTTTCTGTTCCTGGTTCTGCCAGAAGCTTTAAACACTGTTGGCAACAGGGGTTGGAGGGACTGGAGGAGTTGGGGGTGTTCAAGCAAAAGTCCCAGCATTGAGTCTTATCGGACCAACTTGGATCTTGTGCCCATCCAGTAACCAAACTCTGCTTTGGGTGGGAAAGCGAAAAGAACAGAAAGTTACTGTCCAAGCCACGTCTCAGATTCCTCGACGCTGTCTTATTGGGAAAATAGTCTCCCGTGTCATGTACCTGTTGTTGTTTTTTTCCAGTAAATATTCATTAAATATTTACTACGCATACCTAAATATCTCTACCTGTCCCTAGAGATATAAAACGATGGATACTGAGCTGTTAGATAAAGCTATATAATGGCCATGCCAGTTGTTATTACTTCTATACTGGTTGGGAAATATATACCGTCCTGAGCTCCCGTCCCTCCATCCTAGCTGCCTGGCCCCTTTCCTGCCCTCCGTGCCACCTTTGAATGATTCAGCAACTAAGTTGTTGATACCTGGCCATTTGGGGGTCGGGGGAGACATCTGCGGGACACGGCCTCAGCCTTATAGCCACTCTACTTGAGTGCTGCCCAGAAGTCCCGATTGATTGACACTTTGAACATCACCCATGGCAAAAAGGTAAATCGACAAAGGTTCTGATTCTGAATGTCTCAGAGTCTAATGGGGATAGAATCTTGGCGTCGGTTAATTACATCGATCGCTAAGTGCTGTATGTATTAGAGACACATTTGGGGTCCTATATAGGCCCAGAAGATGAAGCTGACTGGAGAAATGGGAGTGATTACTCCTCACTTCTCTGGGGGTGACATCTGGTTGTCCTAAGAGGACTCCATAGGGTGGTAGAATATGAGGATGGCATCTGAGGCGGGGAAATAGCACGTACAAAGGCATGGTGGCAGCAGAGAGCCTGGACTATATCTTATAGGTGATTTAGCCACTGGAGGGTGTTAATTCACCCAGTAGCTGGCAGATACTAGATGTCTCTTGCTATAGGTCCAGATGGTGAACAAAGACTGGGCTTCAGCATGCTTTGGGGGTGAAAGCGAGTTCAAGTGCCTGCAGCAGCACTGAGCAGGGTGCGTACAAATTGCTAATGACCAGATAGCAGGGTTAGGTAGAGAGAGAGCCAGCTGAACCCTTTGGGATGAGGGAGCGCTTATAGACTAATAAGTATAGCTTCATGGCCCTTCCTTTGTAGTACCATTTGGCATCCTTTTTTTTTTCTCGTTTATTTATTTTTGGGACAGAGAGAGACAGAGCATGAATGGGGGAGGGGCAGAGAGAGAGGGAGACACAGAATCTGAAACAGGCTCCAGGCTCTGAGCCATCAGCACAGAGCCCGACGCGGGGCTCGAACTCACAGACTGCGAGATCGAGACCTGAGCCGAAGTCGGACGCTTAACCGACTGAGCCACCCAGACGCCCCTACAACTTGCTTTTTCTATTCCACATTAGGGTTTTGTGGTTTCGCCATGTTAACTCACATAGCTAGAGTTGGTGTCCACTGAATGGATTGACCACGATTTTTTTTTTTAGTTTTTTTTTAACGTTTTATTTATTTTGAGAGAGAGCATGAGCGAGGGAGAGGCAGAGAGTGGCGGTGACAGAGGATCTGAAGAAGCATGCTCTGTGCTGACAGCAGTGAGTCCGATGCGGGGCTTGAACTATGAACTCATGAACAGTGAGATCGTGACCCGAGACTGAAAGCGGATGCTCAGCCACCCAGGTGCCTTGCTTTGACCAGCACTGCTGATGTACATCCCTGCACGTGGTGTGGAGCACATGTTCCGGAGTTTCTCCAGGGTATGAATCTACAAGTGGATGGTCTACAACAAGTTCACTGTTAACTTTGTAACACCAGCTTGTTTTCCAGAATTGCTATGCCCATTCACATGCCTACCTGCAGCGCAGGAGAATTCCTCTCTGCCTATACCACTGCCGAACGATGGGTATTATCAGATTTTGACATTTTCACTGACATATATTCTTGCCCCCTTGCTCTTCAGCCTTCTGTTTATTTTCCGGAACACATTTTGCCAGAGCTCTATCCCAGTATTTCCTCTCTCCCTTTCTTCAACCCTTCCTGTCTTCACCCAGTCCTTGTCAGTGCTAAGTGCTCTGCAAAGTTGAGTCCCTCCTGGCAGGACCCACTCACTCTATGCATTTTGTGGCCAAATATAGCTATTTCCTTTAAATGGCTGACTATAGTGACTTTTATGAAAATCAAAGTGGTAGAAAAGTAGGAACTATCTAACTTCCTAGTTCTTGAATCCTTCTTTCCTTCCTTCCTTCCTTCCTTCCTTCCTTCCTTCCTTCCTTCCCTCCTTCTTTCTTTCCTTTTTTCCCTCCACAAATTTCAAATTACTTTTTGTTTGGGTCATAAGCCAGGCTTAGGAATTGAGAACAATGGCAGGGGCACCTGGGTGGCTCAGTCGGTTAAGCGTCCAACTTTGGCTCAGATCACGATCTCATGGTTCATGGGTGCCAGCCCCGTGTCAGGCTGTGTGCTGACAGTTCAGAGCCTGGAGCCTGCTTTGGATTCTCTGTCTCCCTCTCTCTCTGCCCTCTTCTGCTCACACTCTGTCTCTTTCTCTCTCTTTCAAAAATAAATAAACATTAAAAAAAAAGTTAAAAAAAAGGAATTGAGAACAATGGTTTAATAAACTGGTGAAAACAATGTAGCTTATAGTGCAGACATTAGTCTGATTCTTAATACATAAATCTACCAACTCACTGAGAAGCTTTTCCCAAACTATTTTGTACATAATGCCCTTCATTTATAATCAGAATGAAAATTTCAGCTAAAGAGTTTATTAAACTGAGTTACTGTGTATAATGGTGTGAAATTTTAAAAAATCTGTCAAAGGATAAGCATGCTCCTTTTTTCCTTCACACGTACTGGCAGCAGGCAGTATCCTCCCAAGGCTTTATGCCCTTTACTTAACAACTGTTAACTGTCCAAACTGTCTTCTGCTTCATTCAATCTAAAAACATCTGGTTATAGGGCAGGAGGGAAGGATTTGAAATGGCTTTCACCTTAAATGTTCTCTGTTCATCCTAGGCTACCTTGAGGGTTGAAGGTACCCTTTGGGTGGGTTCTTTATTTGGGATTCATTCATTCATTAGATGTTTACTGAATGCCAGTGGGTGCAACGCACCATGTTAGGTACTGAGTACACAGAGATGCTTAAGAGCTGAGATCATGACTAAGCAGACAATCCTAATGTCTAATGTGGGTGTATTCAGAGCAAGGACACCTAACCCAGTGCAGTGGGAAGTGAGGGCATTTGGGACAGGAGGTGGGTAGTGCTCAGACAGGATTTTCTAGAGGAGAATATCTCTGAACTGAGGTGTTGTGGGTTTTTTTTTTTTTTTTTTTTTTTTTTAGTGTTTGTTTATTTTTGAGACAGAGAGACAGAGCATGAGCAGGGGAGGGGCAGAGAGAGAGGGAGACACAGAATCCGAAGCAGCCTCCAGGCTGTCAGCACAGAGCCCGACGCGGGGCTCGAACTCACAAACCGTGAGATCATGACCTGAGCCGAAGTTTGACACTTAACCGACTGAGCCACCGAGGCGCCCCCGTGGAAAAATATTTGAAGAGGACAGAACCTTCTAGAAGTCAGACTCCTTTTGAATAGCGCCATACACCAACAATTCTAAATATTACCGGTGATGAAATATTCCTCCCTACAAGGGCAGACTTGTTCCCAGTTGCTGCTCAGACCCATGAGAAGCGATCACCTCATTTGTGACCACCAGTCTCCCTGGGGCCTCATTTTTGTTCCTATCGCAGTATTTCCTCACCTGTGCGGCCCATTGGGACATCTCTGGCAGTGGGCTTCTGGCTCTTTCTCTGCCTCAGTGTGAGCCCACCCCCCCCCCAAATCTATGCACACGGAACACCCCCAACACTGCTCCTTCGGTTTCTGCAGGGGCTGCTTGAGAGATCGGGGCGGGGACTAGACGGGGATGCACGTCCCATGCTGAACTCTACACTTGTCCCAGCTGCTTCTGTGCCCGCCTCACCCGGCTCTCCTTCCCGCCCTGCCCTGGGGCAACTCCAGTCTGCACCTCCTTCTGCCCTGCGTCCACCTGTCTTGGTGTCTTTTAGAGATGGGGGCGCCTGGCTGCTTGCAGTCTTGCTTCTGGCTCTCTCTGCTCCCACCTTAGCTCCGCATCCTCGGCCTCTCCGTTTGTGCCTCCTCATGGAAAACCTAAATCCCCGCATGGTTTTCTAAGGAGGTTTTAGATTGTTGGAAGAGAACAAAGTCCACCAAAGCTTGTCTGTTGAAGACTGTTTTTAGTCCCCAACTTGTCATTGCTTCATTCATTCATTCATTCATTCATCCATCCATCCATCCATTCATGCGTCCATTCATCCACTCTGAATTGGACCTGCTGACCCCCAATTTGTAGCTTCTGATTTAATTAAACTGCTGACCTGTTTGGTTTCGTTCAGATGGTGGTGGCCCGCACAGTTTTGTTTTGTTTTTTTTTAAACCTTGAATTCGCTGTCAACATTTAAAAATCAAAAGATTTCACATAAAAATTTAGATTTTTACTTTTTTTTTTTTTTTTTTTTTTTTAAAGAAAAAAAAGGTGCCGGGGTGGCTCAGTCGGTTAAGCATCCAAGTTCAGATCAGGTCATGATCTCACGGTTCATGGGTTCGAGCCCCTCACGGGGTCACTGTTGTCAATGTGGAGCCCGCTTCAGACCTCTGTCCCCCCCACCCCCGCCTCTCTGCCCCTCCCCTGCTCATGCTGTCTGTCTCTCTCAAAAGTAAATAAACATTTAAAATGCATTAAAAAAAAAAAAAAGAAAAGATCCAGCAATACTGGGCCCATGGTCCTGCATGATCACAGTTAGTTCAATGGAGATAAAACAGAAGCTGCCTCTTTATTTTTTTTTTTTTAAGTTTATGTATTTATTTTGAGAGAGAGAGAAAGGCAGAGAGGGAGAAAGAGAGAATCCCAGGAGGGCTCCTCACCATCAGCACAGATCCCGACTTGCGGCTCGATCTCACAAACCATGAGATCATGACCTGAGCCAAAACCAGGAGTCGGACGCTTAACCGACTGAGCCACCCGGGCGCACCTGAAGCCACCTATTTGGAGGGCAGTGCCTTTGCCAGCTCACCGCAGTCCCCACCACTCCTTATCACCTCACATACAGCCCTCCTCACTCCTTTTTGTTACTTGACTGGCCTCTGAGGACTTGCGGCAACAACACTGAAAAGGAGACAAGGCAGCCAAGTGTCGGGTTCCACAGCACGGACCCCCTGATGGCTCTGGAGCCCTTCTGTCTGCATGTCTACTCCAGGCTCCCTCTGCTGCATGCTGGCTGTGTGACCCGGAAACATGACGGCCTCTCTCTGCCTCTTAGAATCCTCATCTGTAAAATACAGTGCTTAGGAGTCTCTGCCTCTTAAAGTTGTTCTGGAGGATTAAGCAGGTTAAAGTAGAACTTATTAATAGTTAACAACATTTGTAAGTTTTTAATAGTTACGAGTACTAAGAACGGTGCTTAGCATGTAGCTCCTGATTCATATTAGCTATCGCCATCATCATCATCATCATCACCCAAGAGATTTTCACCTAAGTAACACACACGTGAGACCCAGACGGGTTGGCTCACACTTGAGCAAAGGTAGACAGCATATAGAGAAATCGGGATGAGAAGCTCGGAGCAGGAAGGCGGTGGCCAATTTGAAGGTGGCCTTCCGACACTGAGCGACTGGGCTAGCAGCTGAGGGGCGCGTGTGAAGCTCTGGAACAGCCAGGCAGGTACTGGGCCCCAGCTGGGGAAAGTGGCCCAGTGGCAAGTGCACAGAGGGGCAGGGCAGGGAGGAGGGTGTGGCTGTAAGTCCAGGATCAGGAGCTCTTTTGTCTTGCATTTATACTTAAAAAAAAACAAACAAACAAAAAAAACAAGTTTTGTTGAGATATAATTCACATGTCATAAAACTTACTAATTTAAAATGTGCAGTTCAGGTCGTCTGATGGCTCAATTGGTTAAGCGTCTGGCTCTTGGTTTCAGCTCAGGTCATGATCTCCCAGTTCGTGAGTTCAAGCCCCGTGTCAGGCTCCATACTGACAGTGAGGAGCCTGCTTGAGATTCTCAGTCTCCCTCTCTCTCTATCCCTCTCCTGCTCACTCTCTATCTCTCTCTCTCTCAAAATAAATAAATAAACATTCAAAAAAAATAATAAATAAAATAACATGTACGGTTCAATGGATTTTAGTATATGCAGCCATAACCACAATCAATTTTAGAACATTTTCATTACCTCAAAAGGAAACCCATTATCCACTCTTCATTTTTCCCCTCAAACTTCCTAGTCTCAAGCAGACTCTGACTTTCTGTCTCTATAAATTAGCCTATTCTGGACGTTCATATGATGGCAGCATACATTACGTGGTCTTTTGTGACTGGCTTCTTTCACTTAGCATCATGTGTCCCAGGTTCATCTAACTTACAACATGTATCAACACTTCATTCCTTTTTATTGCCAAGTAATATTCCATTGTGTGCCTGTACCACATTTTATCTATCCCTTCATCGGTTGATGGATATTGATTGTTTCCACTTTTGGGCCACCTTGGATAATGCAACATTTGTGTGCATGTGTTTATGTGGCTACATGTGCTCAGTTGTGTTGGGTGTATACCTAGGAGTGCAATTGCTAGGGAATATGGGAACTCCATGTGTAGTGTTTCAAGGAACTGTGGAACTAATTTCCAAAGTGGCTGCACCATTTTTAATTTCTACTGGCAATGTATGAGAGTTCCAATGGGCACTTGCATTTGTAAATGTCAGAGTAAAGCAGCCATCTCTACAGCTAAAGAAAAATTACAAAGACAAAGGTGATGGGAAAATATAAATCCAACAGAAGGTAGATTCAAAGGGTATATTTTCCCTTTGCATATAGAATCAATTTAGACAAAATGGCTAGAAGTCACAGGGCCTGCATTTAATACCACCAAGTTTGCTCTCTTTGAGGTTGCTTCTAGAGAGAAGCAAGTCTGGCCTGGATAGCGCCTCTCTGAGGACTGGATAGTCTTCACACATTTTCCACAAGGTCATGAAGTAGACTCACATATATTCATCAACCCTATTTCCACTGGCTGGATTTGACGGTTGTAAATTTTCCTTGCTGAGATAAAATCCCACGTGGACATTTGCCAGCTACCCATAAACAACCATAGTGGCTCGAGATCTGGTAAAATGTATTTTTGACAGCTTCTGTAAATAACCAAAAGTTGCATTCTGGTTTCTGTCCAACATCTCTAAATCAAACACTGGGGTGCAGAGGACTTTCAACTCTCTTTCCCTTTTGTAGTTTGAAATTCTGCTTTATAACTAGTCTCACCACCCTGGCTGGTTAAATTCCGTGATCACGTGATAAGCTTAAATTTTTTTTTTTTAACATCTTATTTATTTTTGAGACAGAGAGAGACAGAGCATGAACGGGGGAGGGGCAGAGAGAGAGGGAGACACAGAATCGGAAGCAGGCTCCAGGCTCTGAGCCATCAGCCCAGAGGCCGACGTGGGGCTCGAACTAATGGACTGTGAGATCTTGACCTGAGCTGAAGTCGGCTGCTTAACTGACTGAGCCACCCGGGCGCCCCGATCACGTGATATCTTAGAGAGTGCTGTCGATAAAATACGATTTTCCCCTTCCTATATGCACAAGTAAAGAAGAACTTGCTGCTTTTAGGTACTGAAATTCGGTATCTTTCCATTCTTGTGGTTCTAAACAATTCATATTAATTCATCATACTCTCTGGTTTCTCTAACGGTGCTAACCTGCTACCAAATAACTGGTTGAAATCTGGAACAAACCCAGTCAGTTGACCGGTTGTTCTCCCCATGGGGCATCAACTGATCTTCCTTGCCCCAAGCTGACTCTGTTGACTGTTTGGTTAGTGTGCTTTAGACAAGCTTATGTGAAAGTCACCTGGGTCCTCCCCTGGATTCCCTGTCACTTCCCATTTTTCACTCTGGGCCGTGCCATAGACACGGCAGCCATGTTGCTCTAAAGCAAGTGGAACTCTTGAGTTTATCTCAGGGATACAGATGCTGTGTAGACCACAGGGTCACATTAACAACACCAGTAGAACCTGTCCCTGGCTGCACCATTCCAAAGCCAGGATATTTTAGCCTCTGGAACTTTTACACAAGTTTAAGAATTTACCAAAGGATGCTTTTCCTTAGGAACTGAACCTCATGCCTCATTTTAGAAAGTGTGGGAATGGCCAAAGTCAGAGTAGGATGTCCGAATGAAACTCAGTTCTCTCACTGCCCTACAGTTGAAAGCATGTGGGTCATGGGAGAAGGTGCATCCTTAAACTAGCACTGGAGGGAAAGATCGACAGTGCAGGTGCCCAGCATAGACAGCAACCAGGTCCTTTTTTGAACTGTGCCAGGAAAGAGTCTCCGTGTGAAAGGCCCACTGACCAGCTATACCTGAGTTAGAAAGAAGGTGCCAGAATGACTACAAAATCAATCTGCAGAAGGGTTTTTGGGAGCCCTCGCTACCCAAAGAGAATAATTCCCATTTCTTAGCTCATCCAGGGAAACACATTCCTTACTCATTCTAGGGATTCATTTCTCATATCCCAAAGTCAGAGTTGACTTGAAGGAGCAGCAGCATTTTGTGGAAACTTTCTGACAAAGGCAACTTGAGCTCATCGACACACTTGTGCTTTAATTTATTTCGGCCCCTACTTGGGATTATTGAGCCGTCGTGAACTTACATTTCAAAATTGCTTCAAAGCTGATATTCAGACTTAAAAAATTGCTGTCACTTAACAGCCTAAATGTTTACTGTATGAAAAATTCTACCACATTTTATAGTTAAAATTGCTTTGATTTAATATCCTTTTGTTGAGCTAATATCTTGACCCAGTCTCTGTGAATTTTAGCAGGAAAGAAAATCATCCCACCCCTAAACCATAGAGATCTATATTAATAATTAAAGGATATAAATGCTTTCCCCTTTCATTTTTTTAAAATTTTTTTTTAACGTTTATTTAATTTTGAGACAGAGAGAGACAAAGCATGAACGGGGGAGGGTCAGAGAGAGGAAGACACAGAATCTGAAACAGGCTCCAGGCTCTGAGCTGTCAGCACAGAGCCTGATGGGGGGCTTGAACTCACAGACCACGAGATCATGACCTGCGCTGAAGTTGGCCGCTTAACCTACTGAGCCACCCAGGCGCCCCTGCTTTCCCCTTTCATTCAGCAGACGTGGGTACCGTCAACAAAGGGAACTTTCTTTTCTTTTTTTTTAAATATCTTTTTTTTAATTTTTTTTTTTAACATTTATTTATTTTTGTGACAGAGAGAGAGAGAGACAGAGCATGAACAGGGGAGGGTCAGAGGAAGAGGGAGACACAAAATCTGAAACAGGCTCCAGGCTTTGAGCTGTCAGCACAGAGCCCGACGCGGGGCTCGAACCCACAGACCACGAGATCATGACCTGAGCTGAAGTCGGACGCTCAACTGACTGAGCCACCCAGGCGCCCCGCATACACACACTTTTAATGTGGTTTCTAGAATGTGATGATTTAATGCCTGTCAAAACACTTAGAACAGAGTAACTAGCCACCAGCCCACTGAATTGTGACTCTTTTTTTTCTTAAATAGTTGCTTTCTCTTGAATATGCCCCACATTTCTTATGAAAAATCCTAATACCATTTCAAGACCAGAATTATTTGAATTTAAGTTGCTTGGCTTTAAAAATTCATTTCTTGCTCCTCTTCCAAGTGAGCTTTTTGTTCTAGTAATTGCTGGTGGGTAAGCCATAAGACTAGAATCTGGCAGCTGGGCGCCCTGCTGGCTGTGTCAGGCCAGACATTATAGGGCACTTAGCTCTGAGGAAGCATGTTTGGAACACAGTTGGCGCGAGGTTCCTTCTGCCCTCTATTCTAAAAGAAGAAGAGGCCTAGCAGTAGTTTTTAGTGTATCCTCTTATCTTTTCCGAATAAACGCTGTATTTTTCTCAACAAAAGGAAAAAGCAGTCTGCAGGAGGCTTTTCATCTCCCTTCATGTCTCGATTTAGTTGCTTCCTTTCCCTTGAATGTGACTGTCTTGCTCGATGCCAGATGTCCCTGTTCTCTGGTCTCCGGCCACAGGCCCTGCTCCGACTCAAAGGAGCACCCCCTGAATTTCCTTCCTTACCCCATATTATCCCTCTGGTGAGTTGTAAGGTGCGATTTTCTCTAACATTTGTTATTTATCTGAATACTCTCATTTTAAAATGAAGTTAATGTTTAATTTTTAAAAGGTATTATATATTATTGTATGAGACCACTGACAGGAGGTGCTTAGAGCAGGCATATTCAGAGACAGAAGGTAGAAGGAGTGGAGGCTGCCAGGGGCTGGGGGTGTGGAGGAAGGGGCAGGGAGTGTTTAATGGGAACAGCGTATCAGTTTTGCAGGATGAAGAGAGTTCTGGAGAAGGATGGTGGTGATAGTCACACGACAGTGTGAATGTGCCTAATGTCACCGAACTGTATACTTAAAAATAGTTAAAATGGTACATTTTATGTTATGTATGCCTTACCGTTTTTTAAGTGTTTTTTTTTTTTTTAAAAAAATATTCATCAGGCTCTGTGCTGACCGCTCAGAGCCTGGAGCCTGTTTCCGATTCTGTGTCTCCCTCTCTCTCTGCCCCTCCCCCGTTCATGCTCTGTCTCTCTCTGTCTCAAAAATGAATAAACATTAAAAAAAAAATAAAAAAAAATATATGAATAGGGCACATATTATCTCTGCGGATGGCAGATAACATGTCATGGTCACCTCGAACTTTTTCCGAATTCAGTTCCATTCCAGCCCCTAGAGAAATGCCTTAGCTTCTTTTACCAAGAAGGCAGAAGTGACCTCATTTAATTCTGATTTTTCCCTAGGGTTGCACCTTTTTCTAAACTACAGAGGCATGAATGAGAGCAGGGAACGGGGGATTTTACCAACAGGGAGGACTAAGTAATTAGGTTGAGAAAAGAGTTGAACCAAAGGCAAGAAAGGAGCTCAAAGGCCAGGCCAGCAAGACAAAGACATCGAATCTCCCTGATTCTTTGACTCTTTCTTGTTCTTTGCCTCCAATTTTGATCTAAGCTTAGGCTAAAAAGGAGGGTGGTGTTTAATTCTCTAGGTGTGAAAAATAATTAAATGCCTGCTACTTGAGGGGCGCCTGGGTGGCTCGGTTGGTTAAGCGTCTGACTTCAGCTCAGGTCACGATCTTGCGGTCCGTGAGTTCAAGCCCCGCGTCGGGCTCTGGGCTGACGGCTCAGAGCCTGGAGCCTGCTTCCGATTCTGTGTCTCCCTCTCTCTCTGCCCTTCCCCCGTTCATACTCTGTCTCTCTCTGTTTCAAAAATAAACGTTAAAAAAAAAAATTTTTTTTAAATAAAAATTAAAAAAAATGTCTGCTACTTGAACATGTAAATTTGTGTTTTTCTTTATTTGACTATATCATTAAGGACCACGGGTCCACTCTGCTTCTGGTTTGAGGCTCCAGTCCCGGTGAGATTAATTGTGTCTTTGAAAATAAGATAAGCAGCAAATGAAAGTTCATACGAACATAAATTATCCTAGATGAAAGGACATACTTTGAAATTTGAAACGTAATTTACCCTCAACTCTATGTCTTTTCAAATTGTTGCCTGTTTGTGGGAGGTGGGGTCTGGTTTATCAGGCAACTAATCATTATGTCTGCTTTCTTTCTGTTTTGGGGGTCACGCTCTGAATACAAAAATTTACATCTAAAGCTTAAAAATAACTAGCCAGCCCCCAAATTTCTTCCTTTGTCTCTGTGTGCATAGCAGTGCTTGAGAGGAGGCTGGTAACATTTGAGGAAAGGTCTTGGGATTTTCTAGGCTTCTCTTGCTGATGGGATAATGAAAGGAAATGCCTTCTAAAAGTTTTTTTTTAATTTTTATTTATTTTGAGAAAGAGACAGAGTGTGAGTGGGGGAGGGGCAGAGAGAGAGAGAGAGAGAGAGAGAGAGAGAGAGAGAGAGAGAATCCCAAGCAGGCTCCACACTATCAGTGTGAACCTGATACAGGGCTTGAACCCACAAACCATGAGATCATGGCCCGAGCTCGAATCAAGAGTCAGGTGCTTAACAGACTGAGCTACCCAGGTGCCGCAAAATAGGGAACAATTCTTTTGAAATACTTAGTATGTTTTTGTATATCCTTTTAACGTACTTAATATATATTTATGCAGAGCCTTAGCATAACCAATAAAATGTTTAAATAATAAAGTAACAGGTATAAAAGTTGTGGTTAACTTCAAAAGTACTAACTTCTATCTGCTTTGAGATTTTTAACTGGCCGCTTCCTATAAGTTACAGAAGAACTCAGGGTCCTGTTTGTGCCTGTGAAACCATAGGCATAAGATATGTATATGTATTCGTGTTTCTTCAGTGTAGATCAGTTTTTTGTTTTTGTTTATTTCACGTTTTTATTTAGATTCCAGTTAGTTAACATACAGTGTAATATTCGTTTCAGGAGTAGAATTTAGTGATCCATCACTTACAAACAAAACCCAGTGCTCATCACAAGTGCCCTCCTTAATAGCCATCACCCATACCCATCCATTTAGCCCATCCCCTGCCCGCCTCCCCTCCAGCAACCCTCCATTTGTTTTCTATAGTCAAGAGTCTGTTTTATGGTTTTAATGGTATTTAGCATAGGAATTTAGTGTCGAATTTCTAAGTCCCCTTAGAATCTAATGGGACTCTGTTTTTTTCAAACAGGAAACATTTCTGAATAAACTAAACTTTATATTTGTCAAAATTCTTTGTGACCCAAAGTCATCCAGACTGTCCTTGATTTATGATTTTGGTGGTCATCCGTGCGAATTCGACAGCCATAATATGAGCTGCAGTAAGGAACACAAATCTGTATTCTGTATTACTTGCACTACAATGTCTCCTTCAGAATCAGGGTGCTTGGAATTCTGTGCCCTTAAGGAATTGTTTGTTTTTCCAGACTGGTTAATGCATCGGGAACTTGGCTTCACGTAATCATCACTAAACAAATACCCTTACACCTTTTCTATGGGAATTATCGGAGGTCTAAAATTAGTTTTAAATTGGGCATATATAAAAGCTCCGGCAGGTTTTGTTTTGTTTTTTGTTTTTTTTTAGTTCAGAAAATGCAAACATGCAGCTCTTAGCAGAAGACTCTTGAGCAGCCGGCTTTACCTCACTGGGTGGCTCTGAGCCGATGGCTGGGGTTAACGCCCCAAGCACCATCCAGCTCATGTGGCTGTGGGAGTCACCAGCCTGGTCTTCAGAGACCATGTCTGAGCAGTTTAGACTTCACATTGACCATCACCCACGGCTACTCATTCTTTTTTTTTTTTTTAATGTTTATTTATTTATTTTGAGAGAGAACGTGAGCAGAGGAGAGGCAGAGAGAGGGAGAGAGAGAATTCCAAGCAGGCTCCGCACTATCAGCACAGAGCCCCATGCGGGGCTCGATCCCACGAACAGTGAGATCATGACCTGAGCCAAAATCAAGAATTGGATGCTCAACCGACTGAGCCACCCAGGCGCCCCAAGGCTGCTCACTTCTTGAGGGGCATATGTAACTTGTACGGTTAGTTTTATCTCCCCAGTGCTGTGGAGCAGCTGATGTTCAGTGGGACCCCAGTGTCTTGAAAATGTAATGACCTTTATGTGCCCTGTGTTTCAGAATTAGGAAGCACCTCAGAGAGTTAAGATGGACTGGCTGCTTCTAGAGAGTCTGACCAAGGACAGGGTTTATGAGTTTGGTAAAAAAAAAAAACAAAACAAACCTATGAAGGGTTCACCTCACTGCTGGCTGAAGAGATTACTATGTATAATGATCCTTGACTTGAATTTATATCACTATATATAATTGACAGAATTAATTTCTAGAATTTACAGATTGACAGGAGAGCAGAACAACTTCATAGGAAAATAGGCAGAGGATATGTACCGATAGTCCATAGACGAGGAAACCCAAACGTCTCCCTCTGAATAGAAGGTCAACCTCGAAGAAATGAACGTGAAAATAAAATGAGATAGCACTTTACCCCCATTGGGCCAGAAGGAGTTAAAATGTCTGAAAATCCTGTGTTGGTAAGCAAGAGAGGCTCTCATAGGCTGCTCATGGAGGTAGACATCAGTAAAAGGGCTTTGGAGAGCATTTGGGCTATGTCTAGTAAAGTTGCTAATTTTACTTTGCTCGTAACCAGCAATTCTTGTCGGTTATACCTGGAGTAGTTCTGGTATAGATGCGTGAGTCACACACAAGGATTGTCACCGCCACGTTGCAATAGTGAAAAAAGTGCAAACAACCTAAATGCCCCCAGCGAGAGAGTAGGTGGACAGGGGTGACATAGTCATGTACTAGAATTTTCATCCCCAGTGAAATGAACGAACAGTACTTCATGTATCATGATTCGAAATTGTGTATCAGGGATAAATCTGCAGAGTGTTGAGCAACATTAGCAAGTTTTGGAATGGCATTGTTGAAAACAAGTAATACCATATTATATATTTCGTGAGCACATACACATGTGGCAGTGTTATAAAAATGCTTGAGGATGGTAGACAGCGGAGATGAGGTAGGGATCACTCCTGGAGAGAAAAGAAGTAGACAGCGGAGATGAGGTAGGGATCACTCCTGGAGAGAAAAGAAGTAGAGGGGGACGGAGAGGTGTACAGGGAGCTTCAAGTGTTCTGCAGTGTTTTATTTCTTTGAAAATAAAACACTGATTTATCCAAAGCGGAAGATTTGAGAGCTTGATGGTGGATAAAGGGACCTCTCCTTTTTTTTAATGTTTATTTTTGAGGGGCGCCTGGGTGGCGCAGTCGGTTAAGCGTCCGACTTCAGCCAGGTCATGATCTCGCAGTCCGTGAGTTCGAGCCCCGCGTCGGGCTCTGGGCTGATGGCTCGGAGCCTGGAGCCTGTTTCCGATTCTGTGTCTCCCTCTCTCTCTGCCCCTCCCCTGTTCATGCTCTGTCTCTCTCTGTCCCAAAAATAAATAAAAACGTTGAAAAAAAAATTTTTTTAAAATGTTTATTTTTGAGAGAGAGAGACAGAGAGACGGAGAGAGAACAGGGGAGGGGCAGACAGAGAGGGAGACAGAGAATCCGAAGCAGGCTCCAGGCTGTGAGCTGTCAGCACAGAGCCCGACACGGGGCTCGAACCCACACACTGCAAGATCATGACCTTGGTTCATCGACTGAGTCACTCAGGCACCCTGTGTGACCTCGATTATATTATCCTCTGTATTTTTCTTTACATTTGAGATACTCCAGAACTTTAAAAAAGGTAATGAACTTAAACCCAAGTAAAAATGCTCATGGCATAATTTTAAGTTTATTTTTATTTATCTTGAGAGATAGCAAGCAGGGGAGGGGCAGAAAGAGAGGGAGACAGAATCCCAAGCTGGCTCTGCTCTGTCAGTGTAGAGCCTGACATGGGGCTCGAATCCCCGAAACGTGAGATCATGACCTGAGCCAAAATCAAGTGTTGGCTGAGCTACCCAGGTGCCCCTCGTGGCATAATTTTTTTTTTTTAATGTTTATTTATTTTTGAGAGAGAGAGACAGAGTGTGAGTGGGGGAGGGGCAGAGGGAGAGGGAGACACAGAATCCGAAGCAGGCTCCAGGCTCCGAGCGGTTAGCGCAGAGCCTGATGCGGGGCTCGAACTCACAGACCGTGAGATCATGACCTGACCCAAAGTCGGACGCTTAACCCAGCCACCCCGTGGGTGGGTGAGCCACCCAGCCACCCCGTGGCATAATTTTTAAGACCACATTTGAGCTATACTATATCCTCAGAATTACTACTAAAAAAGAGTTACTCTACTTTGCTCCAACAAATGTTTGTTGAATGTTTGGCCTGTGCAGGACTCTGGAATTTTGTTGAGGTTATGCTAGAGAAGTAAGTAGACCCAGTTCTGCCCTCATAGGACTTAGAGGCTCCCAGGTAGACAGGCGCTGGGCAGGTAAAGAAGAGGGTCCTGATGGGAAAGGTCCCCACACAGACTAGGTCGGGATGGGCACCACCCAGAAGGCAGCACGCTAGCTGGTCTGGCCCCTCTGCTTACAGTCATATTCCCCCAGGACTGGGAGATGTGAGGGAGGAGTGTAGTGGGCAGGAAGGCTGTCGTCGAAAGCTTAAGGAGTAAGGAGCGACCACGGGGCAGGAGGGCAAGATGGGCTGTGAGGGCATGGGAGTTACAAGGTAGAGAAGGGAGGAGGCAGAAAGGCCAGGGAGAGAGGGCAGGGCTGAGTCTCTTAGTGGAGGAGCTCAATGTTCAGCTGCTGAAAGGGGCCCAGATAACCCTCCCCAGCTCTGTGTCTGTAGGATGCCAGGGGACAAGTAGAGAACTCGGCTTCTCCATGCCTCGCTCATCCCACAAACTCTGGCCCACCTCATAGAAGGAGAGGACATGAGGAGAAGCTCAGGCCTCTCTGAGAGATGTCACAGCTGTAATGACTCCTGTAGTGCCCTAAGGGACCACCACAGGCCCAGTTAGAAGTTGGGCTGGTCTTGGCTGAGGGAGCATTTCCGAATTCACAGACCCTCTCCGGGTCCTCTACTGCTTGTTTGCCCTTCTTACCAAACAGTCTCTGGCATATTTCCATCACACACAGCCGGAAGTGTGGTTTCTTCAACATGGTCTAGTTCTAAGCTCTGTAAAGGCCAGAAGCTTCCCAGGCTTCTTTGTGTAAAGCCTGCCCATTCAGTGTTCCCTAGGTTTCCTGGGGCCCGTTGTGTGGCAGAGAATCCCTTTCCCTGTGACTGAGTGTCCACAGGATAAATCCACTGGTACTCAAGAGGCAGTGAGGACCGAGGTATTTGGGGTGTGGAAACTGGGCACAGTTGACCTGCCTTGAATCCCGGTTCTGCCATTAACCAGCCGTGTCACCTCAGACAGGACACTTATGTTCTCTCGTGCCTTGGTTGCCTTGTCTGTAAGTGGGGATGATCGATCACAGTACCACCTCATGGGATTAGAAGAGTTAATATCTGGGAAATGTATACAGTAGCTGGCAGCCAGGAATTACTACAGCCGCATTGACTATGGTCTTTTAAATTTTTTTAATGTTTATTTTTGAGAGAGAGAGAGAGAGCATGAGTGGGGGGAGGGGCAGAGAGAGAGGGAGACACAGAATCCGAAGCAGGTTCCAGGCTCTGAGGTGTCAGCACAGAACCCCACAAGGGGGTTGAACTCACAAACCACGACATCATGACCTGAGCGGAAGTCAGATGCTTAACCGACTGAGCCACCCAGGCGCCCCTGTTGTGGTTCTTTATTATGTAACTTGAGTCTATTCCTTGGTATCAAAAGAACTAGTTATAAAGAAAAAAAATTTTTTCCTTTTTGTTTTTTTTTTTTTGCAGCAAAAAATATGTTATCCCTTTACAGTGCAGCTGCCCTATAGATTTCGAGTTTCATATCACTTTGATTCAGTCTCATGAAGCCTTTACCGTTGACCCGTTATCAGGTAAGGAGAATCAAGGTTTCAAGTTTCCAATTTCCTCAGAGTTCTCAGATCAGAGAGGATTTGGAGAGTAGGCCTCAAGTTATGAAAGAGAATAAGCTTCATTTGAATATGGTTTTTTCACATGTGTAACAATAGCAAATTTGACGTACCTGATATATTGTAAATTGGGATTGGATACCAGAGAATGAGGACACTTTGGGATCATTTGGGTCATGCAGATCATTTATAATAGCATCCAGGTAAATCTCTTTCACGATCAACACTTGAAGTTGGAAACTAATCCATTCCTACTCTAATTTTGGCTCTTGGTATATCCTTGGATTTGCATTCATCTTTTCATTCAATTTCAAATAACATGGGAACATTATTTCTTACCAAGCGTTTGGAATGTTGTTGAAAGCTCTTGTGAATTTGCTGCACGTGGTGTGGCCAGCCCGTCTTCGCCTGCCCTAAAGGACGTAGATCCTGACACTGCTCAGGACTTTTGGAAATGCCGTCTCCATCTGAAGTGATTTCTGCTTCCCGGTTTCCGTCTCTTGATGTTTGGGTTTGGGCTTTAAATATCTGTCCACAGCAGTCTGCTGCGAACACTAAAATAGTTTTGTTTTTGAATGTCTGGGTAGGAATCCATTAATTTCCTGATTGCAAGTGCATAGATGAGTGTTCAAAGCAGAAATTTTGAATTACTTCTAAATTATGAAATGTATATAGATTATTTCCTAGGGAACCAGGAGCCATTCTGAGATTTTGGAAATTCAGTGTAGCTTTACCATTTATACTGCATAAAACAGGACCTGATTCTCTTTCCAGAGAGAAGGTTTATTATTTTTAGGCTTTAAAAAGAAGAGAGAATAAGTGGTTACCAAAATTGTACTAAATAATATTACATTTCTGCTTTTAATTATAGTTGATGTTCTCACTCTAAGCTTTTTGGTAGAGTAATAATAGTAACACTGAGTAACTATTATATGCCAGGCACTATTCTAAGTGATAGATACAGATACATTTTATATATGTGTATGTACCTATACATTAAAAAAATTTTTTTTAATGTTTATTTATTTTTGAGAGAGAGACACAGTGTGAGTGGGGGAGGGGCAGAGAGAGAGGGAGACAACAGAATCTGAAGCAGGCTCCAGGCTCCGAGCTGTCAGCACAGAGCCCAATGCGAGGCTCTAACTCACGAACCGTGAGATCATGACCTGAGCTGAAGTCAGACGCTTACCGACTGAGCCACCCAGGTGCCCCTATGTACCTATATATTTAATCTGCACTACAACCGGGTAAGATTGGTACAATTATTATTTCCATTTGATAGACATAGAAATGAGGTGCCAAGTGTTTAAATAACTTATCCAGGGACACTCAGTAGTAAGTGGCCGAGGTGGGACTTAAAAGCAGTCATTCTGGTTCCAAAGCCTGTGCACCTGCCTCATGAAATACAAACTGAATTTTTGCCTTAACTCCAAAAGGTTATAAAAATTTGACCCGCGAGGTAAGTTGGTAAAGTGAGCTAGCTCCTGCGATCTTAGTCCAGGCTCTGCTTAGAGATTATGGCAAGAAAGAGGAGGGGTTCCTCTTCCGGCCTGGGCCATCAGACCATACTGGACCTCTGGGACTGTCCCTGAAAGCCACGTGCTAAAACAGATCCAGATAAATCCCAGTGAGAGGGCATCAGGTCACGGCAGGAACAGGGATGGGGGTGCTTCAAGAAGAGAAAGGTATTGGAGGCAGGCTAACTGTGTCAGTAACAGGAATCACCGTGGTGTACAAAGGAACGGCCTTGGCCCGGGTGGCTCCCGGTACATCACCAGAGACGCTTAAATATGAAATCGGTTTCTTATCAAGCAGCCAGTTCACCTTCACCAAAGGCTCAGACGGCAGATGGGGCTTAGAGTAGGGCAGTGCCCCAAGATGTTGAACACTTAGGACAGCTATGAAGCTAAGGGAGCCATCCCTGGTGATTTGCATTTAGTAGCTCTGGGAAGGGTCTGGTTTTCTGTACTGGTAACAGGCACCTCCAGGTGATTCTGATATAGGCATTCCTCAGTGGTTCTTGGTAATCACTGGACAAGGTTCACCAGTAAGATCCTATCCCACCTGATGGTCTATAAAGCTGTTAAGGGAAGAGAGGGAACCACCGAGATTTCCGAGCAGTTGTGATAGGAGCGGTTTTTTAGGAAGGCCAGTGTAGCTGCAGTGTGCAGGTGTGACTGAGGTGGGAGCAGGCAGGAAACCAGGAAATCATTGTATCACGAATGAAGTCGCATGGGCCTTGAGAGCCTGAACTAAGCCAGTTATCAGTGCCAAGGAAAAGAAAGGGAGAATCTGGAAGAAAGCTAGAGGTTCTTGTGGCCAAGTCATACTTCTGCCAAGAATTATTGTCCCAAGACACAGAATATTAATCGACGAGAAGGGTTTTGAAACACGGCCTATTCGTAAAACCAGTGGAATACATACATAAGCAGTTAAGTGCTGAGCATCGACGAACGACAACTGTACTTAAAAATCATGCAGGTGTGTCCTTGAGCACTCAGATTATAAATTGCACAGCCACATAATTCAGACAAATGGGGCCATGAGCTCTTTGATCCACCTGATAAGCTTTCGTTGCTCTGGTGCTTTGTTTGTTGCTTATCTTTTAAATTCTTCCCTTAAGTGAAATTAAGTTGGACATACCAGTTTGAAGTCGAGAGAGAGGTGGGAGCTAGGGACATATGTTTTGATGTCACCTAGGTACTGATGGAACATACTGCTGGGGGTCTGGAGATGACATCACCCGGGGAGCAGGGGTGGCCAGAGAAGAGAAGCGGATGGAGAACTGAGACCCGAGCACACAGGCACTCAGAGGACACCGGGGGGGAAGTGGGTGCAGGACAGAGACCAGGAGGAAAATCTGGAGAGTGTGAGGCAAGCAAAGCTGTGCGTGAGTGAGCGAGCGAGCCAGGGCTCCTGAGCTTTGGGGATCCACCTATACGATTTCAAATGTTCTGCGTCATATGGATGGTGTTGCTGATGTGACTGATATGCTTGTACACAAGCAGGTCTCCTGGGCTGGACCGCTCAGCCTCCTCGGTAGCCATTTTATGAGGCCTGGTGCATTCCTTGGCCCACTGGTCTCTCTGGCATTTTCTTGCTTTGGTTTCCCACTTTGTTAATGTACTGATGCGTCTGTTATACATCTTCGAGGCTATGAAATTTGCTGATGACTTTTACTCACCTGGAATAAAAAAGCTCTGTCTGTGAGGACGGTGACTGCAGGTCAGGTGCATGTAGCCCAGGCAGGTGCTGGGCTTTTCTGACTTGCCAGGCATCTGACCTGACTCCTAGGTCTTATACAGTTGGACAATCAGGGATCACATTTCGGCCAGTTAAGTCCTTATTGCCCCCATTTTATAAATAGGACCCAGAGAGGCTAGGAACCATGGACTGATTTTACACAGTTAGGGCGTATAGTTATAGACACTGTTTTAGGCACATCTTTAGAGGCGGTGGAGACATCCATGGTCCATGGGGTTATAAAGCAAGTTCTCCTCTAGGAGCTAGAAGCATCATTTATCCATGCCTTCCAGGCATTTCGTGCTCAGGCTTGCCAAATGAAAAAAATTTGAATACAGCTAAATCCATTTACAAGATACGAATCTGACATAGTGCCCCTGACTTTAACTCAACTGGCCACTTGCCCACTGGGCGTCCTTAAGATGCATGTGTGTGCTATAGCTATCAGAAGCTGGATCTGTTGACTGTGCCAAGATCTTCCTGAGACTGGGGGAAAGGAGTGAAGGATTTTGTGACCTTCTTTACAGTGCTGACAAGAAATCGTATACAATTAAAGCATCGAGAACGCTCACTCCGTTGATGATTTTGGAAGAGGCAGCAATACATTTTATTAGTGTTGGAGAACAGCCAAATGCCACACACACACAAAAAATTGTTGAATTTGTTCACTTTTGAACACTTGAAGATCCTGGGCATTCACTTGGTGTCCCATACCCTCAGATGAATGCATGCAATTCATATAAATAGTAAATTGTAGCATACAATGGCTAGTTAAGCAAGAGTTCCTGAGGACTATTGCCCAGAGTTCTTATAGAAAGTTTTAATACTTTTGTTCTCTTTTCTCCCCAGTGATGAGGCATAGAGCAGCCATTTGGAAATAATTTTATATTTTGCATTTTCTTATGAAATGCAAATTTATGACAATGTGATACTGATTTGGGAGTAATCCCAGAGCCTCTGGCCTCGCTTTGGACCCAGACTACTTTTTGATTATAAGCAACCCAGCCCGGAGCACATCTTGGCAAAGAATAATTTCCCTTACCCCTGGATGAGCACTAGGATGCCATAAAGAGTGCACCCTACGTATCAAAGCCCAAGGCACCTCCATGCACCTCTTACTCTGGGTGGGCCAGAGGGACTTGACCCCTAGTCCAATCATGTGATCTCCGTTGGATTCATTCATACTCCTGCAGCACCTGCCATGGTGCTGGCCATACCCCAGCATTTACCCATTTAAGTTTCAACAGGAAGTGAGGGTTAACTCATTTTTTTGCGTCTTTTTTCTCCAAAGGCTCCTTCCCCACTGGCTGAGGTATTTTATCATGTAACAAGCCTCACCGGCAGGTGAGAATCCATGAGCAAACCCCTTCCTTCCAGACAAGAGTATGAATAGGGAAGGTTGCCCCTGCTTCTCCCCACCTCACTATACACCTGTTGGTGGGTGAGACAGAAGACCCCCAATCCCAGCACAGACTGAGTAGGGGACAGATCAGGATTGTCAGGAGGATGGTAAGACCTTTGGATCTTCAGCACACAAAGGAGGCTCCCATAAAATGTTTTTTATTGGTAGTTAGGTCCATCATGAATAGCCTCATCCCAGAAAATAATGCTTATTATATGGCTACATAGCGAAATGGAGACACACAGATATATCTTTGGCAAGTGATAGAAATGAGTGAGATACACCAGCCAAATGCTTCTGATTACCTTTCAGGCCAGCAAACTGGAGAAAAGCCAGGGCCCATATGCCAGGTCAGAATAGAACACTTATGGGAAGTAAAGTCAAGAGATCAGACGTTTCTATGACTTTCTAGAGCACCAGACTTAAGGGTGAGGAAGTGAGAACAACTGCGGACAGGTAATATATCAAAAGCAAATGAGTTCCCAAAGCCCCTTATTTAAGGATATATGTAACTAATTTATAGCAGTAACTAATGGAAACAGGAAAAGCTGGATAGGCAGGTAGCAATTCTTTATGCACAGCCCTGAGGCCGTTCTGTCACGTTGTAGCAATGCTACATTTTACCTGGCGGTTGGTATCTCCTTGATGGGTGACAGTGGTTGTACATAGAGTAGCTGGCGTACCGTTAATAATCGCTTCCGTTTGCTAATTGTTAAGCATGTGACAGGCGCTGTCCTGAGCACACTGGATGCTCTACTGCATTGCATTCTACAACCCGATGAGAACTCTTAGCATCACCTTGTTACAGCCAACCACACCCAGACTCGGGGAGGCCAGATGTCCCGCCCAAGGGAGCAAGGTCTGTCTGACTCCAGACCCCGAGCTCTCAACCCCTCCCTTAAGCTGGAAGAGTAACAATACAGCATCCTTGAAATAGGAGAGAAAGCCAAATAGAATTGTTTATCACAAGACTAAGAGTTTAGGAACGTTCTCTTGTGAGAGAAAAGTTAGGGAGATCAATAATAGCTCTCAACCAGGCCTTGTGTATTCTCCTTGCCTTCAGGGTCCTTAGGTATCTCTTGCTCAAGATGATCATTTGGTGGCATGTCAGTCTGGGCTGGTTTGAGCTCAGTTGACCAACACCATTCAGTGGACTTCGCCCAGAGACCAACTCCTGTGCTTTGACCAAACTCTGTACCCCTACTGCCCGTGCAGAAGTGCCAGCCCCAGGGAGGTCCAGGGAGAGGCCAAGGATAGCATGACCCAACCCTTTATCCTGCTGGAAAAGCCTGTCTTCCGGGAGACTGGAAGGGAACGCCAGCTTTGCTTACAGAACAGGCCCTTCTGGGGGTCCCAAGGGGCTGGTATGGGAAAGGCGACTTGCCCAAAACCAAGCAACAGCAACGACAGAGGGAAACAAGAAAAGCTCTGGGTGTAAATAAGTGTGGGAGATAGCGGGATGAGCAAACGTAAGTATTTCTTTAAGAAATGGCTTTATAAAAATGAAACATGTTTGTTATGAAAATATGTTTCATTACTTGATATTGATTAAAAAAAAACACAACAACAGGTGAAGCCAAAGGAATTAATGAACTTCCTTGATATAAGTGATACTCCTAAGGGTACCTTATACCCTGACTGGGTGGTTCAGTCAAGCATCCGACTCTTGATTTTGACTCAGGTCATAATCTCATGGCTCGTGGGATCGAGCCCTGCATCAGACTCTGCACTGACAGTGTGGAGCCTGCTTGGGATTCTCTGCTCCTTCTCTCTTTCCCTCCCCCACTCATGTGCTCTCTCTCCCTCTCTCTTTCGAATTAAATAAATAAAAACTTTAAAAACGTGATATTCCTAAAATTTACTGCTAAAAATTAAGAAACGAGATTATGAAAGGTCACCTGGGTGGCTCAGTCGGTTAAGCATGCGACTTTGGCTCAGGTCATGATCTCACAGTTTGTGGGTTGGAGCCCCGCGTCGGGCTCTGTGCTGACAGCTCAGAGCCTGGAGCCATCTTGGGATTCTGTGTCTCCCTCTCTCTGCCCCTCCGTGTCTCACACTCTGTCTCTCTCTCAAAATAATGAAGGAACATTAAAATAATTTAAAAAAAAGAGATTAAGAGGTCAGAGCCACTGCTTCCTTCAGCTGCATGCTTCAAGTTCAGCTAGAGTCTTGGTGGTGCAGAAAGGGGAAGTAGCATCCATAACTGTCTCTCCCCCGCCCCCCCCAACCCCCCCTGCTCCTTATGGCTTCCTGTTCTGTGATATTATCTTTCCTTATGTGGGTTTACAGCCTTTGCATTCTGCCTTGTGACCATAAATGCCACAGTTGCTTAGTTTCTATTTAAGTGGAACCAGGGTGTCCCCTCCATTCTTGTTCCATGTTTTCTCCACTCTTAAGTTCTTCATGTCCGTCCTTTCTCTTGGCTTGTCTGGACTGTGTAATCCAGCCACTTGTTAACCAAAGTTTCCTGGAGGCAACATACCGAGAGTGCCTGCGTGTTTGACAACGTCCCTGCAGCCTGTCATCTTGAAGGACAACTTGACTGGGTCTAAAAGTCTTGACGTACAGCTTTGGTCACCTCAGAACTTTGTAGACGGTGCTCGATTGCCCTTTGCTTTGAACTTGCTAGGAATTCAGAGGCTGGTCGGAATCTTTACCCACCCAAGGTGAATTCTGGATGCCCTTAGAATTCTTTTTCTTTTTGTTTTTGTTTCAACCTTGAGGTTAAGTAATTTGCCAAGATATGTATTGGTGTTGCTCCGTATCATTTGTTTTCCTTGAACATCGCATGTCCTTTTGGTCTGGAGAGAAAGAACTTTCATTATTTTAGGACATTTTTCTTTTCTTTTCTTTTCTTTTCTTTTCTTTTCTTTTCTTTTCTTTTCTTTTCTTTTTAATTTTTATTCATTTTTGAGAGAGAGAGACAGCACGAGCAGGGGAGAGACAGAGAGAGAGGGAGACACACAATCCGAAGCAGGCTCCAGGCTTCAAGCTGTCAGCACAGAACCCAACACGGGGCTCGAACCCATGAACCGTGAGATCATGACCTGAGCCAAAGTCGGATTCTTAAGTGACTGAGCCGCCCAGACGCCTCTGTTTTAGGAAATTTTTCAACTATTAAAACTGGATACGTTAGTCTTCTATTTGCTTTGTTCTTTCCCTCAGGCATGTAAATTATGTGTATGGGTTGGCTCCCCTTTGCCCCTGCTTTCTGTTATCTTCTTGAAAATAATTTAATTCTGTACGGATTCCTCCTTCCTCCCTGCCACGGCTCTCCCTGTGTTTCTCCCTTCCTTGCTTGTGTGTTCTTCACTGGCTTTTGCTTATGTTCCCTTCCTCCTCCAAAGTGGATTAATTTTTGAATTTTCGGTTTTTTTGTGCATAACACAAAATGTTGGTTCCACTCAGCATTTTACTCAGCGTTGAGTAGGGCCTGCTGCCAGCAGAGGATAACGTGGGGAAAGAAATGATGGCGGTGATAATAATTACAATCGCAGCTGATGCTTATACGGTGCTTACCACGTGCCAGACATCAGTGCTGCTCATTTTTAACAAATACTTATTTTGAGAGAGAGAGAATGCACGCAAGTGCACGCACGAGTGGAGGAAGGGACAGTGAGAGGGAGAGAGAGAGAATCCTAAGCAGGCTCTGTGCTGTCAGCATGGAGCTGGATGTGGGGCTTGATCTCATGACCTTGAGGTAGATCATGACCTGAGCTGAAATCAAGAGTCAGAGGCTTAACCAACTGAGCCACCCCAGCACCTCAACACCGCTCATTTAATACTCCCAATGACACTTATGACTGGATGCTATTATTATGTCTGCTTTGCAGATGAGGAATCCGAGGCATGGAGTGTTTGGGTAAGTTGCCCAAGGGTAGAGCTGGGATTGGAACCAGGGTCTGGCCCACAGTCCGTGGGCTCAGGCATCCTGGGAGGACATCTCCCATCACTGCCTCAGGCTCACGAGGGCAGGATGCGTCCTCTGTGCTGTGTGCTGTCATTCTGTGGTCACTTGCTCTGCTCTGTCCCCGTCATGTCACCTCCAGCCTCCCGGTCCCAGGTCTAAGGCCATAGAAATGTCAGAGCAATGTAGTTACTTCTTCAGCTGCCTCCCCCGCTATTCTAGGATGCTGAGGTCACGTCTCTTCTGTCCTGATCCCTGCTTCTCCAGGGCCCAGCCACATACCACATTTTATCTCTTTGATCAAAGACTAGTGAGTGGTTTTTTTTTTTCAGGGCCATTCCCCTTATCCTCGGGGAAATTTGTTGCCCTCCCAGCTCCCGGCACACTCCCATGCCTTACTTTGCACTAGTAAAACCTTGGTTTGCTAGCATAATTCATTCCGGGAACATGCTTGTCTTCCAAAGCACTCGTGTGTCAAAGCGAGTTTCTAGAACCATGGGCTCAGTTGTGGTCATGTGACATTCGGCATCACACACTACTCGCGTTGCAAGACGTGGCTCGTTTGTCAAGTTGAAATTTATTAGAAATGTTTGCTCCTCTTGCTCGCAGAACAAGTTACTTGAAATCGGAGGTTTTACTGTATTTGGTAAGCGTGCTGCTTTTCAGGCTTTGGGATTGTTTAATGGAAGACTTTCCTTCTCTTCCATTTTATGCATTTGCTTCTTGGAGTTTTGGTGAGTTTTCCAGCAGGGTGTTCTAGTTAGAATAGCTTCGCTTCACCGTCTTGTACCAGAAATGCTGCTGGGCTCGGTTCCTCCTGCTGCTGGGTTTGCTTCCTGCCCTGTGGCCCCCCCATTTACATTTGTTCCAGAACTAAGCACTCAGTACTTGTTGTGCATCAGGTACTGATAGGCCCTGGGCTGCCCCAGGGAACAAGACAGTCCTGCTTCCCTCTCTGATGTCCCAGTTCAGGGGAGAGACACAGGCACACAAGGAGGACATTGTCCAGGGGGTGGAAGTGGTTGTGAAGAAAAACAAAATAAGGGGATGTGACCAGGTGACTGCTTTCGTCGGTGGTCAGGAACTGGGGAAGGGGGCTTTAAGCACAGGAGCCACCATCGCTATAAGGTTGGAAGCCCAGCATGTCTGGAGGATGTGCCCAAGGGGAGACCAGGTTGGAGAGGCCCCGGGGAGCTGAGGGTTTGGTTCTGAGCTGGGAGGGAGTCCAGTGGAGGGCTCTCAGCAGGAGGTGGGGCCTCATGACGCTCCTGAGGGGAGAGTGGGTTGGAGTAGCACAAGTAGGGAGCAGGTTGTCCTCCTCAGGAAGGAAGCCCAGGGCTCGCCTCTGGGAACCACACAGGGAAGATCAGCGTGGCCCCTGCACAAGGATGGCATGCAAATTCGTGAAGCATTCCATATTTAAAAAAAAAAAAAAAAAAAAAAAAAGGAAGGAAGGAAGGAAGGAAGGAAGGAAGCCAGGTTGGCCTGGATGGGTACTGGCTGTGAAAATGGCGAAGGGTGTGGGTGGTGGCACAGTTGGGCTTTGCTGAGGCGTTGGTGAACTGGGGGCGTGCTCAGGGGGTGGCTCCCTGTGTCCCCGTGGGCGATGGGGAGTGCAGGTGCTGTGCGTGATGCTTCGTGCAGCTCTTGAGTTCAGCTATAAGCATTCCCATACAGTCTCTCTGGCCTCCCCGGAGCTGTCTTTGCGTGCTGGACAGCGCCCAGGACGGTGGCCATGTAACATATGTGTGCTACACTCAGTGCTCCCTGCCAGCAGGTTACAGGCTTGACAGAAAATGAATTGGTGGCCTGGCTTGCCTCTCCCAGCATCCTCCTGCTCAGACTGCCCCTCAGCTTCCCATCAGCACAGGTAGGGTCCCCAAGCTCTTCTGATCCTGCTCCCATGGCCTGCATTTTGGGTACTTGGTAGACAGGGAGGAAAAGGAAGATCCCCCCAAACTCTCACTTTACTGATTATTTCTAGTTTCCATCACAAAGGCTTGCTGGAGGGAGAAGAGAATGAAAGATTAAAGGAAGATCGGGGGTAATTGGCTGTTAGCATCCGTCCCGCACCTGCTGCGGCTGAGCAAGCGTTGGCTCTTCCCAGGAAGCTTAGAAATGAACTGATAACTGAAAGCCTCAGGGCCCATATTTCACCCCTTTACAGAAAGTCCACAGGCCTAAAATTTAAAGCAGACCTTCCCAGGGGCACCTGGGTGGCTCAGTCGGTTGAGCATCTGACTTCGGCTCAGGTCATGATCTCACAGTGTGTGGGTTCGAGCCCCGCGTCTGGCTCTGTGCTGACATCTCGGAGCCTGGAGCCTGCTTCGGATTCTGTGTCTCCTTCTCTCTCTGCCCCTCCCCTACTTGTGCTCTGACTCTCTCTGCCTCTCAAAAATGAAATAAATGCAAAAAAAGTTTTTTTAAGTAGACCTTCCCAGGGGCAGCCCAGTCCTTGTCTCATGACAAGGCTATTCTACAGAATAGCCTGAGTTTGGCAGCGAAAAGAAAAAGAAAGCAAAAAGAAAGACCCGGTGCTTTCGGAAACCCATCCCAGTGGCTTGGCACCGTGAGGCTGTTGCCTCTTCCTTTTTTAGGTACAGGTACAGTTGTCCCTTAAACAACACCGATTTTAACTGTCTCGGTCCACTTCAACGCAGATTTTTTTTTCCAGTAAGTGCAGCACAACTGTAAATATATTTTCTCTTCCTTATGATTTTCTCCATAACATTTTCTTTTCTCTAACTTGCTTTATGGTAAGAATACAGTATAAAATACATAGAACTTGGGAGGAGGGGATGGGCTAAATGGGGAAAGGGCATGAAGGAATCTACTCCTGAAACCGTTGTTGCACTGTATGCTCACTAACTTGGATGTAAATGTAAAAATGTAAAAATTAATTAATTAAAAAATAGATAAGATGAAACGCATAGAACTTATAAATATGTGTTAATTGTTTATGTTATTGGTAAGGCTTCTGGTCAACAGTAGGCTATGAGTCATTATGTTTTGGGGGTGTTAAAAATTATACGTAGGAGGGGCACCTGGGCGGCTCAGTCGGTTAAGCGTCTGACCCTTGGCTTCGGCTGGAGTCATGATCTCACGGTTTCGTGGATTTGAGCCCCTCATTGGGCTCTGCGCTGAAGGTACGGAGTCTGCTTGGGATTCTCTGTCTCCCTCTCTCTGCCCCTCCCCCACTCGCGCTGTCTCTGTCTCTCTCTCTCTCTCAAAATAAATAAATAAACTTAAAAAAAAAAGTTGTATGTAGGTGTTCAACTTCACAGGGGGTGAATGCTCTTCCCCCTCATGTTGTTCCACAATCAACTGTGTAAGTTTTTCCAAAAAATACTTCCTCTTCTTGACATCTTGTTTTGTTTTTTTTGTTTTTGTTTTTGTTTTGTTTTTGTTTTTATTTTTTTTTCAAACGTTTATTTATTTTTGGGACAGAGAGAGACAGAGCATGAACGGGGAAGGGGCAGAGAGAGAGGGAGACACAGAATTGGAAACAGGCTCCAGGCTCTGAGCCATCAGCCCAGAGCCTGACACGGGGCTCAAACTCACGGACCGCGAGATCGTGACCTAGCTGAAGTCGGACGCCCAACCGACTGCGCCACCCAGGCGCCCCTGTTTTTGTTTTTTAACTTTAACAACAACAAAAACAGTCTCCATACCCATCGTGGGGCTGGAACTCACAACCCCGACATCAAGAGTCGCACACTCCACTGACTGAGCCAGCCGGGGGCCCCCTCCTCCCGACGTTTTAACGATTAAATAATACAGAATAAGGCATTACTCATTATATTTGGCACAAATGTTGGGAAGGACACATTTATAGGACACACACTGCCTCCTAAGTAAGCATTATCCCAGACTTTATACACTGTTTTCTCCTTTATTTTTTTTTTATTATTTATTTATTTAATTTTTTTTTCAACGTTTTTATTTTATTTTTGGGACTGAGAGAGACAGAGCATGAACGGGGGAGGGGCAGAGAGAGAGGGAGACACAGAATCGGAAACAGGCTCCAGGCTCTGAGCCATCAGCCTAGAGCCCGACGAGGGGCTCGAACTCACGGACCGTGAGATCGTGACCTGGCTGAAGTCGGATGCTTAACCGACTGCGCCACCCAGGCGCCCCCACTGTTTTCTCCTTTAAACCTTGTCCCATCCTACAGCTGAGAAAATTGAGCCTCGGGTAACATAACAAGCCAAGTCACAGAGCTCGTATGGGGCCCAGTGAGCCAGGGTCTCTGTTGTCTACACACCCTGGGCAGTGGCAGTGATCTGTGAGTATCCCTGTGGATGGCATGTGGTTCATGGTGGTGAGTCTCGAAGCCCTCCCTTCTGTGATCCAGTGAATCCAAAACACCGAGTTTGTCAACGGCTTGTTCGTGGACAGTTTTTAAACTATGCGCTATTAAATCCCTGCCCGGAGCTTAGGCAGATAAAGAAATTTACCCCACATCACACAGCTCGTAAAACCCTAAATCCTGGAAGATTAAAACCAATACTTACTAATACTTCAAGCATGAGGGCTTTGTGATAATTTAGGGAGGATGATCTGTGCTTTCTGAGAATTTGAAATAGTTACTTAAAAAGGATAACAATATTGTAATGACACTATATGGACGTGAAAGAAGAAATGTTTAAAAAATGATCCCTCCCCCAAAAATAATAAATAAATAAAAATAAAAAATGATCCCCATCCTGGGCCTAACCACCCTAACAAATCTCCTGTGGGTGGCTGGCCATGTTTATGCGTACTTTACATAATTATAATCAAGGTCAGGGCGCCTGGGTGGCTCAGTCGGTTGAGCATCTGACTTCGGCTCAGGTCAGAGTTTGCGAGTTTGGGTCCCGCTTCAAGCTTGCTGCTGTCAGCATGGAGCCTGCTTTGGATCCTCTGTCCCCCTCTCTCTCTGCCCGTCCCCTGCTCGCACTCTCTATCTCTCTCAAAAATATATAAAAAAACAAAAATCAAGGCAAAGATCCAGAGGTATTTGCTGGTCACTTCATGAATCATTATAGTATTTTTTAGTGTTGCTACGTTTTCTTCGTTATAGCCATTTTACTGATAGACTAGGATTTTCTTAGCCTTTAGTTCATTTCTCAGTTTTTCTCTCCTCTCTCTCTCTGCCTCACACCCTCACTGCCCTGCAATTTAACATTATCCCTGCTGATCTAAGGGCAGTGATCTGAAATTGCCCCCAGAGTGGACGGAACCCATCAAATCTTGGTTTGGGCTTTTTAAAATAAAGTAGTAATGGGGGGGGGGTATTTCTTACTGTTAAAACATGAAACTTGCTCTCCTTCCTCCCACCATTAGTTTTTGCCAAGCAGTAAGCCAGGACTGCTAGGCACACCTTTAAGAGCTGTTAACATTTGACAATCAGCCGCAACCAAGTTCCGTTAACGGAGCTGTGCTAACTGGTGTCCCCGTTAATGGAAAAAGCATTGTCCACTCTGGTTGCCCAGGTTACGCCTCCAGCGTGTTTTATGTATTAGGTGTGGGCCGGGAGCACTTAAAAATAAATCAGCCGGGTCAAGGCAAACATTAATCCTTACTCCAGAGCTTGTTCTTATTATTTTAAGTTAATGAGCCGGAGCAGAAGCAGTCTAAAGCCCCCCAGTGAACTGCGGGTCAGATGATGTTTTATTTTCTGACCGGGTGGGTGGTCAAGGTATGGACCTGTAGCACATGGGTTTGTATTCAGCTGATCCTAGGTTGGCCTATAGAACCGAGCTCTTCTGCTGATTCACTCTGCCCTGCAGGGAGTTCTTGGGTCTCTAGTGGATGTCATTTAAAGGTTTAGACTTCTGCTCTCAGGAAGTTGACCCATACCTATTTCTGAAGCACTGAGCTAAGGGTCTGGGATGGTAAATGAGCTTTGGGGCCTGCTGCCAGCCTTAGGGGTGTGCAGTCCAGGGGGAGAGCTGTAAACTTGAGCAGGCAACAGTTCAGGTGGCCCTTGGGCTGATACAAGTTTAAGGGAGTGAAGGCTCCTAGGGATGAGGAGTCAGGAGGAGTTTCACGTGATACAGAGGTTGAGTGAGTGAATGAAACTTAGTTCATTCACTCACTCAACTAGTATTTATTGAGCTGGGAACACAGTAATGAGCAAGTTCCTACTTTTGTAAAACTACGTTTGAGTCTAGGAGAAGGCAGATGGCAAAAAGAGGTCATTTCAGAGAGTAGGATTAAAAAAGTTAAAGAGGGGGCACCTGGGTGGCTCAGTCGGTTGAGCATCCAACTCTTGATTTTGGCTCAGGTCATGATCCCAGCGTTGTGGGATCGAGCCCCATGTCGGGCTCTGTGCTGAGCGTGGAGTCTGCTTAAGATTCTCTCTCCCTCTTCTCCCTTCTCCTACTTGCTCTCTCTAAAAAAAAAAACAAAGACAAAAACAAAAACAAAAACTAAAAGAAGATCTAGAGAAAGGGAATAGCACGTGCCAAGGCCCTGAGGCAGCAGGAGCCCAATGTGTATGACCTTCTTTCAGGTCTCAGGTGCAACATCTCCTCACTAGAGAAGCCTCCTGTTCATTCTGTCTCAAATGGAGCATTTCATTTCACTTGCTTCCCCCATACGTTGCTTTACTTTTCTTGCTGGTATTCGTAACATGACTTTATATTTTATATTCATCTATTTGTTTGTTTGCTTTCAGTCCCCAGCTAGAATGTAAAGTCTGTGAGATCTGGGACTTTGTTTTGTTTATTGCTGTTTCTCAGGTGCCTAAAACATTGCCTGGAACACAGTAAATGCTTAGTGAATGCCTGGATAGGCACATAAAAAGTCCATGTGGTTGTGCATAGAGAACAAGGAAGACAGCGGGACAAGATTGAGAGGACGGCATAGATGAGAAGGAGGGTATGCCAAGCAATTCAGAGGGAAAGTATAAGGCCTCTGCAGGGATAGTGCAAAGACCAGACACATGAGGACATAAGGAATCATCTGGAAGGAAAACCAAAGAGCCTTCAGTGGAAATCAGAGAGAACATTAACCCTTCTTGTATCTACTACATTGATCCTTCCTCCCTCTCTTCCTCCTTTTCTTTCTCCCTTTTCTTTCCCTTTCCCTGTTATTGAGCACTTACTAAGCCCTTTTGGCATCAGAGATAGAAAAGAAAAATAAGGTAAGCTGGGATATGTGACTTCAGAGAGAGCAGTAGTCCATCCCAAAGATTCGGAAGGAGAGAATCCAATTACACCAAAATGCAGGAAACTGAATTACCTGGACAGAAACTTTTATGCGTGTTCCTAGCTATTTTTTGTTGCTTACAACATTAACATCGACGAGTGGTAATTGGCTTAAAGATGATAGTTCTGGGAGTTCACGTCTGACTCACTAATGCTGATGGACATGTATCTATTTATATAAGTGACAGTCAATTATTATGAAGGATTAACATAGCAGTTGGTAAATAAGATCAGCATAAACGTGTAGAAGTCGATTCACATGGATTTAATGAAAAGAGCATGGAAATACTTGTACTTACCATGGGAAGAACATGTTTGTGTGTGTATCAGCCTCTTTGACTGGACTTCGCAAGACAAGAAAGAATCGTCTCTTTTCTTTCCCCTCAGGACTAATCCCGGCTAACGGGAAGATGAATGTGACCGTGAAGTTCACACCATTTCACTATGGGATTGCACAAATAAAAATGCAGCTATGGATCTCACAGTTCAACTCTCAACCATACGAATGTGTCTTCACCGGAACATGCTGTCCCAACGTGGCTTTACCGTATGGCTGCTTTGGAATGTCTTTTGTTTCTTCCTAAAATTTGTTTAAAGTAATTCCTAAGTCACCATTTCTTCCCATTCTTTCTTTCTTGTAGCAGAATGCCATTACAACCGTACGTAAGATGACGAGCTTTCATAAAATACTCTTTAAAATATGGGGCGCCTGGGTGGCTCAGTCGGTTAAGCGTCCGACTTCGGCTCAGGTCACGATCTCGCGGTATGTGAGTTCGAGCCCCGCGTCGGGCTCTGTGCTGACAGCTCAGAGCCTGGAGCCTGTTTTGGATTCTGTGTCTCCCTCTCTCTCTGACCCTCCCCCGTTCATGCTCTGTCTCTCTCTGTCTCAAAAATAAATAAACGTTAAAAAAAAAATTAAAAAAAAATAATAATGCACAGAATAGCTCTAGGCTTGTAGTGGTAGTTGTTCCTACTGAGAGGGGAAGAGATGACCAAGAAAAGGTGGTTTGAGGGATACTTGCTTTTACTGATTACCACTGCTGGGCTGGTTGAGTTTTGACCTTATGCATGCATTTCATGTATGTACATTACACATTACACATTACATACATGATCGTATGTATGTATTACACTCTATTTTATTTTTTATTTTTTTTAAGTTTATTTATTTATTGAGAGACAGAGAGAGAGTGGGAGAGGGACAGAGAGGGAGGGATTGAGAGAGAATCCCAAGTAGGCTCTGAGCTATCAGTGCAGAGCCCAATGCAGGGCTTGAACTCCCACACTGCAAGCTCGTGACCTGAGCCAAAGTCAGACGTTTAACTGACTGAGCCACCCAGGTGCCCCTACACTCTATTTAAAAAAAATTTTTTAACGTTTTTTTTTTAATTTATTTTTGAGACAGAGAGAGACAGAGCATGAACGGGGCAGGGGCAGAGAGAGAGGGAGACACAGAATCAGAAACAGGCTCCAGGCTCTGAGCCATCAGCCCAGAGCCCGACGCGGGGCTCGAACTCACGGACCACGAGATCGTGACCTGAGCTGAAGTCGGGCGCTTTAACCGACTGAGCCACCCAGGCGCCCCCCTACACTCTATTTTAAATGTAAATCATAAGACAGGAACAGCATAACTATTTTCAAATTTTCAACATGACGTCATTTTTCTTAATGTTTATTTATTTTTGAGAGAGAAAAAGAACACAAGTGGGGGAGGGTCACAAGGAGGAGGAGGAACAGAGAGAAAGGGAGACACAGAATCTAAAGCAGGCTCCAGCTCTAAGCTGTCAGCACAGAGCCCGACGTGGGGCTCGAACTCATGAACTGTGAAATCATGACCTGAGCCAAAGTTGGACGCCGACTGAGCCACCCAGGTGCCTCAATATGATGTTATAATTAGTTGAGTGCCTGCTGTGCGCAGTGTCCATTGCAAAGCCCTATGGGACACAGTCTACACTCTGAAGACACTCACAGCAGAGGAGCTAAAAGAAGTCAGGTATAACAAGTGACTTCAACATAAGGCAAAAATGAAAATGTGCCACATGGGAGGTTGTTGGTTTTTTTTAAAGACTCATCAGCATTCATGTCAGAGTAAAGGTGTGAAATGAGATTCAGTTTTACTTTGTAACAAATTTTTTCTGAACTTCTATTTCTATTTGACTGTGAGCGTGTATTTTTATATCCCAATATATCTGGTTAAAGTTACACATTTTTCCTAATATGCGTGATTTGTATAAAAGCTAAAGGAAAACTTGTCACAGCATAAGGAAAATCCTTACAGATGTTTTGAAAAGGATAAAGAAATATCTGGAGTTTCCTTTTCACAGAGATACACATCCCACGTTGACATCGTTAAGCATATTGAAAGTAGAGTAACACCCCCATATCAAAATATGAACGAACTCCATGATTATATATTTACGTCATGACTTTCTTCCTAAAAATTCAAAGCAGACTAAATCAATTGTAGGATGTTAGCGTGGCCTGCTGAACCCGAATCCCACAAGTAACCACGGTAGAAATAAAATCATCCTGGCAATGAACGAGTAACATTGGCTATGAGGGAAAGACCGTAGTAATTTTTCTGGTATTAGGTAACTGGCCACACAAAATGCTATTTGCCGTCTCATGTCGTATGCTGTGATGGACAAATGGCTTTCTTAAAGACCTCGCTTGAGTGGATTGTGGCTTCCCAAGACATGTTCTTTTATTTTTATTTTTTTTTATTGAAATTTTTTTTAACATTTATTTATTTTTGAGACAGAGAGAGACAGAGCATGAACGGGGGGAGGGTCAGAGAGAGAGGGAGACACAGAATCCGAAACAGGCTCCAGGCTCTGAGCTGTCAGCGCAGAGCCCGACGCAGGGCTCAAACTCCTGGACCGCGAGATCATGACCTGAGCCGGAGTCGGATGCTTAACCGACTGAGCCCCCGCAAGACATGTTCTTAAATATACGAGGGCGTTGTACGGTGGAAGCACATACCCTGTTTTTAAACTACTATGTTTTGGTCACCCAGCTGGAATTTAAGGTCTCATTTAGTACACACTTGATGTTTTCAAGGACTATGCCTCAAGACCTACGTATCTCCCCAGACTGTAGATAGTACTAGAACATATAAATTCCACCATGAAGGAAGAAAATTATCCTGGCCTCAGTGTTCTCTGAAAGATTCATAGGTTGCTGGGTCTTGTTTGGTTTTTGTTATTGCAGAATATGGTGTATGATGGAATTCCTCAAGTTCCCCGAGTAACTCCTTGTTAAAATTTACCATTTTCTTCGACCCCTTTGTTTCCATCGTCAGCCATTAGGTTGCGTGAGGAGACTGTTTTTCCACGCCTTCAAAGATGTGGAAACAAAAATGTTTCCCAATGTTTATAGCAGAGGTGGTGTTGACGCTCTGATGAGATGTGGACACTGGGCCACAGCTCGCCCCCTGACCCGCTGCCTCTGCCCTGCACGTCGCAGCCCATCAGTCAGTGTGTGTCTTGCCAAAGGGCATGTTCTCTCAGGCTATCGACCTTTCAAGATACTCTTATGTAGGCAATGTTAAGTTTGAGATTGCTGGTGTGTCCCATGTTGTGCAGTGGGGGTAGGGGTTCGGCACGTGTATTGTGATTGTCAGAGTGAATAAACGTTAGGGGCGCCTGGGTGGCTCCATCCGTTAAGCCTCCAACTTCGGCTCAGGTCATAATCTCACAGTTCGTGGGTTCGAGTCCCGCGTCGGGCTGTGTGCTGACAGCTCAGAGCCTGGAGCCTGCTTCGGATTCCGTGTCTCCCTCGCTCTCTGCACCCACCCACCCCCCACTCGTGCTCCATCTCTCTCTTTCAAAAAAATAAACGTTAAAAAAAATTAAGAATGAGTAAACGTTAGGGTATTCCTTTTTCTGTAATGTCATGAACATAAGTCATTTTGCAAAACAAGTGTTCACATATTATAGCTTGAAGAAATGCCTCACAGTATTGAACGTGATGCAGTTCTACTACATCTCGTAATAAATAAGTCCGGTAGCTTCTGTAGGCACGGTAATAGCACTGCCTATACCTACATGTGTCCAAGACAGTTTTCAGTTGCAGAAAAGATCTCAAATATTAGTCCGAGTTGCTTTTTAAAAGATCTTCCTGGCAGTGCCTAGGTGACTCAGTTGATTGAGAATCTGACTCTCGATTTTGGCTCAGGTCACGATCCCAGGGTCCTGGGATCAAGCCCCATGTTGGGCTCCAAGCGGAGCGTGGAGCTTGCTTGAGATTCTCTTCTCTCTCCCACCCTCTGCCCCTCCCCCTCATGTACACATGCGTGTGTGTGTGTGTGCACACGTGCACTCTATCTCTCTAAAAAAAAAAAAAACTTACTGTAAACAGTGGCCATAATCATTCTTTTACTAGGAAGATAAATCAGTATAAGATTTTTTTTTTAATGTAGTAGATTTAGCTGTTGAAAACCAACAGCCTAGAAATGAATCACACTAGACTGTGAGAGCATTTCTCAGTGTGTCACATTGTCTTCTTGTTATATTCTTCGAGAAGGTAAAGAAAAGCACCCATTGGTAGACTATTTTGACACATATGATTATACGCTGGTATACTGACATTGCATTTATTTTAGTAGACCACTGTTTTACTTTTTTTTTAATATAAAGCTTTCTTTCTTTCTTCCTTTCTTCCTTTCTTCCTTTCTTTCAGTAGGCTTCACGCCCAACGTGGGGCTTGAACTCCCGACCCTGAGATCAAGAGTTCCGTGCCCTACCGACTGAGCCAGCCAGGCGTCCTAGTAGACCACTGTTTTAAGACATAAATTTATTTTCAGTGCAGATATAGTCATTAATTGACCAAAAGTCATGGTATTACCAGAAGGAACATTAAAAATAGAAAGCTTGTGGGGCACCTGGCTGACTCAGTCAGTAGAGCATGTGACTCCTGACCTCGGGGTTGTAAATCCGAGCCCCCACATTGGGTGTAGTGATTACCTAAAAAAATCCTTTAAAAAATAGGAACCTTGGGGTGCCTGGGTGGCTCAGTCGGTTAAGCGTCCGACTTCGGCTCAGGTCACGATCTCACAGTCCGTGAGTTCGAGGCCCGCGTCGGGCTCTGTGCTGACGGCTCAGAGCCTGGAGCCTGTTTCAGATTCTGTGTCTCCCTCTCTCTGACCCTCCCCCGTTCATGCTCTGTCTCTCTCTGTCTCAAAAATAAATAAACGTTAAAAAAAAATAAAAAAAAAAATAGGAAACTTGCATTGTTGGATCATATACTAATTTAATACCTGTTTTAAACTATAGATTAGAAGAATTTGAGAGATTAAATGCTCTTTCTAAGAGAGTGGATGTTCCACCAGAAAAGGCAATGACACACATAAATTTTCACCGCCTGCCACCAAAAATAAAGCCCCCAAAGATTAAGGTAACATGCACATTACACTCAACACGCTGGAAGGAATGATAGAGAAGCAAAATAAGTGACTTTTCCTTCCTGATTTGGTCTCAGGAAATTGAATATCACGACTTGAGATTTCCAGTGGATTTATCAAATCCGTTTGCTGTGGCAACTGTTTTAAACCAAGAACCAGGGAAATTGAAGATTAAAGAATTAAGAGAAGGTAACTGGTCGATTCATTATAAATCAGCCCTGGCGGAACAGGAAAGAATTATTGCTTGTTGCATTTTTTTTTTAATTTTTTTTTTCAACGTTTATTTATTTTTGGGACAGAGAGAGACAGAGCATGAACGGGGGAGGGGCAGAGAGAGGGAGACACAGAATCGGAAACTGGCTCCAGGCTCTGAGCCATCAGCCCAGAGCCTGACGCGGGGCTCGAACTCACGGACCGCGAGATCGTGAGATCGTGACCTGGCTGAAGTCGGACACTTAACCGACTGCGCCACCCAGGCGCCCCGCCTCTCGCATTTTTTTTAAAAAATTATTTTATTTTATTTTTACATTTATTTATTTTTAAGAGACAGAGTGAGACAAAGTGAGAGTGGGGGAGGGGCAGAGAGAGAGGGAGACACAGAATCCGAGGCAGGCTCCAGGCTCCGAGCCGTCAGCCCAGAGCCCGACGCAGGGCTCGAACTCATGAACCTCGAGATCCTGACCTGAGCCGAAGTCGGACGCTCAACCGACTGAGCCCCCCAGGCGCCCCACTGCTTGCCACATTTACTGTTAATGAACAGCAGCAACGAAGCTGAGATTGCTGTTGTGTTTTGTCATTAGAAATGTGTTTTTGTCTTAGCAGATGATTCTGATTTGACTCTGGTATAATCATCGTTTGCTTCTGCCCTCAGTTTTGGACCAAGGCAATGAGATTTCAAAAACAAGACAGATGAAGGAAGCACTGTTTGAACAGAAAGTCAGACAGGACACTTATGAAGAGATGGAAAATCACCTTAAGTGGTAAATATTGAGCAATTATTTATATCAAATGAAAATACGGTGTTTTTAGTAATGGCTTTTTTTTTTTTTTTTTTAGTAATGGCTTTTTATACATGAGACACGATGAAATGTAACAGCTTTTTGTGCCCTTTTAGAAGTTTGATTATTCCCTCTCCTCCACTGGCCCTCCGACGTTTCCATTAGGACTAAATTATTGTGAGCAAACACGTTCTTTCCTCAGTGTGACCAGACAGTGGCAGAACCAGGACCCTGCTCCCTCCGGCCACTGCTGCCAGCGTCCCATCTCTCTCTCCACAGGTGCCCCAGCATTAGCCCCCTGTGCCCTGGGCAGTGTGCCCCAGGGGCCTTGCGGGGAGCCCAGCAGTGCGGGCTAGGGGTTAGGAGAGGCCCTGGGGGGGGGGGGTTCTAAAACTCAGCCGTGAGACTTCTGTCTTGTGCTCCGGCAGTCAAAATAGAGCCCTTTCCACAATTTGTTACCAGTTCATATCAGATGCATCCGTGTGCATAGACTCCACTAACGTAAACTGTAGGAACTCTTGAATTGAGCTAAAAAAGACACTGTTAGAGTCTTTGAGAGGCCGCCTCGTCCCACGCCGCACCTCCACGCTTCCTGGACAGAAGAAAGGTGCGCTGAGCCCCAGGGCCCTCACAGATGCCCCCTGCGGCCCCCCTGCTTGCACAGAGGACCACCCTTAGTTTCTCACGGAAGCACCTCTGCTTCCACGGCAGTCTGTATCCACGGGCTGGCCTCCGTTAAATGGGAAGAACGCCAAGTACCTTCAGATCATTTTTTAAAATACTCTTTCCCTATTATAAGAAATGATCATGTTGTCATTGTGGAGAACCTGAAAAATACATATTTTTTAAGTGTAGAGAAGGGAAAAAAAAATCTCTATAATGTGCTAATGACCACCATTAGCCCTGGTGTATTTCCTTCCTTCCGTGCTTCTTTGCAGCATACCTAAAGTCACATCCTAAATTCAGTTTTGTATGCTGTGTTCTTCACTTCATGTTTTCCCCCGGCTGTTTTTGTTGAAAGCTTTTTAAACCTGCCAGTAACACCCATAGACACTTGACATGGGTTCACCGGTCCTGACATTATGCCACATCTACTCCTCCCTCTCCACATACACACGCTTCACGCGCGTCTTTCTTTGAACCATTGGAAAGTAAGTTGCAGATGTCATGAGGCTTCACTCTTAGGGACTTGAGCGTGTAGTTCCTAAGAACAAGGACATTCTCCAACATTACCATGATCACTTCCAAGAACGCTGACATTGATACCGTAATATTATCATCTCCAGCCTATATGCAGATTTACCCGGTTGTCTCAATAATGTCCTTTCTATCTGGCTTTTTTGTTTGTTTTTGGAGAGGAAGAATCCGGCATCCAAAGGTCATACAATATGTATTTAGCTTCTAGGTCTCTTCACTCTCCTTCACTCTCCTTCTCATCGTAGCTGCTATTTATTTTTGAACATGTGCCAGCCTCCACAGTCAATACACTCCATACCAGAGTTTTCTAAACTGTGGTAAAATTCACCAAACTCAAAGTTCACCATCTTAGCCATTTTCAAGGGTACAGTGCAGAAGTTTTTCGTGTATTCACGGGGCTGTGCAGCCATCACCATTACTCGACTCCAGAATATTTGCATCACTCCAGAAAGAAACCCCATACCCATTAGGCAGTCGCTCCCCAGTCCTCTCTCCCCTCCTCCAGCACTTGGTGACCACTATTATATCTCTGTAGATTTGCCTATTCCGGATTTCATTTATTTTTTATTTAAAAAAAATTTTTTTTAACGTTTATTTATTTTTGAGACAGAGAGAGACAAAGCATGAACGGGGGAGGGTCAGGGAGAGGGAGACACAGAATCTGAAACAGGCTCCAGGCTCCAAGCTGTCAGCACAGAGCCCGACGCAGGGCTCGATCTCACGGACTGCGAGATCATGACCTGAGCCGAAGTCGGATGCTTAACTGACTGAGCCACCCAGGCGCCCCTGGACATTTCACTTAAATGGAATCATACAGGGGCGCCTGGGTGGCTCAGTTGTTTAAGCACCCACCTTTGGCTCAGGTCGTGATCTCACGGTTCATGAGTTCGAGCCCTGTGATGGGCTCTGTGCTGACAGGTCAGAGCCCGGATTCTGTGTCTCCCTGTCTTTCTCTCTCTCTCTCTCTCTGCCCCTCCCCAGCTCACACTCTGTCTCTGTCAAAAATAAATAGACATTAAAAAAAAATAAATGGAATCATACACACCCATATGGCCTTTTGTAACTGGCTTCTTTCATTTAACACGGTTTAAGGGTTCATCTACATCATAGCATCTATCAGGGCTTTGTTGCTTTTTATGGCTGCATACTATTCCATTGTATGGCCATGCAGTGTCTTGTTTATCCGTTTCTCGGTTGATGGGCATTGGGTGGTCTTCATTTTTTGGCCGTCGTGAATAACGCTGCTGTGAACATTCACACACAAGTTTTTGTGTGAGCGCATCTTTTCAGTCCTCTTGGGTACATGCTTAGGGGTGGAATTGCTTGGTCGCATGGGAACCCGATGTTCAACTTTTTGTGCCACCGCCACACCGTTTTCCGCAGTGGCTGCCCCACTGAACGTTCCTGTCAGCGGTGTAACCAAGGTTCCAGTTGGCCCACATCCTTGGCAGTGCCGGCTTTGTTGCTGCCGTCATCATCGTCACTGACATCTTCAGTGGGTGTGACGTACCAGTACACCAGTCGCTGTGGTCCTGATTTCCATTTCCCTCATGACTAGAGATGTTGAGCGTCCAGATTTTTGTTTCATTTATTTATAAAGATCCAGCATGTGTTCCTAGAAGAGAAGCGTCATTTTGTAGAACGCATTCTTCATCTCAGCTGTGTTGCTCTAGTCTCCACGGTGTCTGCCCCGCCATGGCCCTGCTCCAATGTCTCAGCACTCCTCTTCCATTGTAGAGTATAGCTAAGACATTCCATCCCCAAGCCGACCATGGTATTCTGATCGGTTCTGGAAGCTGGTTTTTTTGTTGTTGTTTTTTTTCTCCCCAGGCAGGTGCACCTTGGTAAAGATCATGTGTCTTTAAAATTTAAAAAAGACCTTATTGAAGAGCGGCAAAGAGAAAACGCCAAATACAAGGTCAGAAGCACTGTTAGTTTGATGTCGCTGATTGCACTCAATAGGTCGAATTCTGGCTATATGCAAGATGCCACATCAGGAGAAAGAAAACTTAAAGTTGGGGGGAGGAAGCTGATGACAAGTTCATTGTTAACCATAAATCAAGGCCGGCCGTAAGTGTCACAAGAGACCTCTACTAAGTATTGTGGGGATTTCGAAGCCAGAGAGATGAGAGAACTCATTTAATTGAAAAGCTTCCTGGAAGACACGGTATGATTTTGAAAAGCAATAGAGAGGACAGAAGCATTCAATTCAGAGGGAGGGAAACGCCTCAAATTCAGGTTGGACTTCTGGACATTAGGTGCATCTGTCCTGTATTCTGCAGGGCATAAAAGTAAGAGGGACACAAAGACAGTGGCCAGGAGCCATGCCAGAGCCAGACAAAAGGTCCAAGTCAGAGATGCTCAAGGGAGCTAAGCAGAGAGCAGGAAACCGGTTGAGGGGAGGGAGCCACGGCTGGGTCGCCAAGGCAGCACCTGTGGATTCAGGGAGCGGGGCGGGGGGGGGGGGGGGGGAGGGTGGAGACGGGAATGGCGGGGCTGGATCACACCCCTGGGCTTGTCATGGCATGAGAGATGTTGTTCCCTGAGGACAGGTGCAGGGGACACTGGGGACAGGCCTGTAATGGCCGAAGCACAGGACACACACGGGCCAGAGGAGATAGGGCTTCGCTTGCACCTCCTGTCTCGGGGGCTCGGACTTTGGTGGTAGGACTTGCAGAATCACCACCACATTTCCTGTTGGCCTGCCGGGGCTGCCATAGCCAAGTACCCCAGAGTGGGTGGTGTGATCAACGGAAATGTATTTTCTGGCCGTTCTGAAAGCCCAAGATCAAGGTGTTGGCAAGGTTGGCTCCTTGCAAGGGACATGAGGGAATGATCCCTCTCGTTGGCTTGTAGATGATCGTCTTTTCCCTGTGACTTCATAGTTTCTGTGTCCAGATTTCCTCTTCTAAAGGACACCAGTCACACTGGAGTAGGGCCCACGCCGTGACCTCATTTTAACTTGATTACATCTTCAAAGACTGTATCTCCCAATACATCCATATTCTGATGTGACTAGGGGTTAAGATTGCAACATATGACTTTTGGGGACATAATTCAGCCATAACACATATATTTCAGCCCGGGAGTGTGTGCTTCCCACAGTCAGAGACGCACACAGTGGCAGCATTGGGTAGGAGGGACTGCGGAAAAATAGGTATGTTGTCAGATAGGAATATTTTTCTCGTATAGAATACATTTTTCTTCCTCCGTTTTCTTCTTGATTAGAGTCTAAGTCAAGTATCTGAATAAATTTATCTTACTTTTCTTTATTTTTCATGAGATAGACAAAAGAATGTAAAATCATTGCATTAGTAAATCTTAGCATTGAGGGAAGGCACATATTAGATTGGCATTTAAATTTAGGTTGATTAGTAGATCAGTTTCTCCATATGTGATTTTCAAAACAAAATACCAAGTTTTCTGTCCACCCTACAGTGGGTGATGTTTTCTTTAAAGAATTTTTTTTATGTTTATTTATTTTTGAGAGAGAGAGAGAGAGACAGAGCGTGAGCAGGGGAGGGGCAGAGAGAGAGGGAGACATAGAATCTGAAGCAGGCTCTAGGCTCTGAGCTGTCAGCACAGAGCCTGATGTGGGGCTCAAAGCCATGAACGGTGAGATCATGACCTGAGCCGAAGTCCAGCGTTTAACCAACTCAGCCACCCAGGTGCCCCTTATTTATTTTTTTGATGATATATTCTAACTTTTATTTTTTGTATTTTTTTAACATTAATTTATTATTGAGAGACAGAGACAGAGCATGAGCATGGGAGGGGCAGAGAGAGAGGAGGCGACACAGAATCAGAAGCAGGCTCCAGGCTCTGAGCTGTCAGCACAGAACCCGACGCAGGGCTCGAACTCACAAACCACGAGACCATGACCTGAGTCAAAGTCGGACGCTCAACCAACTGTGCCACCCAGGCACCCCTCTAACTGTTTTAGAGTTGAAGGTGATACAGATATGGCACGACCAGGTCAATGTGACCGTTAGGGCTGGAATTGCCAGCATTTGGTGGACGGGCCAACCCAACTGTGCATTCACGTGGCAAGTGTGCTTAGTGAATACTCACTGTCTGTAAGATTTTGCTGGAGAATAAGCCACTTTTCCTGCCCTCAAGAAGGGCACAGTCCAGAAGGGGCAGAGAAACATGAAGGGATGAAGGGGGAAGATGAAAATTTCAGTTTGGGGCATGTTATTGGGGGGACTGGAGGGCATCCAGGTGGCAGCTGAAGGAACAAGTCTGCCTCAGCAGAGAGGTAGCCACTAGACCACAGAGGAGCCCGGTGACCTGGGGAAAGTGAATGGTGCGAGAAGCTGGTAACTCAAGACTGGACATCTAGAGAAGCTCCTGATTTGAGGGAAGAGCAGTGGACGATGGAGAAGACAGAAGGGAAGTGGTCAGGGAGGTCAGGAGAAACGGACAATGCTGAGAAAACCGATGGGGGAGAGATCCAAGATGGCAGGGCCTGAGAAGAACCCATGGCGTTTGGCCATTCGGAGGCCTTTGTTTGCCTTAGCGGCGGCAATCCTGGGAGACATGCGGAGGTAAAAAGCCAAATTGTGATTGCCCAAAGAATGTATGGAAGCGAGTAGATGGTTTCTTGAAAAGTTGAGATGAGCAGGGGCAAGGAGTCAGGGCCTAGACCGTTAGAGGGGGATGAAGTGTCAAGGAGGCTGGTTTCTGAGTTGGCAGACTCGGGCGTGTTTGTACACGGAGAGCAAAGAGCAATCCCAGAAGAAAAGGCTTCTCTGGTCCAGGAAGCAGAGACAGCCATGAGCAGGGGCTGGAGAGAGGCCTGCAGAGAGTAGTGAGCGTCCGCAAAGGTGCCCGAGTAGAGCAGGAAAGGAGCCGTCACACCCTTAACAACACCCACCAGGACCCTGAGCCCCAGTGCAGGTGGACTGTTGCAGAGACCCTACTCTGTGTGTCCAGGAGATTTCATCTGGCAGCCGAATCCTGGCAGGTGACCCAGCGGCAAGGAACACCTGGAGGCCCAAGGCAGGTGGCAGAAAGGCGAATGAGAGAGAGCTGGAGGGGGGTGTGGAGGGAGCGGAGGGAGTAGGCATTATAGCAGGATGATGGGCTTTTCCTCGGGAGATGATCAATGATAGTGAATTCCAAAATGCGCATTGGAAATAAGTAGAGTCTTGATAAACGTATAATACATCACCCTCCTCTCTCTTCTGGCTACCAACCTATTCGCCATTCCCTTCTTTAAGGTGCTTATTTTATTTTATTTTTAGTCATGGTGGAGGTCTGGTGTCTCCCCCACAAAATCTGTATTTTGAAGCTAAGATCCACAGTCAGCTCCCAGATACGTGCACATCAGAGCTGCACAGCTTACCCCCTGGTGACAATAATACAGTTCTCTTGTTTCTCATGTTAGTGTGGTGATCAGAGTACCTTTCTTTCAGTTAGGTCTTTGGAAATGATTGCAAACAGGGGCGTCCGGGTGGTTCAGTCAGTTAAGCATCTGACTTCAGCTCAGGTCATCATCTCTCGGACTGTGAGTTCGAGCCCCGCGTCTGGCTCTGTGCTGACAGCTCAGAGGCCTGGAGCCTGCCTCGCATTCTGTGTCTCCCTCTCTCTCTGCCCCTGCCCCACTCACACGCTGTCTCACTCTCTCAAAAATAAATATTTAAAAAGAAATTTTTTTAAATGATTGCAAACAGCATATGCACAAAGCAAGCTAGATTTAGAAGTCACTTAAATAATAAAAACCACAGGTAAAAACCAGTAAGTTTTTGCAGTGTGCACAGTCCCCTTTTCCCCGAAAGCAGGTGTATGTGGGGATATCAATCCAAGCCCAGCCAGCCAGCCTTCCCGGGAGTGTCCCAGTGTCCCGGGGCTCCTGGTTCAGGGGAAGCAGGAGGTGAGGGAGGGGAGTAGCCTGGGGGGACACTTCCTCCAGGGAAGGGGCAGATCCCCATCCACCTGCACCACCCAGGAGAGGGGGAGGAATTATGGGGCCTTTGTTGAACCTGATGCTGAGATAATCCACTCTGAAGAGCTTGAAACTTTACTGAGACATTAAATTTCTTTTAAATGAAATCTCTGCACTCCCGTAGTTACACGGTTTTTTAAAAATCCTTTCTGTGAATTTTAAATGTCTTGGAAATGATTGCCAGAGCCACTGTCCCCTGGTTATGAAAACAAAGTGCTGGGTCCGTGCGTCTGTAACCAACCCCTATGTTGAAACAGTGAGTGTAATTATAATGGTCACTTGAAACTTCTGTCAGGCTCCCAACCAGACCTCATGGCGGGTGTGGCCGATCACTTGATGGGTTGCTGTCAGTTTGAAAGAGATGCAACGTTGTGCGCGTTTGTATTCAATTTTAATATTTTTGTTGATTAAAAAACCCAGCTAGATAGAGGAGATCCCATTTTGGATGAGGAATTTCAGCGCCTCAAGACAGAAGTCAGCCACAAACGGGTTGTTCATAATCTGGAAGAGGTAGGTAACTTTCCTTTATTTGGGACCTAATTTTTGGTAGCCCTTTATGATGCTTCTTTTTATTATTTATTTTTTTTGTTGTTAAATGTTTATTTATTTTTGAGAGAGACAGAGACAGAATGCGAGTGGGTTAAGGGCAGAGAGTGAGGGAGACACAGAATCCGAAGCAGGCTCCAGGCTCTGAGTTGTCGGCACAGAGCCCAACGTGGGGCTCGAACCCACAAATCATGAGATCATGACCTGAGCCGAAGTCAGATGCTCAACCGACTGAGCCACCCAGGGGCCTATAATGCTTATTTTTAAAACACTGAATAATTTTATAGAAACACTTCCACTAAGAGAGGCTTGCTAACTTTTAATTTACGTTTACATTTTAACGTACATTTTCAGAGTGTTTTTTTTTTGCTACGTTTTTGCAAGCGAAGCATCAAAAGTCATTCATTAATGTTACCCTTGAAATGAACGGCTTTAAATTCTTTGGCTCTTCTCTGCCTCTCTACTTTCTCCTTTTTGGATCTTTTTTGTTGTTGTTTCCCTTTGCTCTCCAGGCCCCTCTGCAGGTCCTCGAGGTGGGTCCCAGGGCCTCGTTCCTTGCCTCCTGCATGACAGGAAGCCAGAAGCCAGAGTCGTGGTCCCAGCTCTACCACAGAGTTGGGACCAGGGAAAAGCCCTCTTAGCCTCTGTGCCTCAGTGTCCTCAAACATAAAAAGGGGACAGTGGCCCCTCCCCCTGAGAGTCCTCTGTCATGTGATAGTGTCTGGTTAAAACCCCCAATTTTTATTTATTTTATTTTTTATTTTATTTTATTTATTTTTTTAAAACCCCGATTTTTAATTTTGAAAATGAAAACAATTCTTAATGTTCCCCACCCCCATCATTCTCGATTTTTATTCCTGGGTTTGCCACCTCTGAATTTTCTTACCTCTTTTCTTCTCCCTACATTTAATCTGGCCACAAAGTCTTGCCCATAGCTCCTCCACGAAAGCACACGTGAGCTCAAGCCTTCGTGTCTTACCCTCAACTATTCCAACAGATTGTTCGTTCATTTATCTGCCCGTCCTCCCTGCCCCCTGCAGCCCACTGCATATGCCAGCGTGAGACTAATTCACTGTATACCCAGCCTGGGGCTCGAACCCACAGCCCCGAGATCAGGAGTCTCACACACACTGCCGACTGAGGCAGCCAGATGCCCTGAGACTGATTCACGTTTGATGCCTTTTTCTTCATAGCGTTTCCCTGCTCAAGAACCCGCAGTGCCTGAGGTTCTGGCTGGCCTCAGTGCACCCCCAGACACCCGTTCCTCCCCAGTCTACACTCTGTGCCACGATATGCAAGCACTGTGTGGTGCTTGAGGGCGGGGCTGAGCAGAGCACTCCTCCTTCTGCACTGGGGGGGGGGGGTTAGGGGGGTCATAGAGTCTGTGCCTCTCAATGTGGCAGTGCCAGCACCCACCACATGGGACTGATTGCTCTGCAAGCTTCTTCCTCTTCAGGGTTGCATGTATTTGCCTGAGCTTCTCTAGACTCTAAAATTTCCTTTAAAAAAAAAAAAAAACATTTACTCACTTTGAGAGACAGCGTGAGCAGAAGACGGACAGAGAGAGACACACAGAATCCGAAGCAGGCTCCAAGCCCTGAGCCGTCAGCGCAGAGCCCAATGTAGGGCTCAAACTCACCAACTGTGAGATCATGACCCGAGCCGAAGTCGGATGCTTAACCAACCGAGCCACCCAGGCGCCCCTAGACTGTAAATTTCTTAAAACCCAAATCGCAAATCCCACGTTTGCCACCCCCACCCCCTGCAAGAAGTCTCTATATTGCTACATACACTTAAAGTGCTGAATAAATGCTCATTCAGTAGCAGAACAAATAAATAATAATTTGATTTGGGATCGAAGTCTTTATTAAATGCTCATGCCTGGAGTTAAATAAATGTTTTTATTAAATGCTCATGCCTGGAGTTGAATTTTAAGTCTAAGATGTGCCTGTGTTCTGTGTTCACAGAAAATCAAGGAATTGCATCCTAATTTTGATCCACTCATTAATAATACTTGGGTCAACAAGTTCAGGGCGCAAAGGCGGTTTCAACAAGCAGCACGCAAGGTGAGTCCCAGCACCAGATGGAAATTTCAATTCGTGTAGCCCTCAGCACAAGGAAATCAAGCAGTGAATTTTTTTATAACAGCTTTATTGAGGGATAATTCACATACCATAAAACTCACTCTTGGTAAAGTAGACAGTTTGGTGGGTTTTAATATATTTACAGAGTGGTACAGCCATCACCATCCACGCTTAAGAACATTTTTTTAAAAGTTTATTGAAGTATAGCTGACATACAATGTTTTATTAGTTTCAGGTGTACGATTTGGCAATCAACAATTAATTTTAGAACATTTTTTATCACCTCAAAGAGAAACCTGGTTCCCATTAGGAGCCCCTCTCCATCCCCCAGTCCCTAGCAACCACTGATCTGTTTCTGTCTCTATGGATTCACCTCTTCTGGACATTTTTTTTTAATGTTTATTTATTTTTGAGAGACAGAGACAGAGTGTGAGCAAGGGAGGAACAAAGGGAGGGAAACACAGAATCCAAAGCAGGCTCCAGGCTCCGAGCTCTCAGCACAGAGCCTGACGCGGGGCTCGAACCCACAGATTGCGAGATCATGACCTGAACCGAAGTCGAACCCTCAACCGACTGAGCCACCCAGGTGCCCCTCGAGCAGTGTTTTCAGTGTGGACTGATGACAATCTAGGGGGAGAGAGGCAGAGCCTGCTGATGGGTGACCTGTGTGTCAACCTCCAGGGCCCTGTAGGGCTCTGCATGTGTGAACAGAGGTGGCCCCAAGATGCTCCAGTGTGGGGAAGAAAGTGGTGGAAAGAGGCAGCACAAAACTGTCAAGGGACGAGGGCACAGGTGTTGACAATGGGCAAACAACAGTGAGACTGGCCAGGCTGGCTTCCCCAGCAGCGGGACCACACGGGCTTTCTGGGGTGAGCCCTCTAGTGTGAAAAAGTATTGTCAGCAGTCATGTGCTTTGCTCTAAGTGATGGCTCAGTCTTTCCCTCACTCCTCAGCAAGACTGTCAGCTCAATGTACAAATATGCGCCCAGTTTGATGACTTATTGCCATCTCCCTGGATCGGCCACAGCCCCATCATCCCCTGCCTGGACCAGGGCAACAGCTCTCCCTGTGTCCAGTGCCCCCATGGCAGCCGGACTAGCATTCCCAAAACTTAAAGGTGACGACACCTCTCCCCTGGTAAAACCCTCCAGAGCCTTCCCATTGCAATCGGAATGAAGTGCACAACTTTTGTCAAGGCCAAGGCCACACTGGACTTATCTCTGTCCCTTAAATAGGTCTCCTTTGTTCCTGAAACAGGATCTTCATACTCGCTGGTTCCTCTGCTCTGAATTCTCTTCCCAGGTCATTCTCTCCTCCTCATCAAATCTGAGATCAAGCCTCACCTCCTCAGTGAGGTCTTGCCTAATTATTCTTGCACCAGTGGCCAGACCAACCCCCTTTCCAGTCCCTCGGTCATGCCCTTGTGCATTTACTCTTTTATCATCTTCATGGTATTTATCCTGTAGATTCATTTAAATGTTTATTGTTATCACCCCCGCACACACACACCAACACACACACACACACACACACACACACACACCTAGAACATCAGTTCTGTGCAGGCAGGACAATTGTTTGATCTCATGGTATCTGCAATACCTTGAACAGAACTGGCCACAGCACTGGCACGTCATACTATGTATTTGTTAAGTAGAGTCCTTTACAGGATGGAAAGGGGTATTAATCATGGAAGGAATGGTCCTTTCAGCCACAGCTTTGTGCACAGGTAGCACTCACCTCCAGTAGCAGGTGCTCTGGGTGCAAAGCACAGTGATAGACAGTTAGCATTGCCCAAAATCCACAGCCCTGTTCCCACACAGTCGTCTATTTATTTGGTCCCTCCGCTCTGAAAATAACACGGCAGGAGCATTATTATTCAGATACACTAAAAAGAAGGAATGTGGGACTAGTCATTCTTTCCACTCTGGAAATAGAAAAACAGGGCTCATAAATTGGGTGGGACAAGGCCAGATGACAACTTGGTCTTTGTTTGTATTCAGGCAAGTCAACATGGCCGAGACCTTGAAGTCCCTGTGGCCTCACCCTGGGGCAGCGTGCCATTTTCCCTGTGAAGTCTGACTTAGAGCCGAGGCCTCAGCCCTTAGCGTGGTTGGGGAAAATGAATTAACTCGTACGTCAAAATGAGCATGTACCAATTTAATAATCTGAAGCTGTCCCTTCTCATTCCAGATCATGGTTCATCGGAGGTTACTCATTATGCTGAGTGCTATTCATAACATGGACAGAGAGACCATAATCAGAAAGCTCAGCCAAGGAAGACAGACAATAACATCAGGTAAAGCACAGCTGTCAGGTGCAACGATGCTTCGGCCATAAGTTCTCTGAACATGATTCTTCTGTGTAATGAGGTTAGCTGCATAGAGGTAGAACAGTTTCATAAATCACATCCATTAGGGTTTTGTTTTGTTTTTTATGGCCACCATAACAAAGCGACACAAACTTAATGGCTGAAAACAAACATAAATGTATTATCGCACATTGCTGGAGGTCAGGAGTCTAAAAATCAAGGTGTCAGTGGTGCTGGCTCCTTCTGGAGGTTCCAGCCGAGAGTCTGTTCTGGTCTTTCCAGCTTCCAGAGGCCCTTTCCTCATACCATTCTGACCTCTTGCTTCAGTCGTGACATCTCCTCTGACTGTGACCCTTCTGCCTCCCTCTTACATGGATCCTGTGACAACATTGGGCCCACCTGGATCACTTTCAAGATCTCCGCATCTCAAGATCCTTAACTCAATCACACCTGCAAAGTCCCTTTTATCATGTAAGGTGATGGAGTCACAGCTCCCGGGGAACTGAACGTGCACATCTTTTAAGGGGACCACCTTTCGGCCTACCCAGGACATGAATCAGATTTCCCCGCCAGGTTTGGTTGAAATGCGCAACTGAGAGTTAGCAAGGCCGACCAACCGGGTCAAGTTGTAGTGTCCGCAAAGGCTGGGCATGGTTTAATCTCTTGTTTTGTGTGCCCTCTGTTCTGTCCGGTCATCAGAGAGACCGGAGTAGTCCATATTCCTACTTGCTGACTGAGTGGCTGCATCTGGTGCTGTCTCAACCTACCATTTGCACAAAAAGCTTTTTATCTCATATCATCTTTGCTACTTAAAGGCATTCCAGTCCTTGGATACCCGAGTTGACTGGGCTGTTGGAGCCACGCTCTCAGTGGCTTCTGGGAGTCCAAAAGCTGTGTCACCATCTACTCCATCTGCGGCTTGTTTGCAGACCCACGGGCAGGCCCCTGTCCTTCCAGACCCTTCCCGCCCTCCCTAGCCTGAGGCCTCTGAGCCTGGCTCTTTGTTCTTCCTCTCCTTCAAGATCTGGGTAGGTGTTTTTTTTTCAAAATATTTTATCGAATTTTAATCCTTTTTTTTTTTTTTCTTCATCCAGTGCTGTTTATTGAGTCCATTACCAGAGGAAGAAAATACTTGCCATTTATCACAAAATAGTGGGCTGGGCTTCACCACAGGAGGGTGTGATCTGGGGGGCAGCAGGTGTGAGGCTTGGAGTCCTGCAGAGGACAAGCAGCCTGTCCAGACCTTCACCATGGACACACCCGACAGTCATTGGCCATGTCCCCAGCAGTATCCCATCACTTGTCGCAGGCAGGGCCCCCAAATCAGAGCCAAGGAGAGACCCACATAGCCCCAAGGGAGGGAGAAGCCCCGGTTCTTCCTCCCCTTCAAGATCCAGATGGGTATTTTGTTTTTTCATAACATTTTATTGCACTTTAATTATGCTTTTTTCTGGGGCACCTGGGTGGCTGAGTCAGTTAAGCATCCAGCTCTTGGTTTGGGCTCAGGTCATGATCTCAGGGTTTCATGAGTTCGAGCCCCACATCGGACTCTGCTCTGGCATCGGAGAGCTTGCTTGAAATTCTCTCTCTCCCTCTCTGTCTGTCCCTCCCCCACTCGCGTTGTCTGTCTCTCTCAAGTAAACACATAAATAAACTTTAAAAAGAAATTACGTTTTTGGGGCACCTGGGTGGCTCAGTCGGTTGGGCATCAGACTTTGGCTCAGGTCATTATCTCACAGTTTGTGAGTTTGAGTCTCGCATCAGGCTCACTGCTGTCAGTGCAGAGCCTGCTTGGGATCCTTTGTCCCCCTCTTTCTTTGCCCCTTCCCCACTCATGTGTGCACGTGCTCTCTCTCTCTCAAAAATAAAACATTTTTTTTAATTATGCTTTTTTCCCCTCCTATATTATTTTGATGTCCGATATTGATGTTTCTAATAAAGGAACTCTTCAAGTATTGTTTTGTTTTGTTTTTTAATTTTTTAAAATGTTTATTCTTGAGAGAGAGAGACAGAGACAAGAACTCCAGTGGGGGAGGGGCAGAGAGAGAGGGAGACGCAGAATCCGAAACAGGTTCCAGACTCTGAGCTGTCAGCACGGAGCTGGACTCGGGGCCCAAACTCGTGAACCATTAGATCATGACCTGAACCGAAGTCGGACACTCAACTAACTGAGCCATCCAGACACCCCCTTTTTTTAAAGTATTGTAAAGTTTACCTGTTAATTATATATGGACCCATGTAAAATGTCTTCATGGTTTTTTTTTTTTAGTTTTTTTTTAATGTTTATATATTTTTGAGAAAGAGAGAGAGAGAACATGAGTGGGGGAGAAGCAGAGAGAGAGGGGGACAGAGGATCTGAAGGGGGCTCTACGATGACAGTAGAGATTCAGATTTCAGGGCTCGAACTCGCAAACTGTGAGATCATGACCTGAGCCAAAGTCGGACGCTCAAGCAACTGAGCCACCCAAATGCCCCTTCATATGTCTTTTTTTAATATGATCTTTTTCTTTGCTGACAAGGACAAAGAATATTCATTAGCAATCCTTTCGTTAGGAATTATAGTTTTTTTGGAGGTAAAAAAATGAAATTTTTAAAAATTGGAAAAGGGGTGAGATAAAGAACTAAAGAAAACTACAAATGGGACCGTATGCATAGACTTCTATTCTTTTCTTCTTTTTTTAATTTTTTTTAATTTTTATTTTTTAATGTTTATTTTATTTTATTTTTTTTAATTTTTTTTTTCAACGTTTATTTATTTTTGGGACAGAGAGAGACAGAGCATGAACGGGGGAGGGGCAGAGAGAGAGGGAGACACAGAATCGGAAACAGGCTCCAGGCTCTGAGCCATCAGCCCAGAGCCCGACGCGGGGCTCGAACCCACAGACCGCGAGATCGTGACCTGGCTGAAGTCGGACGCTTAACCGACTGCGCCACCCAGGTGCCCCAATGTTTATTTATTTTTAAGAGAGAAAGAGAGACAGAGTGAGAGTAAGGGAGGGGCAGAGAGGAAAGAGAGAGAAACAGAATCAGAAGCAGGCTCCAGGCTCTGAGCTGTCAGCACAGAGCCCGATGCGGGGCTCGAACTCATTAACCGTGAGATTATGACCTGAGCAGAAGTCAGATGCTTAACTGACTGAGCCACCCAGGCACCCCAGACCTCTATTCTTTTCCACAATGGCATGCAGCACGTATCCACTAATTGGTGGGTGGCAAATAAGAAACTGAAGATGGTAATTTCACATAAAAATACCCCAAGAACTCCCCCAAAGTGCTCTTTTGTTTTTCACCCGCAGATAAGAATTCGTTCAGACACCTCCTGTCCCAGATCAGTCGAGATGATTATTCCAGCTCGTTCTTTGTCTCACCCAAGAAAGTGCTGCCCTTCGCCTTCCCATCCTACAGTCCTCCTCAGAGCTCCAACGAGTTGGTAGGTGCTGTTGGGCTGTGGGGTGGGGACGGGGCGTGAGCAGATGCTTGTTGGGCAGATACCAAGGCAAGCCGTACCTCAGTCTCTGTCCCTTCACCTCCCCCTGAGAAGCTCCCAGGGGACACCTGTGCCCAGGGACTTGTGATCAGTGGGAAACCAGGGATCATCTACTGCCGCCTGCCCGGCCCCTAACACACATGTGCAGAGCTCCCTGGTAATCTGCACCGGGTGGTTTCCAGCCTGGAAGCCAGCAAGAACCCCTCTGGACAGCCCAGGGAACCGGGCCTGAGAGCCGAAGGGCAGGTGGAGAATCCGAGAAGGCCAGGCCTGGGGAGGTGGGCCCCACTGCGTGGGCAATGGGGCAGCCAGGGACGAGTGGCCCCGGGGTCTAACACTCGAAGCCATGAGACTCTCAATTCTCTCTGTCTCTCTCTCTCTCTCCTTCTCTCTCACCCTCTCTGGAAAGAGGTGCGACAGTTCATTTTCTTGCCTTATGGGCATGATGATGCATTAAAATAAAAATAATAGCTGACTCTTACATTGCACTTACCATGAATCAGGCAGTGCCTGAAATGCCTCACTTGTAACAGTTCATTTAATCTTCAACGAATCTATGTGATAGGCTTACTGTTTTACAGAGGAGGAGGAAACTGAGACACAAGGTCATATGGCCGGTAATAAAATGTAGCCTAAGTTCATGTCCTTAGCAATAAAAGGCATCTTTAATTTGATGCTGAGGGACACCTGGGTGGCTCAGTTGGTTAAGCGGACAACTTCGGCCCAGGTCACGATCTCACGATTCGTGGGTTTGAGCCCCACGTCGGGCTCTGTGCTGACAGCTCAGAGCCTGGAGTCTGCTTCGGATTCTGTGTCTCCCTGTCTCGCAGCCCCTCCCTGCTCACACTCTGTCTCTCTCAAAAATAAACATTAAAAAAAATTTTTTTTAATAAATTGATGTTGAAAGTGCACAGGCAAATTATTTATTTATGTAATTTAAATGTTTTTTATGTTTATTTCTTTTTGAGAGAGGGAGAGACAGAGCGTGGGCAGGGGAGGGGCAGAGAGAGAGGGAGACAGAGAATCCAAAGCAGGCTCCAGGCTCTGAGCTGTCAGCACAGAGCCCGATGCAGGGCTCGAACTCACGAACCACAAGATCATGACCTGAGCCGAAGTCAGACGCTCAGCCGACTGAGCCACCCAGGCACCCCTAATTTTTTACTTTTAAAGAATAAGCTTGCCATTCGCATCCTACGATGTATTTTACACATTGCCGGTTCATCTACTCGAGAATTGCAGGACTGACTTTAGAAATTCCATGTGTTTTCTGCATTAGATAATTTTTTTTTAATGTTTATTTATTTTTGAGACAGAGACAGAGCATGAACGGGGGAGGGGCAGAGAGAGAGGGAGACACAGAATCGGAAACAGGCTCCAGGCTCCGAGCCGTCAGCCCAGAGCCCGACGCGGGGCTCGAACTCCCGGACCGCGAGATCGTGACCTGAGCCGAAGTCGGACGCTTAACCGACTGCGCCACCCAGGCACCCCTGCATTAGATAATTAAATGACCTAAAAGATCAGACTACAGAATCCCTAGGGAATAATAGATCGGTGATTTTCAAGCATTAATAAGCACACTTAATGATCAATGGGGTGCAAAGGGTGAGAGGGATGAAGAGATCACTGTGCTGTGGGGCGCACGTCATTATTTTTCAGTCGTTCCCATCTCACACATTCCATCCGGCATCTTAGTCCTACAAAGACTTCTCTGCCACTCAGGGTTGATGAAAGAGTGCTCAGCACTCCTGTTTATAAAGGATTGTATAATTCATTCCACAGATACTTTATCTCATCAATTCTTTTTTATTACCATCTTTGAAATTGGGAAATGTCTTATAATGGATGGCATGTTAGCATTGCATCGGATTCATTTCATGATGGTGTCTCAGATTGGGTGAAGTACAGTATTTATCGAATGTCCATAGTATGTCAGGCAGTGTTCCAGGTTCTCTGGGTGATGGAGGCAGACGGCATGCAGGAAGGTAATGCTTTGGGGATCAGCCCCTGGGGAAGGGAAGCAGTGGGAGCTGGCATAGGACAGAGAGAGGAGAACTGCCCTCCTGGGCAGAGGCCTCAGCTGAACTCGCCAGGGGCTCTGAAGCTGGGGCAGCGTGAGGCCACCCGGCATTTATACCTTTGTTTCAACTTGAGGTTGTAGGCAGGCCTCCCTGGGTGGGGCACAGGACCTTGAAGGAGGCAGCTCCCTTCAACCAAAGCAACCCCTGAAGACGGCTGACCCCTGAGAGTTGTTTCTGTCGAGAGGACTCCTTGAAGTAAGAGGACTGAGTCCGTTAAGCCTGATGGGGATTCTGGGTGGCATATTGCAGCACCCACAACAATAGGAAAGGAAGAAGGATCACAGACACTATGAGACGAGGGGAGGTTGGTCAGCACTGCCTCCATGCCTCACACATCAGGTAGCAACTGTGGTCACGGGAAAGGTGACGGGAGGTAGAGGAATAGAAGCGTAGCCGCTTTCGCCCAGCGTTGATTATGTGTCCTTGTCTTTTGAATTTCCTCATTTTAGGCTCCTGATGGCCTTGGACCGGTCCCAATTAAATCTTCGGAAATCCAAATCAAGCAGAGTTACTCTTTCTTCAATCTGCAGGTCAGACCTGTCATACGGGATTAGCTAATGGGTTTCTTATGAAGTGTACAAAATATTCTTGAATTTGAATTGCATTGCTGGTTTTGTTCTTTTATAGTTGATACACTAGAGCATACCGTGTGTGTTCTTCTGCTATCATTTGGTGGTATGTGCGAGGTGTAACATAACGTGGTTTCTCTTTACCCTGGGGATATATGGTATATATCGCGTGCGTGAAGCTTTCCGAACTACATATATTATAAACTTTAAGAAAAAGCACAAGGTGAAGTGAACCGAAGTTAGTCAGCCTTTCTTGAGGTATACAGCCACTTCTGGTTTCGAAAATATAAGTATTTTAAATCACTGGTTTGTTAACCAGTGTTCGGTGTATTTCTACAGATGAGCCCTGTGGTACAGAAGAGTAATGGCAAATGCACATGTGTCCTGGGACCCAGAGCAGGGATCGGGAACAGGGCTTGGGACTTATGCTAATGTCCCCCAGTGCTGGGCCAAACCAGTGCTTGACTGCACAAGGTGATGGCTGCAACCCGGTACTCGTGTTCCTTTTATCGTTGGGCAACTCAGAAGTGCTGTTATTGAGAATGAGATCCCATTCATTGGTAACGGGCGTTTTAAGAGCGTTTAGTCAGTTGTCTTCTTTGACCTCAGGTTCCTCAGCTGTACAAAATTAAAGGGTATCAGCCATTCTGTGTCCAGAGATCGTCAACGAGCTACAGACCTCAAAAGCTTGCTCGAACCCTGAAGCAAGGGGCTGAGGTAACACAACCCCCACCTTTAAGCATTTCTCTCGGGGGGCCTGGGTGTCTCCGTTGGTTGAGCATCAGCTCTTGATTTGGGCTCAGGTCACGATCTCACGGTTCATGAGATCGAGCCCTGAGTCAGGCTTGGGATTCTCTCTGTCTCTCTCTCTCTGCTCCTCCTCCACTAGCACCCTTACGCGCTCTCACTCTCTGTCTCAAAAATAAATAAATAAACATGAAAAATAAAAAGAAGTGCTCTTATGTTTCCGCTCTTGTCCTGGTGTCAAGACTGACACGCTGCCTGGTCCCTTCACAGGATGAAGCCACCACCATCATAACTCTGCCCAAGCAGGACGCCACAACTCAGCTCCCTGGCAAGACCTCGGTCTTGGGCATGAAACCACCTGAGGCCTTAGCCAGGTCTCCAGATTATGACCCGCTTTATATTTTTGTAAGTGACAACTGGCAGAAGTCTCATGTTGTATGTGTCTCTGTTTCAAAAGTTACTCTATAAGAAAACAGAAGCATTACTTGGGAATATTTTTCTGTCTTTGGAGTTTCAAGCGTTAAGCGATATCTCACCTTTGAAATCGATTGCCAGCATTTATTGTTTGAAGAATGTCAATGTTCCTGTCTTCTAGCAATTCCAGAATTTATTTATGTTTATGAAAATACCTTTATGGTCTTTTCTAATTTCATATAATTATATAGATAGATAGATAGATAGATAGATAAAAAAAAAAAAAAAAAGAGGGCACGTAGGTGGCTCACTCAGTTAAGCATCTGACTCTTGTTTTCAGCTCAGGTTGTTATCTCACAGTTGTTAGATCGAGCCCCAAGTCAGCGCTCTATGCTAGGCACGGAGCCCGCTTAAGATTCTCTCTCTCCCTGCCCCTCCCCTGCTTGGAGTCTCCCCACTCTCTCCCTCTCTCTCAAAAAAAAGAGGAAGAAGAAGAAGAAGAAGAAGAAGAAGAAAGAAAAAGAGAAAGAAAGAAAGAGAAAGGAAGAAAGAAAGAAAGAAAGAAAGAAAGAAAGAAAGAAAGAAAGAAAGAAAGAAAGAAAGAAAGAAAGACAGCAGAAAGAGAAAGTTAAATCAACCCAAACCTCATCACTCAGAGCTCTCTGGATGCCTTATTTCTTCCTTGGGCATCCCTTCCATACTTCTACCTCTGTCTCCCAGATTTCTGTTCCACTTTGTTTCTGTAGCCACACTTGATTAACTTCCCTGAAGCACACCCTAACCATGCTACTGTCCTGCTCCACATTCTTCACTGACTCCCCATTTTCTTCCAAATTAAGTCCAAGCCTATGTGAGACCAACAACAAGACCACACCCCCTTCTCTGCGTCCCTGCGTAGTTCCCTGCCAAACTCGGTGCACTTTCCTCCCTCACCAGGCCTCCACTTCTGCTGATCTGCCCTCGTGGGGTCCCTTCTCCTACCCTTATATTTCTCCCTACCCAAGTCCCAAGTGAATGAAACGCTGACAGGAAATCTGATGAGGTTCTATGTAATGATGGGATCATCAGTGAGATGCCACAGTAGTTGCCCAAGTTATGGTTTATGTTTTAAAGACAGACACACACATACATACAACCAAGAACAACCTTAGATACTAGTTGAGAAAGTCTCTTTGGAGAATCTCCAAATGGGAATCTCCATCTCTAATGCGGGCAGAGATGCTGATACTCACACCAAAGGTCTCTCAGTCAGCTAGTGGGAGACGTAGGACAGAAACCTGCCTATTTCCTGGTTGTTTGCCTCAGGGCTCTTCCTCCGAATTGTGTTGCTTTCCTACATTAGCCATTATGGGGCATTTTTTTCATAGTCACATCGGTTGAGAGGAGTGTTCCTTGGAGACTTAGAATCTTAGAGCTGGGATAAACTCACAGGATGTTTAACTCAGAGATTTTCAAACTTCATTTAGAACTACAGTCCTCACATCAGCTGAAATGTTTCGTCAGAAGGCAATAGGTAAAATGACCTAGAATCCTACTTACTTGCTGGGATGGCAATGGGGTGGAAGGCTCTCCTGAGGAAGATGTCCCTGCAAAACTGTGGGGCTCCCCACAGCAAGATTTGAAAAACACTCTTCAATCTTTTGTCCCCCAGATTCACCCATTACCACCCCTTCCCCGTTCTAAAAGACAGGAAATTGGTCTAAAGGAGTTACCGGAATTTTCCATAGTCACACTCATACTTCCTTGGAAAATATCAGTAGTTACTTATTAACTCATTAATGCCACAAATACTAAGAGCATGCCTTAGGTTAGGAACCTAAGGCTAGGGGCAGTTCATCAGAGGGACACAACAATTCTAAATATTTATCTACCTAATAACCAGAGCTTCAAAATACATGAAACAAAAACCCATTGAAATGCAAAGGAAAAAAGAGACAAATCCACAATTATAGTTGGTGATTTCAATACCACCCCCCTGTCAATGTTTGATAGAAGAAGTAAACAGAAAATCAGTAAGGATATAAAATATTTAAATACCACTATCAGTCAACGTCACCTAATTGGCATTGCTAGAATACTCTACCCAAAAGCAATAGAATGAAGATTCTCTTCAAGTGTATACAGAAAGTTTGCCAAGATAGACCATATTTGGGACCATAAAATAAGTCTCAATAAAATTAAAAATACTCCGATCATATGAAGTATTTTTCTGGTTTTGAAGAACTTGAATCAGAAAAGAAGAGCCTAAAGATATCTACAAACCTCCCCTCAAAATTAGGAAGCTGAATTAAATACTATAAAATAGGCTATATTGGGGCACCTGAGTGGCTCAGTCAGTTAAGCATCCGACTTCTGCTCAGGTCATGATCGCACAGTTCATGGGTTCGAGTCACGCATTGGGCTCCATGCTAACAGTTCAGAGCCTGGAGCCAGCTTTGGATTCTGTGTCTCCCTCTCTCTTTGCCCCTCTCCTGCTCTCTCTCTCTCTCTCTCTCTCTCTCTCCCAAAAATAAATAAACATTAAAAAATTTTTAAATGGCCTATAGTCCAAGGAAGAAATCAAAAGAGAAATTGGAAAGTATTTTTAACTTAGTGAAAATGAAAACAACAAAAAAAAATTTGTGGGAATTTTATAATGCTGTATACCTACATTAGAAAGTAAGAGTGGGACTTAAATTAATGTCCTCAGCTACTCTTTTAGAAATTCAAAAAAGAAGAGCGGATGAAATCCAAACTAATCAGAGAAATAACAAAGATTAGATTGAAAACCAGTGAAACAGAAAAAAGAAAAACAATAGAGAAAAACTAGTTCTTTGAGAAGATCCGTAAACTGGATAAAACTGTAATCTAACTGATTAGGGAAAAAATGGTTAAAAGGCATAAATTATCAATATCAGGACTGAGAGAAGTGACATCACTACAGATTCTATGGATATTAAAAAGATAATAAGTTAATGTTATGAAAAACTTCATGCCAGTAAGTTCAACAAGTTAAATGGACAAATTCCTTAAAAGGTACAAAATATTAAATCTTATTCAAGAAGAGATAGATAACTCTGCTAGCTCTATATCTATTTTAAAAATTGAATTGGTGATTAAAAGCCTTCCCACAAAGAAAACTGTAGGTACAGATGCCTTCACTGCGGAATTCAGCAATCCTGTTAAGGAAGAAATGATACCAAATCCACAAAAACTCTTCCAGAAAAGGGAAGAGGAGATCACTTCTCAACTCATTCTAGAAGTCAGTATTACTCTAATGCCAAAGCTAGACAGAGACATTACAGGAAAAGGATCAGCAAATATCTTTCATGAGCATAGATGCAAATAAATAAATACATGAACAAGCAAATAAAATTTTAACAAATCGTGTTCATCACACAAAAAGAATAATGTATCATGAGCAAATAGGGGCTTATGCAAGAAACACAAAATTAGTTTAATGTTCAAAACTCAGGGTACTTCACCATTTTAGCAGACTAAAAAAGAAAAACAACATGAGCATCTCTATAGGTACAGAGGAGCAGTCTGTCATTCCTGATACTTAGTCTCAGTAAGTGACAGACAGATGGGAACTTTCTCAACCTGATAAACAGTATCTGTTAAACACCTGGAGGGGTACCTGGGTGGTTCAGGCAGCTAAGCATCCACCTCTTGATTTCTGCTCTGGTCATGATCTCATGGCTCGTGAATTCGAGCCATGCATCAGGCTTTGTGCTGACAGTACAGAGCCTACTTGTGATCCTCTCTTCCTCTCTCTCTTCTCCTCCCCCACTCACGCTCTTTCTATCTTTCAAAATAAATAAACATAAAAAAAAAAAACAAACCAACCTGGAGCTAGCACAATACTGAATGGTAAATGATTGAATCCTTTTCCCCTAAGATCAGGAATAAGGCAAGGATGTCTGCTCTTACTAATTCTATTAAGATTGTAACTATAGCCAGTGTAACAAGTCAAGAAAAAAGAAATAAAAGTCCTCTATATTTGAAAGGAAAAAGCAAAACTATCTGTATTCAGAAACAAAATTATTGTCTATGCAAAACATACAATTGAATCTATCCCAAAATCTGATAAAACCAATAAGTAAATTTACCAAGATTGCAGGATATAAGATCAAGACACAAAAATCAGCTATATTTCTATAGACTGGCAACAAACAGTCCAAAACTGAAATTTTTAAAATTCATTTCACTGAACAATAGCACCAAAAAATATGAAACACTTAGGGATAAACCTGACAAGAGCGTGTAAGACTGATACACCGAAATTAAGAAAAATTGCTGAGAGAAATCAAGAAAGATCTAAATAAATGGTGAAATACACCATATTGATGGATTGGGAGATTTAATATTGCTAAGACATCACATGTACAAAGTAACGTAAAAGTATTTAACACAATCCACTCGAAAGCTTGCAGCCCACCCCCACCCCACTTTTAAAGAAATTGACAGGCTTACTCTAAAATTTATTTGGAATGCAAATATATCCAAAACAACTTTGAAAAACAAAGTTGAAGGATTTACATTACCTGACTTTAGTGGGTATTGTAAAGCTACACTGACCACAACAGTATGGTATCAGCATAAAAACAGACAAACAGATCAATGGAACAGAACTGAGAATCGAGAAATAAATGTGTTCATACATACATGGCCAGTTAATTTTTGACAAAGCTCAAAGACAATTCATTGGAGAAAAGATAGTCTTTTCAAGAAATAGTGCTAGGATATTTGGGTATCTATTTACCAAAAATAAAAATAAAAGAACTTTAATCTGTACCTCACACTGTTTACAAAAATTAGTGGAACGTAGACCTAAATATAAAACTAAAAACTAGAAAAGTTCTAGAAAACACATAGAAGAACATCTGTGTGTACTTGGGTTAGACAAAGATTTCTTAGAACACCAAAACCACAATCCATGAATGGGGGGAAAATGGATTAATAAGATTTGTCCAAAGTAAGAATTCCTGCATTTCTAAAGACACTGTTAAGAAAAGGAAACGATAAATCACAGATTTGGAGAAAACACTTTGAAATCACAATATCTGGTAAAAGACTTATATCCAGGATATAGAAAGAACTCTCAAAGCTCAATACTAAGAGAACAACTCAATTTTGTTTTTTATTTTTTGAGAGAGAGAGAGTGAGAGAGCACATGCATGCCATAGAGCAGGGTAGGGACAGAGGGAGAGAGAGAGAATCTTAAGCAGGCTCCCTGCCCAGCACAGAGCCCGATTCAGGGCTTGATTTCATGACCATGAGATCATGACCTGAACTGAAATTGAAAGTCAGATGCTTAACTGACTGAGCCACCCACGTGCCTCAACAACCCAATTTAAAAAAATTTTTTTTTAACGTTTATTTACTTTTGAGACAGAGAGAGACAGAGCATGAATGGGGGAGGGTCAGAGAGAGAGAGGGAGACACAGAATCCGAGGCAGGCTCCAGGCTCTGAGCTGTCAGCACAGAGCCCGACGCGGGGCTCGAATTCACGGACCGTGAGATCATGACCTGAGCCGAAGTCGGACGCTTAACTGACTGAGCCACCCAGGCGCCCCTCAACAACCCAATTTTAAAATGGACAAAAGATCTCCACCAGAAATACACAGGTGACAAATATGTACATGAAAAGGTGCTCAGAATAATGCGTTATTAGCAAAATACAGATTAAAACCACAATGAGATACCTCGTTAGAATATCTAAAATTAAAAAGACTGCTGGTGAGAATGTAAAATGGTACAACTACTTTGAACAACAGTGTGACAGTCTCTTACAGAGGTAAAAAGTTAGTAGTAAACACATACCTATCATATGATCCAGCTATTCTGGTCCTAGGTATTTACCCAAGACAGATGGAAGCATGAGGCTTGAGTAAGAATATTCATAGCAGCTTTATATGTTTCCCAACCTGGAAAAGAGTGACCACCAATAGGTTAATGGATAAACAGACTGAAGTATTAGTATCCAGTAGACTACTCCTCAGTAATAGAAAGCAATGAACCCTTTTTTGTTGTTACTGGTGGCGATGGTGGTGGTTTGCCAAATGATCCTTTATTGAGATATTTTCCGTTGTTGTTATTGTTCACTAGCTGGGCATTCACCGCATCACTATTGATGTCATCTACGATGTCATGAGGGTGGCGGCCATCAGCATTGCAGCCCACGGACTGGGCAGTCCCCGGGATCTCTTTAATGGTTCCAGAGAGTTCTCCGGCTAAAGATCGGCGCCGCATCTGTTGGGCAATGTTGACGCTCTCGTCAAAAGTGATATTTCCACCGTGCTTACTGTTTTTCTGCTCCTTTTGTCTCTTGGTGGTTCCTTGAGGGCTTTGATAATCAGGGCAGAGGCAGGAAGGTGCCACTTCAATCCGGGGCTGTCTGTTCTGAATGGTCAGTTTCACCGTAATCCGTAGACTATTCTAGTTACCATTTGCCTTAGGAGAAGGACGCAGGGGGCCGATCTTCGGGCCCAGGGCATGTGTGACACCAACTTCGCCACCAGTGCGCCTCAGGTATATGACTTTGATCTTGTTGCGGTCGAACTTGGGCCACATGGTGGAGGCGGCTGGTGTTAGATGAACCTGGATTTGGGACAATGGAAGACAGTTGTACCTTTGCCTCCTCTGAGCTGAAAGCCGAACTCCTTTTTTAAAAACTGAAGTATAGTTGAGATGCAATTTTATATTAGTTTCAGGTGTGTAACATAGTGATTCAACATTGATTTATGACTCAGTGCCCACCGCAAGAAGTATAGTCACTATCTGTCACTGTATAGTGTTATCACAGTACTATCGACTATATTCCCTATGCTGTACTTTGCATCCCCATAACTTATTTATTAAAAAATTTTTTTAATGTTTATTTATTTTTGAGAGACAGACAGACCATGAGCAGGGGAGGGGCAGAGAGAGAGAGAGGGAGACACAGAATCTGAAGCAGGCTCCAGGCTCCAAGCTGTCCTCACAGAGCCTGATACGGGGCTCGAACTCATGAGCCGTGAGATCATGACCCGAGCCTAAGTCAAAAGCTTAACTGACTGAGCCACCCAGGTGCCTCTATTTATTTTATAACAGGAAATTTATGCCTCTTAATCCCCTTTATCTGTTTCACCCATCTCCCCACCCACCTCCCTCTGGCAACTACCAGTTTGCTTCCTGTATTTAGAGTCTGGTTTCTTGTTTGTTTTGTTTTCAGATTCCACATGTAAGTGAAATCATTCCATATTTGTCTTTCTCTGTCTGACTTACTTCATTTTTCATAATACCTTCTAGGTCCATCCATATTGTTGCAAATGGCCGTACTTCATTCTTTCTATGATTAATATTCCTTTGTATATATGTACCGTATCTTCTTTATCCATTCACCTATTGATGGACATGGGCTGCTTCCATATGGTGGCTGTTGTGAAAAATGCTGCAGTGAACACAGGGGTGCATATATCTTTTAATGGGGCGCCTGGATGGCGCAGTCGGTTAAGCGTCCGACTTCAGCCAGGTCACGATGTCACGGTCCGTGAGTTTGAGCCCCGCGTCAGGCTCTGAGCTGATGGCTCGGAGCCTGGAGCCTGTTTCCGATTCTGTGTCTCCCTCTCTCTCTGCCCCTCCCCCGTTCATGCTCTGTCTCTCTCTGTCCCAAAAATAAATACAAACGTTGAAAAAAATTTTTTTTAAATTAACGTATTCATTTTCTTTGGGTAAATACCCAGAAGTAGAATTGCTGGGTCATATGGTATTTCTTTTTCTTTTTCTTTTTCTTTCCTTCTTTTTTTTTTTTTGAGTAACCTAGAAAAAGCGAGCTCTTGATACATGTAACAACATGGATGATTCTCAGAATAATTATGCCGAGTAAAAGAAATCAGACCAAAAAACGAATACAGGCTGTATGATTCAATTTGTGTAAAAGTCTAGAACATCTAAAGTAATCTATAGAGACAGAAAGCAGATTAGTGACTGTGTAGTGATGAGTTGGATGGATTGGTATGGCGGAGCAGGGAGGAAGGACAGAGAGCTTACAAAGGGACAAGAGAAAACTTTGGAGGGTGATCAAGAAAAATCTTGATCTTTTTAAAAATTTAATTTAAATTTTTTTAATTTAATTTTTTTAATGTTTTTTTTTTTTTTTTTTTTTTTTTGAGAGAGAGAGTCAGAGCGTGAGCAGGAGAAGAGCAGAGAGAGAGGGAGACACAGAATCCGAAGCAGGCTCCAGGCTCTGAGCTGTCAGCACAGAGCCCGACGTGGGGCTCGAACTCGTGAACCACAAGATCATGACCTGAGCCAGAATCGGTTGCTTAACAGACTGAGCCACCCAAGCACTCCTGAGATGTTTGTAATTTTTCTGGTGGTTTTGCAGATGTAACATACATCAAGACATCAAATTACATAGTTTTAATATGTGTAGTTAATTGTGTGTCAGTTCTATATCAGTATAGCTATAAAAGAAGGAATTTGGAAACCCTAAGAAAAGAAACAAAAACCAAAAGAAAGAAATACTGGTTGGAAAGCATTATCGCGAAGTCCTCCTGCATTCAGCTTGCAGGAGGAAAGGTAAAGGGCTCTGGGAAAGAGGTGTAGAGGGAAGGGTGGGCCCCACACACTAACAGTGCAGTCGAAAGGATGGAAACATTCAAGGATCTGAGAAAGGTACATCATCCAGGCAAAAGAAAAAGCCATTATAAATTCTAGAGGGGAAGGGCACCTGGGTGGCTCAGTGGGTTAAGCGTCCGACTTCGGCTCAGGTCATGATCTTGAGGTTTGTGAGTTCGAGCCCCGTGTCAGGCTCTGTGCTGACAGCTCAGAACCTGGAGGTTCTGTGTCTTCAGGTTCTGTGTCTCCCTCTCTCTCTGCCCCTCCCCCACTTGTGCTCTCTGTCTATCAAAAATAAATAAAATGTTAAAAAAAATTTTTTTTTTAATTTTTTTTTCAATGTTTATTTATTTTTGGGACAGAGAGAGACAGAGCATGAACGGGCGAGGGGCAGAGAGAGAGGGAGACACAGAAACGGAAACAGGCTCCAGGCTCTGAGCCATCAGCCCAGAGCCCGACGCGGGGCTCGAACTCACGGACCGCGAGATCGTGACCTGGCTGAAGTCGGACGCTTAACCGACTGCGCCACCCAGGCACCCCCCAAAAAAAATTTTTTTAAAAGAATTGATGGGGTTCCTGGGTGTCTCAGTCAGTTAAGCATCCGACTCTATGTTTCAGCTCAGGTCATGATCTCACCATTGGTTAAGTTCGAATCCCGTGTCAGGTTCTGCACTGACAGCATGGAGCCTGCTTGGGATTCTCTATCTCCCTGTCTCTCTCTGCCCCTTCCCTGCTCGCTCTCTGCCTCTCTCTCAAAATAAGTAAATACACGTTTAAAAAATAATAAGAAGATAAACTTTAGGGGGGGAAACAATCAACTAAAAATCGATATTTGTTCCAAAAAGGAAACCGAACTAAAATTTGATGTCATTTTTAAGAGTTACTGGTAAATAAAAGAAAAAGTGGAATCCAGTTAGCCTTGCTACTGGGACTCTTTTTCTGTCAGTGACCTGATAGTGAACCTTCACACACACACACAAAGAACTATAATCTGAGCCTCTACTTGGCCTGGCAGAGAAACATATTTCCACAGTTAAGACAAAAGAAATGCTCTTTATTAGTTGCCAACTTTCAAAGACAACTAATGAACAAAGTATGGAGGTCTTGCCTGTGGTTCCAGAAGGCAGATGTTAACCATCTCCATGACATAAAAGCAAGACTGTGGAAGAGGGGAGGAGGGTTACAAGAAAGCATAGGAATGGTAATGTTTTCATCGCATGTGAGGGGGGAGTTGAAATACTCAGCCAAAGATAATGAAACAACAAATAGGGGTATAAGTGCATCCTTCCAAGTCACGAAGATAACTCACAGCAGCACTAAAAATAACAATGTGATTTTCAAAATTGAAAGGAGCATTTGTGTACATGAGCAAAATCCCTATCTCGCATAGGAATGAGTCCATGGCTGCTGGCTGAGGTTGGTAATAGAGAACTGGAAGAATAAGCATAATGTTTAGAGTAATGGCCATTGGAGGCACAAAACTCAGACATAATGGAAAGAAACAGCCTCTGGGATATGGGCCCGGGGACAGGAATGGTCTTCAGGAACCCCATCGCTTCTCATCACAAACCCTTCCAGCCTGGACGAGTTGCTGCCACATGCGTGCGTTAGTCTGAGGAAAATGAGAATTAAAATAATTATGGGATGACCCCTCAGGCCGCTTACTCTGGTGGCAATGGCCACCCAGGGGAATCTGAAGTATGACAACTATTAAAGATAGTGATATTGCCGTTTCCAAAAGCATTTCCTTCATTAATCGCCCTTGGCCCCAAGGCCCATCCAGAGAGTCGGCCACACAACTTCACTGGCCCTCAATCAAGCAGGGTAGGAGAGGCGCCTGAAGGCCACGCAGCTAATTTCACCTCCCTGGTGTTGGGCACTGTTGCCTTCCTCGCCACCTGACTAGGGTGCAGCCGGCCTGTCCGCCATCACGCTGTCTCCTAGTCTCACTGTGACCCAGCCCCACTGAGGTCTCCGTCACTCCTGCCCCAATTCCCCCTAGAGTCCCTTCCCAGGCGCTTTTCCGATTGGCCTTCGGTCACCTCAGGGGTGACTCCTGGTGGTGGGAGTCAGCAGTTATCAGACTGTTACCCTCCAATCGCTCTCTTTACCCCTGAGGTGGGGCTGTGTTCCTTTGTCCCTTCTCCAGTCCTGCCGGTCTCCCCCGCTTCCTGGCTGGGGGTGGCCAAAGTCCTCCTTGCTCCTCGGGCATCTCTGTGGTGTAATATACAGACGACCTGGTTCGCCCAATGAGGACTGGGGGGCTCGTTCTGTCTTCCGTCCTTGGGTTCTCCTTCTGAAATGCACTGAATGGAACACGAAATGTCCCCCACTTCCTCCACCACCCCCCTTCCTCCTCACCCACCTTTCTCTATGTTCTCAGACCTCCCCTGCTTTGTCCCGCCAGGGCCCCCACTTTCACCTTGTTCCCTGCCAACCCTCCGGCCCCTAACTGGGGAAGGTGTCTTCCCTTGGGCTCCACGGCAGCCCATTCTCTTCTGTCTCTGCCCCCACCCCATGCCGTGCTTTGAGGGACCTGAAAAGAACCTGCTGCTGTCAAAAAAAATACATGTAGATGTGTACCCTAACTCTTCCTTCAACCGCAAGTGCTCACTGAGGGGTTTGCTTGTTTCTACAAGGCTGTGGGTGTTGCGGATTCCACCAGGGGGCACCTTCCCTCTCCTTGCCCGGCACCTTCCTTTGTACCCTCCAGTTCAGGCAGGGGTCCCCTCCGCATCTCTCTCCCTGGCTCTAGCTACAGGTCAGCCTCTGCACCAACAGCATATACTCTTGGCAGTGCTCATGACTGGGCCGCATTTGATTAGTACACCACCGAGGATGCCAGCTCTCCTACCCCGGACATCTGGGTGCTCTGGGGCTCCCCCCCTCCTCCCCACCTGGCTAGCTACATTTTCTTCTTTGTGGGAGACATTTGTTGCTTGGCAGTGAGACTGGGTTTCTGTAAGCCATGTGGAATTTTGTTGTTTTGTAAAAAAAAAAAAAAAAGTCCTTAAAAATCACACGAACAGAGGGCAGCTGGGTGGCTCAGTCGGTCAACTGTCCGACTCCGGCTCAGGTCATGATCTCACAGTTTATGGGTTCAAGCCCCGCGTCGGGCTCTGTGCGGACAGCTCAGAGCCTGGAACCTGCCTCGGATTCTGTGTCTCCCTCTCTCTCTGCCCCTCCCCCGCTTGCGCAGACACTGTCTCTCTCTCAAAAATAAATAAACATGAGGGGCTCCTGGGTGGCTCAGTCGGTTGGGCGTCCGACTTCGGCTCAGGTCATGATCTCACAGCTCGTGAGTTCGAGCCCCACGTCAGGCTCTGTGCTGACAGCTCAGAGCCTGGAGCCTGCCTCGGATTCTGTGTCTCCCTCTCTCTCTCCACCCCTCCTCCACTCATGCTCTGTCTCAAAAATAAATAAACATTAAAAAATTATTAAAAAATAAATAAACTTTAAATATATAGAGAGACATAATAAAGAAAAAATAAAAATCAGATGAGCATACAAAAAGAACCAAGTGTCAAGTTAGTGGTTCTTAAACATCTGAAATTAAACAACCGTGAGGGACAAAAGCTCCATTGTTGTGGGGGACAAGAGCAGGGTTTGTTGGACAAGCCCCAGAAGGGACATTAAAAGGCTCTCTATTTTCCTATTGTGATATAATTGCTCTGGGCCTCCATTAGTTCTGTTGGAAAATTAGGAAAAAACAGGATCTCCCTTAAAACCAGATACTGCTTCCAAATGGAGCCTTCCTGAATTAAAAACATTACCAAAACAATGTTAAATGTTGACATTTCCTGATCTATCAAATGTCATCCTCTTCTTTGTCTTGTCTCTGAAGTAGCCTTCAAGAAGCTATTTTTGTTTTCAAACCCAGAAGCTTATTTGCTTTTTAAAGCCAGTTTGCTTATCTAATAGAGTCCCCTAATCCATCAAATTTAGAAATAAATACAGACCTTTAAGCTGTGTTAAGCTACGATTTCAGTTGTGCTCGTTTCCACGAGAACTTAGTAAATCTACATGGCATGTACTGAGGCTCTTAAACCAGAAAAGTGGCATTTATGAATGACTGTGGCTGCTACCAATTTGAAGACGTGTCTCTTCTGCTGCTTCTCTTTCCCAGACGAGCTGACGAGGACCCAGAGTGTTAGTGCTAGCAGGAGCCATGGACAACACTCGCTGTCGCCTGGCCGGTGCCTGACGTAGAAACTGGTAAACAAAAGAGATTTTTTTTCTCTCTTTCTCTCTGTCTCTCTCCTGCAGAATCCCAACCCAGGATTATTTCCTGTGATGCACCCTCTGACCTACGCAGAAACCTTGATAGATTACCATCTGTGCCCTCACCCCAAGTACAAGTTCATCAAGGAGTCCCACAGGGGGTCCAGCATTCCTCTCACCCAAAAGCAGTTTCTTCATCACACGGTAATGCCAACGGTGGGCTCACTGTCGCGGCTGGCCCTGGGCTGCAGGGAAGGGCAGGGGACAAGGATAGAGGGTCACAGCTGGAGTCAAGAAGAAGGTTTGCAGCCACAGCCCCGGCGCCGCTCTTGTCCCCTCCATGCCCACGTCTCAGGCAGCATGTGGCCGATTCTTTCAACGTTATCACTCTCTTTTACCCGTGAAAGCTGTGACTACTATTCATTTTCTTCCTATTTCAACCATGTCGAAGATGGTCATGTGCCTGGTGTAACCTCACGACCTGACCTCCTCTTTCTTTGGCTCCAACAAGTACAGAAAGGTCAGAATGGACAAGGTGGCAATGTGACCAGTGCACAGTACAGGAGAGGCTCCAGAGAACTCCTTCTCCCCTGAGATGACCAACCTGACCTGAATGTCCAGAGACATCTCTTAAAGGGGGCCCTCAGGCCCTTCAAAGTCAAGAAGTCCCTAACTCAGATCATTGTCTCTGCCCTGCTTGTGCCAGTCAGACCTCATACCGCCTCCCCTTCCTGGGCTGCCCACTTGCCTTTCTGTTCTCCATGCTCTTGTGCAGGGACCCATGTGGTCCTTGATCCCTCCCTCTCCTTCCTGCCCCATATCTGCCCATCACCGGATCCCCCAGTGTGCCCCACGCAACAGGCAAGTCTCCTACTTCACCCCACGGACTGACTGTGCGGTCAGCCCTCCCTGGAAACCTTCCCTTGACACAAATCGGGTCTTGTTTTCCAGTTTAATAACCTTCAGTGCTCCCTGCTGCCCGAGGGCGCGGCCGGAGCTCATTGGCTCGGCCCCAATGAGCCCAAATCATTGGCTAGGCCCTTCCTGCCCAGCCTGCCTGTCCAGACTCACTTCCCACCAGGCCCCATCTAGCCCTGCACTCAGCCAAGCTGTTGGTCCCCTGACAGTGCTCTCCTTTGCATCTCTGTGCATCTGCAGGCACTTTGCCCCGCCCGGAATGCCATTTGATGAACCCCCATCGCTTTGAATATTGCTTTAGCATCACATTCACCGAACAGATTGTAAGGTCCGATCTGTCCTCCATCACCAGGAGAATTTTCTTGTGTGCCTGATGAATCAGGGGGGAGAAAAGGTCTCCTTCACCCCTACTTAAGTTCCATACAGCATTGTGTAGTACCCTTTGCTAGAGAAATTGTCTTTTACCTCGGAACACTTCAGTCAAACTTCATGAAATTATACATTTTGGGGCTTGGGGCGCCTGGGTGGCTCAGTCGGTTGAGCATCTGACGTCAGCTGAGGTCACGATCTCTTGGTTTGTGATTTCAAACACCAAGCCCCACGTCAGGTTCCCTGCTGTCAGCACGGAGCCCACTTCGGATCCTCTGTCCCCCTCTCTCTCCACTCCTCCCCTGCTCACACGCTGTCTCTCTCAAAAATAAACATTTAAAATAAGTGCATACATAAATACATTTTGGAACTTAACTTCTAAGACTGCAAAAAAAGCCAGTTGAGTGAAACGGAAGTCCTTCCTAGACTTTAACCTCACCACACAGTTCCCTTACATGTCAGATCCTGTGCCGGCTCTCCCTACAGGACATTATTCCTGGAATAATGAACTGGTGCAAGTTCCAGCCCCTGGCCCTCTCATTCCTGCCGGAAACTTCGAAGACGGAGACTACACAGAGGTAAGCCACAACTCATCTGTGTGTCTCCCAGGGGCATGTTTGCCCCACGGATCACAGAGGTTAAGATCCTCAAAGTTAAATGCCAATAATGTATCAAATCCTACTTTAAGTGCGTGAGGGAAGTTTGCTAGTTAGAGAACTATGATGATGTGTATAACTGATTCACGTATTTTGAATTATCATCATTGAGGTCTACTTGTTAAAAAAATGAATGTCCCAAGCGGTTGGTTGGCCATATTTCAATAAACGTGGACAACCAATCCATATAATTCAGCTGAAATATTCACGGCCAGGTTTTAACATGTTTGAATTGCCAAGATGAGCCTTCAACACCCTCCCTATCTGATTCTAGAGCGCGTACTCCTCTCTCTGCCGCAGCCGGGCGTTCCCTGAGAGGTGCCACAGCTGCAGAAACAGAATGGGTAGATGAGAATATTGTTGGGCCAAAGAAAGAAGAAATCTAGAGTAGCCACATTTTTTGCTAGTTTGCTTATTTAACACCTCTTCAGAGCCCTAAGATCTCAAACGAGGAGTCCGGTGCCTTTTCTCTGGGACTCTGGCTGGTCAGTACCCCACTCCTGAGCCCCTGAATTTGCTTCTTTAGTCCACTGTCCTTACAAGCATAGTTAAATCGGTTATTGGTGAGTGAATGTGACTAGTATCCACAATGATGGCCATCGGCAGGCAGTCACCTTTCGTTCAAGTCCTTTGATCCAAAATGAGGCCCACCCCCCGGGGAAAGCTGAGCTTTGCCACTATCCAGGATCCACAGGTGAGCACTATGCCCCTTGACTCCCACCAGGGAGTCACTGGATGTGCAGTGACCCTGATAGACTCCCTGTCCACCCGCCTTCCCCAGGTATTTGAGGGGATCGGTGAAAGCCAGTTTGTGACTCTAGACCACTGAATTGTACTTCTTCCTTCATTGCCAGAGGAAAGGCTGGTTCTGAATTAGGCAACATTCAGCCACACTTCTCCAGGCATTTCCACATGCTCTTTCTTTTGTGTTATTTCATTAGCATTTCTCAGCTACTCTCCTCTGCCTGGAGATGAACAGGAAACAAGCAAAAAAAAAAAAAAAAAAACAAAAAACAAAAAACCAAAAACCACCCAGCCTAGGATTTGCGACCTGGTTGGGGCTCAAAGATATTAGTTCCGGGGGCGCCTGGGTGGCGCAGTCGGTTAAGCGTCCGACTTCAGCTCAGGTCACGATCTCGCGGTCCGTGAGTTCGAGCCCCGCGTCAGGCTCTGGGCTGATGGCTCAGAGCCTGGAGCCTGTTTCCGATTCTGTGTCTCCCTCTCTCTCTGCTCCTCCCCCGTTCATGCTCTGTCTCTCTCTGTCCCAAAAATAAATAAACGTTGAAAAAAAAAATTAAAAAAAAAAAAAGATATTAGTTCCTTTTCTGTGGGTTCCTCGGTACTTCATCCACCCTGGAGCCACCTCAAAATAAACCCCACGTCTTTGTTCTCCACCTTAGCGTGTTTTTAAAATCTGAAATTTCCAGAATTAGGAGAAGCGATGGCACTGTAGAGAGAGTGAACGCCTTGGAGGAGCCCTTGGAGACCTGCCTTTGTAACTCATTAGCGGGTCACCTACTCTGTGTCCTTGGGCGAGTTACTTATTACTGAAGCCCTTTGAGCAATAATTTCCTCACCTGTGAACAGGGACAGCAGTGGTGTCCTACCCGGACTGTTGTGCGGACCAAAGTAAAACGATGATGTGAAGCGTCTAGCACAATCCTTGATGATAACTCTTCCCGGTCCTTCTACCCTCCCCCCTGCCCTCCCCCCAGCCACTACATCTTGCAGTGGCCCTCCTGCCACCAGATGGCGATGGTCTGCCACCACCTTGACACACATTTGGTGTAGGGTAGGGACGCTTCACCCAGGTAACCAGTCAACCAGGCATAACTGGCTGTGGAGTACCATCAGGAGACCGAATAAGCAAAATGACCCATGGATAGATGGTAACAAGTGTCCACCGGCTTTTGGCACGCAGAAGTCTCAAGAATTAAGGGGGGAAAAAAAATCCTATTTTTTTTTCTTCCAAACCCATGTCCTTGGAAAAATTTCCAGAGGCTGTTCTTTCAAAAAGCAGTCAGAATGCAGTTACCTTGGGCTTGAACTAACCATGAATTAAACATGAACTCTACATGAATTAAAGAAATCTCTCCAACTATGAGTTGTTAGTTTCAACTTCTGTGCCTGGGTGTTCTGTGGGGCCAGTTTGTTTCAAAATAAACCGTAATTGCGTAACAGATTATAAAATCAAGAGAGGATTCTACGTTTCCTTATCATGGATTTCCATGATGTCAGATTCTGGACCGTGTTTTTATTTATTTAAAAAAAAAATTTTTTTTAACGTTTATTTATTTTTGAGACAGAGAGAGACAGAGCATGAATGGGGGAGGGGCAGAGAGAGAGGGAGACACAGAAACGGAAGCAGGCTCCAGGCTCTGAGCCGTCAGCCCAGAGCCCGACGCGGGGCTCGAACTCACGGACCTTGAGATCGTGACCTGAGCTGAAGTTGGACGCTTAACCGACTAAGCCACCCAGGCGCCCCCCGTGTTTTTATTTTTAAAGGCAGTTACAAAATAATAATGGTATTCTTTTTTAAGTTTCTACAAATCCATTAATGATACTTCAACTTTGTAGTCATTTTGCTTCGATAAATGACCTATTACTTATGAGATGTTTCTTTTCCCCCTGAGAATTATCTGTTTGTTGTCAGACCATGCGATATGGTTATTTACTGTTTATTTATTTCAAGTCATTTTTGTATGCATACTAATCAAAACAAGCTTGCTTGGCTTGTCTGCTCCTTAATAATTCAGTGCGAATTTGTTGAGTCTCTAGGACTTCCATACACATCTCAAGAGTCAGCAGCAACAGAAGAAATTACCTAATCCAGTCGCACCCCAACCTTTGGATTTTTTAAAAATTCTTTTTAATGTTTATTTATTTTTGAGAGAGAGAGACAAAGCATGAGCGGGGAGGGGCAGAGAGAGAGAGAGAGAGAGAGACACAGAATCTGAAGCAGGCTCCAGGCTCTGAGCTGTCCGCACAGAGTCCCGCACAGGGCTCAAACTCATGAACCGTGAGATCATGACCTGAGCCGAAGTTGGTTGCTTAACCAAGTGAGCCACCCAGGCGCCCCCCAACTTTCGGATTTTATAGACGAGTGAAACGTCCAGAAGAATTCTGAGAACCGTTTTTAGAGCCGTCCGAGTTTTGCTTTGCCAAGAAAGGCATTAAAACCAAGCGAAGCAAAACAAAGAGCCCAACCACCATCTACTGTCTCCACCATTTCAATTCCAGAAGAACATATTAATACACACAAAAAAGTTAAAGAAACACAGTCTCAGAATTTAAAAATTCAGGTACGTTTGGTCTTATGAGAAATGCTTGCCGGGCTGTGTTCCCAGACCAGCTCGCACTCTGGAGAGAGGCATCTGGGCTCTCCACTTCTCAGCGCCTCTTCCTGTCTGGAATCCCCTGCGACACTGGCAGTCAGTGGACTTGTCAGTTAGGACCTTTGTCATGAAGTCAGTAGATAGGACTAATCCCTGGTGGTAGCACCCAGGCTCCCTTTAGTAAGAAATGGTGTTAAAACCCAACACCTGGGGGCTGGGGGTTCACATTGCTACTTGGAGGGTTTGTTTCTTGGCCTTCTCAGCAGACTCGCCAGGGAGTGTAGGTGGGGAAATACACACATGCACACACACACGTATACGTGTGCGCATAAGCACACGTACACACATTTTAGAAATTATGGATTCGCAGCAATGCTTGTAACTCCAGTCCTACCCGTAAAGTTATTGCCTGCTGTCCCCCATTCTGTATTCGTATGTCCCTTCTGCTGTGAGAACCTTGGCTCCCAACATATTTACTCATTACTCTGTTCCCTAGTACGTCCAAAATAGTTTCAGAATTGCTTCACCGATAACCATTTCAATAAACACGCATCATAAATAGAGTTCAGGTTTATCTGAACCCCACATCCCACCAAAACTGTGACCGGGCAGTCAACTACTATATTTCTAAGTTCCTTAGATTAGTTCTTTCTTTTCCTTTTCCCCCTTCCTTCCTTCCTTCCTTTCCTTCTTCTTTTTTCTTTCTTTTTTCCTTCCCTCTTCCTCTTTCTTTCTCTCTTTCTTTCCCTCCACTGTGATTGTGGAATTCATGTGAAATATTATTTGCTTCAGTTTGCTTTCACTTTGGGGTTTTCCCGCTTCCCTCTGTGATAGATTTAATCTCATTATTTTTTTTTTAATATGTAGAATAATGGCATGCTTTCCAAATTCAAAACTACACAAAAAGGCACACTTAGAGAAGTATCCATGCTGGCCACCTCCCTCCCATCCTTGTCAGTAACCAGCTCTGTCTTCTGACTCATTCTTGCAGTTTTTCTGATGCTAAGCAGAATATACATTTTTTTCTCATCTCCCCTTCCGCCTTATACAAAAAGCGCCACACTAGATATGCTCTACTGCACGTTGCTTTTTTTGCTTATAAAAAATGTCTCCTGAAAATTGCTGCATATTAGTTTATAGATCTCTTCCTCACTCTTTTATACAGCTGCAAAGCTATATGCCCTAGTTTGATTCATTCTCTACACTTGGCAAGCAGGTGCATTTTTGCACAGGGAAAAAAAAAAAAAAACAAAGAGAAAAAAAGCTTATTTCAAAGACATAGGTGCACATGCCAAGGAGGCTTCAGTTAATCCCCTGTTTTTCCGTGCCTGCCCCCTGCCTCACCATCAGCCCACAACCTCTCTAGGGTTTGTAGGAGGCCGGTTTCCTTCCTGCGTGTTCTACGCTCTGTCACTGTGTACTTTTTCATGAGACAACACTCTTCCCAGCCTCCAGAAACTTACTCCAGAAAACTGTTGAAAACGTTTACCCCACGTATGTTCTTTCTCTTCCTCTTTGTTGTGCGTTCAATTTTTAAAGGTTTTCAAGTAATTGAGACCAAAGGAAAGAAAAAAAGCAAATGCCTCTGCTACCATCTTGAAACAGAATTCTGTGGCCAACTTCTAAAATAACAATATTTTTTCTCCCTCTTTTAAATATTTTAATGTGCTCGATACCCGGGAATTTTTATATAAAGCTCTAAGTATATAATACCAAGCAATATATAAGGGGGTTGGAGGAAGGTCTGAAATTGAATAGAACAATAAAGGGAGACTGTAAAGATTGGGGGAAATATTAGGAATTGAAAAGTGAGCTAACTTTCACCCCAGGCCCCCCAGGAAATGACATTATTTTAGACACTACCAGCTTGAAAGTTCTGTTTCTAAACTCCGGGAAATGGCTTGTTGGGCCGCATTCTCACGGATTTCACTTACCTGTTGCACCTGCTGCCTTTGTCTGTTGGGAAACCTGGGGGGTGTTCAGGAGCGAAGGACAGAAGGGTAAAGTCCTCCCCTGTGGCAAAGTAAAAGTGCTTTAGAAAGTTATGTCGGCATTCCAAGACTGTGAATGTGAGCATTTATCCTGGCTGCCTGTGTGATTCCTCCACAGATGTGATCCCTTCAATTCCGTTATGCTTCCTATAAATGCCCCCGCCGTTCTTGAGGCCCTACCAGAAGAAGACAGATTGGAAACAGCAGAACGGTACTTTTTTTGCCTTTGGCTTCTCATGTGGTCTGTGTCACAAAAATACGCCAGGTGCCGTGAGAGATTTCAGAAGAGCACAGAGTGTCCGAGCTTGCGACCCAGAGGAGTTCAGGCCTCCCTAGGGGATAACATGCTGAATTCACAGTAGGGAATGGACAGTCTCTGTGGCCTCACATTTGCTGATCTTTAGGTGCCCCTGGAGCTCAAAGGAGCCAGAGAGTAGAGGTGGTGCTAAGTGGGCTTGGAAGGCTTCAGTGGTCATGTGAACTTGGGTTAGTACTTGAAAAAGGGTAGGATTTGGAGAGGCATAAAAAACAATAGGCTCCTCTGAAATAAAGAAAAGGGGGGGGGCGCCTGGGTGGCGCAATCGGTTAAGCCTCCGACTTCAGCCAGTTCACGATCTCACGGTCCGTGGGTTCGAGCCCCGCGTCGGGCTCTGGGCTGATGGCTCAGAGCCTGGAGCCTGTTTCCAATTCTGTGTCTCCCTCTCTCTCTGCCCCTCCCCCGTTCATGCTCTGTCTCACTCTGTCCCAAAAATAAATAAAAAACGTTGAAAAAAAATTTTTTTTAATAATAATAAAAAATAAATAAAATAAAATAAAATAAAGAAAAGGGGGTGCCTGGGTGGCTCAGTTGGTTAAGCATCCAACTCCTGAATTCTGCCCAGGTCATGATCCCAGGGTTGTGGGATCGAGCTGAGCCCTGCGTCAGCCTCCACGCTGAGCGTGAAGCCTGTTTAAGATTCTCTCTCTGTCTTTCTCTCTACCCCTCCTCCCCCGCCTCACACTCTCACTCTAAAAAAAAAAAAAAAAAAAAATTTAATTAAAAAAATACAACTATAGGCCCCAAACCAAGGCGCTTAAGTTTGATTTTACTGGTGAGCGTCCAACAGCCGGTAGAAATACATCCTTGAATCTTCTGTCATTGTGCCCATGTCAACATTCTTACATGTAAATAATCCATTAGTGAAATCCTAAATATCTGAGGCGCACATCTAGTTCTCAGACCTGCCCACACGCAGTGACATTTGGCAATACCTGAGCATTTGAAACTGAACCCAGGTCTGAATGGGAAGGTTGAAGTCTTGTCTATTCAAACCACTGCCTGCGGGCATTGGTGAGGACGCTGCAGCCAGGGCGGGATGGCACGCATCTGCCCGAGGTTCAGGGGCCACGGGGAGATGCCCAGCAGGCGAAAACTTCTCTGACCCTCCACTCAGCACTGATGCGGGGACTGTCGTGACCCAGTGTCCGCATCTGTGAAATGAGAATAAGAGTATCTATTTCACGCAAGTTGTCAAAATTACAGGCGATAATGCTGATGCCGATGACGAGGGTGGTAATTATAACAAACATTTAAAGCACTACCTGTGTATCCGGCACAGCACTTTGCACGCAGTCTCATCTACCCGCCACGATGAGGTCTCGCCGTCATCCCCATCTTAGAGACAGGAAACTGCTCACAAGAAGATGATGTTTGCAGAGCACCCGCCTGTGGCTGCTTAGGAATCGTGAGTTTTCAATCATATGGGACTGGAACAGCTTTTGTGGCTTTCGAGGGTACTTTCCACAACAGAAACTTGCTATGACACTTCTGTCTACTGCTCAATGACGTTTCTGTTGTTGTTTTTTTTAACTTGTTTTATTTTTTTATTTTTCTAAATTTACATCCAAATTAGTTAGCATATAGTGCAACAATGATTTCAGGAGTAGATTCCTTAGTGCCCCTGACCCATTGAGCCCATCCCCCCCTCCCACAACCCTTCCTGTAACCTTTCTGTTTTGTCCCCCTCCCTGTTTTTATGTTATTTTTGATTCCCTTCCCTTGTGTTCATCTGTTCTGTGTTTTAAAGTCCTCATATGAGTGAAGTCAGATGATATTTGTCTTTCTCTGACTAATTTCACTTAGCATAATACCCTCCAATTCCATCCATGTAGTTGCAAAGGGCAAGATTTCATTCTTTTTGATTGCTGAGTAATACTCCATTGTATATATATACCACATCTTCTCTATCCATTCATCCATCGATGGACATTTGGGCTCTTTCCATACTTTGGCTACTGTTGATAGTGCTGCTATAAACATGGGGGTACATGTGTCCCTTCGAAACAGCACAGCTGTATCCTGCGGATAAATGCCTAATAGTGCAATTGCTGGGTTGTAGGGTAGTTCTCTGTTTAGCTTTTTGAAGAACCTCCATACTGTTTTCCAGAATGGCTGCACCAGCTTGCCTTCCCATATATTATTTCATTTAAAACATTTTTAATGTTTATTTATTTTTGAGAGAGAGAGAAGCAGAGCACGAGCTCGGGAGGTGCAGAGAGAGAGGGAGACACAGAATCCGAAGCAGGCTCCGGGCTCTGAGCTGTCATCACAGAGCTTGACATGGGGCTTGAACTTATGAACTGGGACACCATGACCTGAGCCAAAATTGGATACCCAACCAACTGAGCCACCCAGGCATCCCTATATTATTTCATTTTTAAAGCAATTGTGGATTTTTTAATTCTCTTCTCATTGGTTTCTACTTGAATTCCGTGGTGGCCAGAGAACATACTGTGAATAATATCAGAAGATTGAAATCATTCAGGCTTTCATTTTGGTGTAAGATATGGTCAAGACTGGTACACATTTTCAAACGTGCACTTGAAAAGAATATGAATTCTGTAACCTCACTTTAAAAATTCCCTTTTATTCTCTGCTTATAAATAATGATTCCTACCATTGTTTTTGGGTGGAAAGCAATTTATCAGCTATATGCTACTCTTTTTTTTTAACTTTATTTATTTTGAGAAAGAGAGAGAGAGTACACAGGCAAGCAGGGGAGAGGCAGAGAGAGAGGGAGAGAGAATCTCAGGCAAGCTCCACGGCTCAGTTTCATGACTGTAAGATCATGGCCAGAGCTGAAATCAAGAGTTGGACACTCAACTGATTGAGTCAGCCAGGTGCCCCAGCCTTATGCTTCTCTTAACATACACTCAACAAAAGTGGGTAGAACTAACCTTGAAAGCCACAAGGATTACGTAACTCTTAAATGATCAGAATATTTCTCTATTTTATTTTGGGAAGGAAAATCCATGCCAGCTAAGCGTCTTCTCCCTTTTCAGTGAGCTCTGCGAACAGAATGTAGAAGTTATACTGACTCCAGAAATAATTGAAGCAGAATTCCCTATCTTGGACCACAAGGACACCAAAAAGGAGAAGTAAGTAGATGATTTATGCTTAGGAAGGGGCAGCCTTCCGATCGAATGTGTCCTTTATGAAGTGCATGATTGTCACGTTGTCCGAATCGAAATACCTCAGGCTTAAAAAAGAGAGATTTGCACATATCTTAGTTTATGCACAATTACGTGCCCTCAAATGTGGTTGGTAAGTGGACATTTAAGAACTGAACCCAATTTTTCCATTTGCTTATCATCTCATTTCACAGGTGTGTTTGGGGGGGGGGTGCACCTGGTGCACCATGTCACTTACCTCAGTAACTGAGCTTCCGGTTCCTCGTTTATACCGTGCGGAACATAGTGTCCCTCACAGACGGCGTGAGGATTAAGTGAGACACCAACGAGAGGACGTCTCGCCAGTTGCTTGATGGGAGCTAATATGCTCAGCAAACGTTAATGTTTCCCTTCGCCTCTCCATCAGGGGCCAAAGAGCTAAGCAAACATCGTCATCCCTCAAAACATTAGTTTCGGTGAACAGTTTTGTAATGGAAATAACCTGATATAGTTCATATGGTTTATAAGTTTGAAATTCCAGGTATGCTTTTAAAGTGTTTTTCTTTTGGGGCGCCTGGGTGGCTCAGTCGGTTGGGCGTCCGACTTCGGCTCAGGTCATGCTCTCACCATGCGCAAGTTCAAGCCCCGAGTTGGGCTTTATGCTGACGGCTCGGAGCCTGAAGCCTGCTTCAGATGCTGTGTCTCCCTCTCTCTCTGCCCCTCCCCCATTCATGCTCTGTCTCTCTCTGTCCCAAAAATAAATTAAAAAAAACTTTAAAAAATAAATAAATAAATAAAAATAAATAAACATAAAAATATTGTTTAAAATGTCTTTTTTCTTTTAAAAAATGCCTTTTGGGGGTGCATGGATGGCTCAGTCAGTTAGACATCTGACTCTTGATTTCGGCTCCAGTCACGATCTCACAGTTTGTGGGTTCGAGCCCCATGTCAGGCTCTGTGCTGACAGTGCAGAGCCTGCCTGGGATTCTTTCTCCCTCTCTCTCTGCCTCTCCCCTGCTCTCTCAAATGTGGTTTCTCTCTCTCTCTATCAATAAATAAATAAACGTTAAAAAATAAAAATAGGGGTGCCTGGGTGGCTCAGTTAAGTGTCTGACTTCAGCTCAGGTCATGAACTCGCTTCCGTGAGTTCAAGCCCCGCGTTGGGCTCTGTGCTGACAGCTCAGAGCCTGGAACCTGCTTCAGAATCTGCGTCTCCCTCTCTCTCTGCTTCTCTGCTTCCCGTGCTCTGTCTCTCTCTCAAAAATAAAGACAGATTTAAAAAAATAATAATAAAGATAAAAATAATTTAAAAATGCCTTTTTATTATTAAAAAAATCAGAAAATACAAAAAATAAAAACAATAATACCACCAGAGACAGTAACTTGTACATTCTGATGTACAGTCTTCCAAATATTTACTTATTTAGTATCTGTATTATTCATTATATATAATATGTTAATATATATTAACATAATTATATTGATTATATACTTATGTTTTAATAACACTTAACATATTATTCATAATGTTTCATCTTCTGCACTTTTTTTTTTTAATTTTTTTTTTCAACGTTTTTATTTATTTTTGGGACAGAGAGAGACAGAGCATGAACAGGGGAGGGGCAGAGAGAGAGGGAGACACAGAATCTGAAACAGGCTCCAGGCTCCGAGCCATCAGCCCAGAGCCCGACGCGGGGCTCGAACTCACGGACCGCGGGATCGTGACCTGGCTGAAGTCGGACGCTTAACCGACTGCGCCACCCAGGCGCCCCAACATCTTCTGCACTTTTATTTATCAATCTACCATAAACATATATTTATAAATATAGGTAGACATTGTATTCCACCATAAGTTATTTAACTGTCTTCTGAGTTGTCAGTGTTTTGCTGTTAGCGATTGTGCTGTAGTAAATTTCCATGCTTACTCCATACTGCATATTGAGAATCACTGAATATAGTCTAATTGTCATTCAGAGTTCCATCAGCAGAGGTCAGGACTGCCCACATTCAAATGCCCTGAATAACATGGAAAACTATCATTTTTCTTTTCTTCTTTAGCAATAGGATAGATTTAAAAAAGACCTTCTCATTGTCTTCATTTTAATTTCTGTGTGTACAAGTGATGTTACATAGTTTCCCAGGCTGATATTATCACCCTATTTTTCTTCTTTAACGAGGGGCTCGCTTTGCCTTTTTTGCCAGAAGCATTTATCTGTTTGTCGTTTATTTCTGTGTCTCTTGTACATTAAGGATAATTACCCTTTCTTAGATACGTTATAAGTTTCTCAGTTTGTCTTGGAACTTTGGAATGTTTTGGGAGGCCTTGCCTTTTTTAAAGGAACTAACCCCCACCCCGCTCCCACATGTCTTAGTATGGGGTTCCTTTGGCCTGTTTGTGATGGTTTCAGAGGCCTACAGAAACCAACACTCCTCGGAAAATTTTTTAGCAGTTTCTAGGAAAAGGAAATTTAAGGTAGAAAATGTTAAATAGAATTTCAGTGAGCCTGCTTTGGTCAATTACCAATGAAATATCATCTCACACAACACAACATGTCAAACCTCGTGTACCTCAACAAACAGATGCTCTTTGCACTGCATTTGTTTCAGGTTTCAAACAATTGACTGAGGGTTTTAAATAAAACCCTTTTTTTTTCTATTTTATTATTTTTTTTAAGAGACTCTTCTTTTTTTTTTTTTTTTTAGTATTTATTTATTTTTGAGAGAAAGAGTGAGAGTGGGGGAGAGGGAGACAAAGAATCCAAAGCAGGCTCCAGGCTCTGAGCTGTCAGCACAGCACCCGATGCGGGGCTTGAACTTACAGACCGCGAGATCATGATCTGAGCGGAAGTCGGACATTCAGCCCACTGACCCACCCAGGCGCCCCTTTTTTTCTATTTTAAAACTTGCCCCTGGACAAATAATGACTTGCCACACGAATGGAGTAATATGTAATACCTCTCTGCTCATGTGCTCTTAAATGTGGTTTTTCACCCTTTATACTACAGAGCAAATGTTGAATGCCACCTGATTATCAAATTATTATTAAATGAAACAGAAGTTATTACTTTATATATTCACCCAGTGGTATTTTTTTACATATTTCAGCTGCTTTACCACAAAAATAAACTAAGAGTGACCTCTAAACATTTCTGCACATCACATTAGCTTCTAATTTGTTTCAAAAAACACAGATGTAGGGGTGAGAGATGTTTTTTCTCTCTCTCAAAAATAAATGAATAAACTTGAAAAAAGACCCGGAAACAGGCTTCAGGCTCCGAGCCATCAGCCCAGAGCCTGACGTGGGGCTCGAACTCACGGACCGCGAGATTGTGACCTGGCTGAAGTCGGACGCTTAACCGACTGCGCCACCCAGGCGCCCCTATCATGGCATTTTCAATTCACCTATTTTTCTGTTTACATTATTGTATGTACATGTTTTCCCATGGCAAAATTATCAATGCGATCATCATTTTATTGGCTGAAGACTATTCCAACAGGTTGATAGCCCATAGACGGTTTTAGAAAGTTCATTGATTCACAGGTTCTCTTCAGCTCATATCAAGCATTATCCTGTGCTGTTTTGTCTTCTCTGTCCCTACTTGTTCCTTTTCCTCACCTCTTCAACCTCAGGCAGAAGCTGCCAGCATCCCCACTGTCACACACACACACAACCAGGAGGTAGACAGAATAAAAAGAACACATTAGTGGTGTATAATTTCCCATAAGGACTGCTATCTGTTTGGTCTCTGGAAAATTCTGTTTTCAGGGATGCAAAGAATCATGTGTTCTCCCTCAACAGCTGTAATTACCGTGAGAGGTTCTTTGCTGCCCTCGTGGTGATCTCAGCCTGCTCAAGACCCCCCTAAGGGGAATCATGCAAAATGTCCAAGAAACTGTGAGGGCGACTTTAATTGCTGACACATCATTTGGCACTTCTGAGATTTTCATAGTATCATTCAAACATTAGTGTCTTTACTAATAAAGATAGGGAGACAGACTTATATATTTAAATTTTTTAATTTTTTTATTAGAGAGAGAGCATGAGCAGGGGAGAGGGGCAGAGGGAGCAAGAGAGAGAGAGAGAGACAGAGAGAGACAGAGAGAGAGAATCTCAAGCAGGCTCCACTCTCAGCACGGAACCCAATGTGGGGCTTGATCCCACGACCCTGGGATCATGACCTGAGCCGAATCAAGAGTTGGACACTCAACCAACTGAGCCACCCAGGCACCGCCCCTAAGATTGATTCCATTAAATGATACCAATTAATATTTTTATGACATGCATCAGGGAACATTTTAATTCTTCATTTTCAGATATTTCTGCTTTCTCAAAACTGCCAGGCATTTGTCAGAACTTTACATTTCACCCTGCTTAGAAAACGTTCCAGAAACACTTGAGTTTATATCGTATTCTCCTGACTGGGCACATCATCTAGCTGAGCTCACCATCCTCAGACATCTGTCCTTTCAACCAAATGCACTTGGGTCATTCCTTGCCAGACATTTGGAAACTTCTACCCAGCAACCACCTTGCCACGCCCAGCCAAAGTCTGGGCTCCACACCAACCATCACTTGATCCAGATGCAGAACCCTCCCTCTTGATTCCCCCGCTTCTGGAGCCGTCATCAGAGTCGGAGATATTATGTGCCTGCTTCATTCACAAACGTGAGGAAGCGTCTAACGCTGCCTGAGCATTCAGAAGACATCATACTAAGATGTCTAGGAGTAATTTCTCATTTCACCTCGACGGTATTGGGAGGTGGGAATTCCCACTGTCTGTACGTCTGGAAATGGAGCCTGAATTAGGGAACTTGGCCATGCTAAGAAACGCGTGTAGCTAAGATCGGAAGCCAGGTTTGCATCACTTATCAGCCAAGTGTTTTCACTGGTAACAAAATTATCGCTAAATATAGTTTTTTATATATACATGTAGTTATACATACACGTTTATGTACATTGAGATGTGTGTGTACATAATACATATACGCTATCAATCACGTATAAAAACATGTAAAACAAGTCGTCCAGCCTTCACCGCGCTATCCCCGAGCCAGCAGAAGGGCGCGGGGGGGGGGGGATGGGAGATGGTGACTGGAGCTGTTACCAAATGCCCTGATGTGTCCTTGTTGGGTGTTTGATATGCAGAGAGGCCAAAGAACAGGCACAGCCAGAGGAGAAGGCAGGAGAAAAGGTGCTGGAGGAGATGAAGCTTCTGCAGAACAAAGCTCTCAACTCGTACCTGATTCTAGGATAAAACCTCCAGGAGGTCAGTTCCTTCCGTCGGCTTTCCCCCCGCCCCGTCACCGTGGTCCTCTGTGTCCACTTGCATCCCAGCCATCTTTGGAATTAAACTTCCTAGAGGATAAAATCGGAATGTGGACGGTGTATATATTTTTAAGTAATGATCTTTCCTTTCAAAAATAAAATGTCACTGGTGGGATGGCGGTGTCGGAAGCTTCTCGGTGCGAGATTTCGTGCTGGCACAGACTTCCTGAGTAAGTCGTGGGCCACCATGCCGAGACCAAGAGCCGGGGCTATCCGCTGTTCCTGAGAGCCTTTTTGGAGGTGTGGTGCCTGGGGCCGGAGGTAGGAGGGTTCAGAGCAGGGCTGCTTGCTCACCTCCGCGGCCCCTGAGTGTCACAGCCTTGGTGAGGACCCTCGCTCCCCAAGCATCTGTGGGACGGCACGCACTAAGGGAGCAGGGGCTGGAAAATGGAGGGGACACAGTGAGCCACCCAAGCGTGCAGACTGGTTTGGAAGCAACTGGAAACTATCCTTCTGGAAACGCTAAGAAACACCTGAGGCAAAAGATCACTGCCAAGGGGTCGGGAGGCTCTGTGAACGCATCAGCGAAAACCTTTTGATTGTGTGGGTCTTTGGTTTTGCTTGTGTTTGTTAACATGAAGCCATTCATTTGCAGAAGCTGGTAAGACTGATGACATTTGGGTTATAACAACCCATCATTATCCAAGTATATTTGGATGTATTCCCTACATTCCTCTTTCTGTGCGAAGCTGTTATCAGACTCTATGTACCGTTTTAAAAGAGCTCTTCATTAGCTCATTGATTCTGACATTTGTTCTGGGATTTGTCTTTCCATCATGAAACCAAAACTCTTTAGGGGCAGGACCTACAGTGTGTTTGAGGCAATTCGCATACGTTAGACAATTAAATGTTGTCAATGACCGTTTCCTTCCTGTCAGTATAATAGGTACACAAGTGAGCTTGGGTCCGTGAAGCCATTTCTTTAGTGTTCTTAAAAAAAATATATTTTTTAAATGTTTATTTATTTTTGAGAGAAAGAGAGAGACAGAGCACAAATGGGGGAGGGACAGAGAGAGAGGGAGACACAATCCGAAGCAGGCTCCAGGCTCCGAGCTGTCAGCAGAGAGCCTGACGCGGGGCTCGAACCCACCAGCCGTGAGGTCATGACCTGAGCCCAAGTCGGACGCTCAACCACCTGGGCCCCCCCAGGCACCCCCTTTAGTATTCTTAAAGGCTAACCCAGCCACGTGCAAGACAGAACTTCACATCACTCATTTATGCAACCAAGTCCCTCTGGGGAATGTCCCAGAGAGAGGGAGACACCAACAGCACTAGGCAGAGGCCACGGCCCCTCCTCAGAACTGGGGTTACCAGATACAACAGTGCCCACTTGAAATTGAATTTCAGATATCAACAAATAATGTTTTACTGTACGTATGTCCCAATAGGGCATGCACTTTCTGGGACATACTACGCTAAAAAAAAAATTCATTGTTTCTCTGAAATTCATATTTAACTGGGCATCCTACATTTTTATTTGCTGAATCCGCCGACCCCATTCAATACCCAGCAGCCTCGTGAGAGATCCCGGGTGAATGAAAGATGGGATGGCTGAACGACACAGAGTCAGTGGTTAACATGGGAGTCGCATGTAAGGCAGGGGACAGGCTTTCCGAACAAGAACACCGGTTCCTTTTCCCTGGTGTCCCCCATGTGTCAGGCTCTGTGCTGGCCCATAAGGGGGGACTGCTCTTTAAGTCCTCACACCCTCCCGCACAGAGAGGCCCAAAGGTCCCAGAAGCCAGGTGACGCTTCAAGCTGGTGACGACCCACAAGGCCTGTGTGACTACGAGTTCGGGAAGAATCAGAGAGGGACTCTTCAGGCAGCTAGAACTCCAGCTGGGTCGCCTGTGCTGGGCAAGAGGGGCAGTCAGAGATGGGGACACTGCCTGCCTCTGCCCGAGGACACCAGACTCTTCATTCCCGAGTCACATACAGCAGGCTCTGTTTTCCTTCTCTACCACGTCCACCTCCTGCCCCTTTAAAAAAAATTTTTTTTAACGTTTATTTATTTTTGAGACAGAGAGAGACAGAGCATGAACAGGGGGAGGGGCAGAGAGAGAGGGAGACACAGAATCCGAAGCAGGCTCCAGGCTCTGAGCCATCAGCCCAGAGCCCGACGCGGGGCTCAAACTCACAGACCGCGAGATCGTGACCTGAGTCGAAGTCGGACACTTAACCGACGGAGCCACCCAGACTCCCCAACTGCCCCTTTTTTAAGCTACCCATTTGTCCTGCCTCATCAGCTTCAAGGATAAAATGAGGTCACAGTACTTGGACTAATCAGAGTTCACAATTTGTATCTCCCTTCCCACCTAAAATGTCACACTCCGTTTCCAGGATAAGTGGAAGCACCCTGGGGAGTCCCGCTCAGCCCAAGAGGCTGGTCCTGATGACCTCTGAGGAGCCTGGACCTTCGGCTGCCCAGCTCGGGGGTCTCTGCAGGCTGGTGTCGGATGGATGCCCATCTGCTATGGGGACACAGGTTCATGCCACTGTTGCTGGCCAGGCAGTGGTTCTCTGGGTGGAGAAGGGAAGAGTGGCCTGGAAGAGGGCACGCGTGTGCATGCACCCCCCGCCCCCCATACACACAAAGATGTACACGTGTAGACACACAATTCAGAAGAGTTGCTGAGTGCTGTCTAGGAGCTGGGCCTTGCTGGGCCCATCAAGGGATGTAACCCCGAGCTTGCCCCGTGGCAAAGGGCACAAGTCATCAACAAAAGCCAGATTTTACATATGCACTATAAAGCCAGGGCAGGAGAAGTGCTACAAAGGAAGACTGACGTTTGGCCAAGGGGAGAGGGAGTGGCCCAAGAGTTTCCCGGAGGACTTGTCATGGAACAGAGACCTGACTGTAGGAAGGCGCAAGCCGGCTGTCATTTGGGGACAGACACTTCCAGGTACTTGGGACGCCGCATTCAGAGGCCCTCAGAGGAAGTGTGCTTGGCCTGCTGGAGGACCAGGGACAAGGCTCAGATAGCTAGAACAGTGGGGGCTGCAGGGAAAGGGACAGGGAAAGAACACAGATGTGGCCAGGAAGCTGGTCACATGGGATCTTGCAGCTAGGGCATGGACTTTGGATTTGGAGTTTCATCCTAGGTCAGGGAGTCCTTGGAGAGTTTTGAGCAGGGGAGTAACAGGAGCCATGTTCTGTTTTAAACACACTTTCCCAGGTGGCTCAGTCGGTTAAGCGTCCAATTCGTGGTTTTGAGCCCCCCGTCCGGTTCGGTGCTGACAGCGCAGAGCCTGCTTGGGATTGCCCCTTTCCCCCCTCTCTCTGCCCTTCACTGTGCTCTTTCTCTCTCTCAGAATAAATGAATAAACTTAAAAAAACACAAAAATAGGGGCGCCTGGGTGGCGCAGTCGGTTAAGCGTCCGACTTCAGCTCAGGTCACGATCTCGCGGTCCGTGAGTTCGAGCCCCGCGTCGGGCTCTGGGCTGATGGCTCAGAGCCTGGAGCCTGCTTCCGATTCTGTGTCTCCCTCTCTCTCTCTGCCCCTCCCCCGTTCACGCTCTGTCTCTCTCTGTCTCAAAAATAAATAAACGTTAATAAAAAAAATAAATTAAAAAAAAACACAAAAATAAACACACTTTACGGGCCTGCGTGGAGAACTAGCCATAGGGGGTGGGGGCGCAAAGACGACCATGAGAGGAAGCCGGCACCAGTCTGTCCCAGTCAGAACTCCTGCTGTCTGGCACCAGGGCCTTTTTTTGAAGGTGAGCTGGTCGGGGTGGGGCTCATCTCAGGGTCAGGCATCTTGTTACACCAACAAAAGACAACCAATGTGGGGGCTCCTGCTGGAGCCGTGGAAAATAGGTGGGAAGGGGAAGCCCTGGGACACATCTCCCCTGCCTGCTGCCCTAAGCCAAGTGTCTGCAGGGTAAGGGCGATGCTCTAGGGCTCGGACACGGGGTGGACAGTTGGCCAGGTTTTATTCTGGGAAATGATACACCTGCTCTTCTTGGATTGAGAGACCTCCACCCGGCTGTGCATCAGAGGCACTTGATAAGCACTTCATAAGAAAGGACGCCTGAGCCGTAGCTCAGACCCAGCTCGGACCAGCTGGGGTAGGACTCCAGCAACAACAGGTGTTTTCTGGCTTGCTTTTCTTTTGTTTTGTTTTAAAACGTGTTATTTATTTTTGAGAGAGAGCACGAGCAGGAGTGAGGGAGGGACAGAGAGAGAGGAGAACAGAGGATCTGAAGCCGGCTCTGCGCTGACAGAAGTGAGCCCGATGCGGGGCTCGAACTCACAAACCATGACTGAGATCACGACCTGAGCCAAACTCGGTCGCTTAGCCAACTGAGCCACCCAGGCGCCCCAAGAAACATATCTTTTAACTAGATTATATTGCTTGGGTTCTTTTTGTCGTTAGTGTTATAGAGTCCAACTAAAATAGTTTTCCAAAGTTAGTTCTTTTCTTTTTCTTCTCTGCTTCTACCACTGTGGTTGTGCCGTGCATTTGGGATACAGTTAGGCCCATGTGTTACTGTTTATCTTCCATCTCTGGGTTTAATTATTTGCTCATATTTGGGGTGGGCGGGGGGAGGGGTTGGTTTGTGGAGCATTACCACGGTTCTGAGAGCCGGAGCTCCACAAAAAGACTCAGGGGAAGGTCTCTCCCTCCTCCTCATATGCACCCTGTAGGTAACCAGTCCCTTTGGTTTGTGGTTTATCCTCTGAAGCGGTAGTTTTCGTAAATCTCCCACTGGCTGGTCTTGAGATCCATATCCCGCCTCCACCTTCGCTCAGAAGTTCCCTAGACACAGCCCACGCGTGCACACCCCGCACCTGTGCCCTTACTCTTCCTAAGGTTCCACCACCTTCCTGCCTCCTGTTCCCAGGTCAGGCTTCCCTCGGCCCCTGGTTCTGCAGGACCGCACTACCTCGAAGGCAGGGACTAGGTCTGTCATCTCTGGGTACCTGGTACTTGTACCTCGACTACGGAGGAAGGCGGCGGGGCATCGTTGCCTGTTCAGGGAATTGCTTCCCTCGACGTCCACCTTCAACACCACTTTGTCCACTTTGCTTCCTTCAGCACACCCAGCCCACCATTAGTGAGCCCCTGGCTGACTCCACCCGCCCCTTCCCCCTTTCTTCCTGGGTGCCCAGCATTATATTATTTGTGCGAACTTTCCTGCTCAGGGCTTGTTCCAAGGGCTTGGAACCTGGGCTCATGTCAGTGCATGTGTTTACATCCAGCTCTGTTGCCCCACATAAACAAGAGCCAACTTCTTTTGTTTCTCTCCTTGCCTTCCAAACGCGTCCTGTGGCTCTGGGCCCTCTGAAAGAATGGGACTGTGTTGGGGATCTGGTGCCACCTGCTGGATGCCACAGGAAAGGCCTCATCTGCCTCCCAAGTACACCGTAGCCTCGGATTTCCCCCATGAAACAAACCAGCTTCCAAAGAGGGACTATGGTCTGTGCTTTTCTTCCTTCTTTTCAGACCACCCTTAGATGAGAAAAGGCAAGGAACCCTTATACGTGTTGTCTTCCACAATCAATCCCGTAGAGAAAGTTTCTTCAGTGGAATCACTGACCACGTGAAGTTTGGGGGCTTCCTACGGAATCAGTCAGCCAGGTTCTCTAGGGATCGTGGATATAGTCAAAGGGTAGATGAGGAGCTCAGCGTTAAGCAGCGGTCTCTGAAGACCCGCTAGCTCCTTCCCGCTTGCATTTACTCAGATTATCCCCTCTCCTTCTCTCTAAAGTCCAAGAGCTGTGAAACCAAAGGACCTCAGGATAATTCACTACCGTTGCTTCATTTTACAAGTAATTATAACTGCTTCCTTGTTGAAGACTTTCAGTTTGTGAAGTATTTTCTCAATGATCCTTACAATGTGCTGAGACACACAGACTGGCTGTTATTATCGTGATATAAGTGGGGAAACTGAGGCCCAGAGAGGTTCGTGGACTTGCCCAGTTAACAGAACAGCTAGGCTTGGGCAGAACCCAGGCTGCCTGATTCTGTATCCACTCTTCCCTCTACCACATGAAAGTCAATGGAAATTTTACTGCTTTATATTTCTTTACTTTTAATTTAAAATCTCAGCTTCTGGGTTTCTACGTGTCACAGAATAATACTTACATTTTACTTAATTATTTGTTCTTTAAAATATGTAATGTAGAGGGGCGCCTGGGTGGCGCAGTCGGTTAAGCGTCCGACTTCAGCCAGGTCACGATCTCGCGGTCCGGGAGTTCGAGCCCCGCGTCAGGCTCTGGGCTGGTGGCTCAGAGCCTGGAGCCTGTTTCCGATTCTGTGTCTCCCTCTCTCTCTGCTCCTCCCCCGTTCATGCTCTGTCTCTCTCTGTCCCAATAATAAAATAAAAACGTTGAAAAAAAAAATTAAAAAAAAAAATAAAATATGTAATGTAGAAAAAGCACGAATTAGCAAATCTCCTAGCTCTAAAATCGATCAGTTTGGATCTAAAGAAATCAGATAGGGGCGCCTGGGTGGCTCGGTCGGTTGAGCGTCCGACTTCGGCTCGGGTCATGATCTCATGGTCCGTGAGTTCGAGCCCCGCGTCGGGCTCTGTGCTGACAGCTCAGAGCCTGGAGCCTGTTTCAGATTCTGTGTCTTCGTCTCTCTGACCATCCCCTGTTCATGCTCTGTCTCTCTCTGTCTTAAAAATAAATAAACATTAAAAAAATAAAAAAATAAAGAAATCAGATAGTATGTTACCCCACCAGGGTATTGGCCACATTTATGTGTCCCCAGCACACAGCAAGAGGTTTGGCACAATATAGGCTCTCAATAAATGTTTGTTGAATCAAAGAATATGAAAGAAATATGAAAACTATGTGTCTAATATCCATTTACATTTTCATGAACGTGTATGTTTATGGAGAATATTTGTTATAGGAGAAATAGGAGCTGAAGGTAATAAATGAATTCTGAATCCCTGGTAAATAAGGGTGTACTCTCAGCAAATACAGCAAGTTTATGCAATCTCCTTGCCTTTTATTAAACAGGGAAATAAAAATAACTTTACGGGGTGGCCGTGGAGTTAAGTGAGACGATATGGCAGCACATTACACAATAGATATTAGCTGTTATGAGCGTCTCACTGTTTATTTGTTGAGGGAGTGAAGCTGACTCCTTACCTGCCACCCCACCTTCCGCAATTCCCCTTGCCACCCTCTACCATCTGTCTCCCATGCTCCAATGGCTAAGCTGAGAACTGCACACGAGAGAGAACCTTCCAGAAGGTGTGGGGATGAAACATTGCACTAAAGAACACGAAGTCTCTCTCTTCAAGCAGGGTTTAGGAATAGGAGTTCACGTAAATGCTAAAGATTGGGAATAGAACGGTCGGGATGTGGGCCTCTTTGAAGGTGGGAATGGACTGATCGACTCAGTGGTCTCTCATGTCCCTTCCAAAGATGGAGGACTTCATCTTGGGTCTCTGTCCAGACCTCGCCAACTTCATCTTGGGTCTCTGTCCAGACCTCGCCGCCTTCCCCTTCCCAGTCACATCACAGGCCATTCCCCCTTTGCCCAGCAGATGGCATCATGGAGAGAGGTTCATTATGAAGGCAAGGAGAACTACCTCTCCTAGAGGACATCCAGAAGGGCCTTTTATCCAGGGGGCAGCCACTTACTTCCAGGGTAGAGAGCCCATAGCACCCCTCCCGCTCCTTTTTAAATTTTTTTTATGTTTTTAATAGCGTTGATATTTTTGAGAGGGAAAGCACAGTGGGGGAGGGGGAGGGGAGGAGGGAGGGAGAGAATTCCAAGCAGGCCCCATGCTCAGCGACCATGAGATCATGACCTGAGCTGAAATCATGAGTCAGATCCTCCTCAACCAACTGAGCCACCCAGGTGCCCTTCCCCTTCCTTCTCACAGTGGATTCAATCAGAGCAAGCAAGCACCTTACCCAAAGGTTTTTGGTCTACGGGAGATGGGGACAAATAGTTTGTCATTAAAAGATAAAGGGGCACCCGGGTAGCTCAGTTGGTTAAGCATCTGACTTCAGCTCAGGTCATGATCTCGCATTCGTGGGTTCAAGTCTTGCGTTGGGCTCTGTGCTGACCGCTCAGAGCCTGGAGCCTGCTTTGGATTCTGTCTCCCTCTCTCTCTGCCCCTCCCGCTTGTGCTCTGTCTCTCAAAAATAAATAAAATGTTAAAAAAAAATTTTTTTTTTTTAAAAAAAGGTAGACTGAGCTAATCTGATCCCTTCTCTCAGGAATTTGAACCAGGAAGTTCAAAAGAGATTGGGCAAGTGGGGCACCTGGGTGGCTCAGTCGGTTAAACGTCTAACTTCAGCTTGGGTCATGATCTCATGGTTTGTGAGTTTGAGCCCTGCATTGTGCTTTCTGCTGTCAGCACAGAGCCCGCTTTAGATCCTCCGTGCCCCCCTTTCTCTCTGCCCCCCCCACTCACACTCTCATGCTCTCTCTCTCTCTCTCTAAAATAAATAAACATTAGAAAAGAGAGAGAGAGAGAGATTGAGCAACCTGGTAACAGGGACAGAAGCTGGATGGTTATGAAATAGAGAAGTTATGTGGGGCAGCTATGATAGGCCCTGAGCAGCTGAAGTTAGGAAGCAGTGAAGAAGCAGGTTTCTTGGTTTGGTAAACACAAGAAATAAAGCAGATGCACCAAGATGCACCAAGAGACAAGAGGCAAGTCAGGATGGAACCCAAGCATGCCTCTCCCTGAGCTGCCCCAATCTCAGCCAGCTCCAGTACTGGGACCCCACCCTGTAACAAGCCCTCTCTTTCTTCAGAAGCTTAAGAGAATCTACTCCTTAACACCAAAGAGTCTAATCAGATCTCGAGACTCGGCCAAGGCATGGGCACAGAGGTCTGGTGTCACATTCTCCAATAGCAGTGGCTTAAAAAAAAAGTTTCATTTCAGATACTGTTTGCAGGAAGTGTGTTAAAGCCATTGTGAGAAGACTTTAGAGAAAGCAATGCAAAAGAAAGACCTTGAGATGTATAGAGAAGGTTGTCAGATGATGCTTACTCCCCCAGTAACCAACAGTGCAAGCCCATACGCGCACACACACACACACACACACACACCCTGCCTGGGGTCCAGCTATCAATATCTCAACAACTAGATACCTGCAAAAGGTAGAGCCCTTTTTTATGTGCTTACTGTCCCTGAAGGTGGAAGTTGACCGGGGTGGAGGCTGAAGCCAAGGACAGGCTACTCTTCAAGGTCCCCAATGCCCGGAGCTCCAAGCTGGCCATCCTGGGGGCACCAATGGCTTCTGCTGCTCCTCCTCCCACTGTGACATTCCAGAAGCTCTTGCCTCTGCTTCAGGCTGATGCATCTACCTCCAATGGCAAGCCTGAACAACGAAGCCCCGAGCCTCTCCTGCAACTTCCAGTGAATTACTCTGGACCTTTAAATGGTTTACCCACCTTGCCCTAGATTCAAAGTCTAGAGTACTTACCAAGGCCAATCTCATCTTGACCCAGTGTTTACCTCCACCATCACCACCAACCAAGCTAGATTAGCAGAGGGGCTAATAGAAGGCAACAGGAACTTGGTCACTATAACATCAGCTGTTCACATTACGACCCACCAGAAAGACCACCAGTGAGCAGTCATGTAGGCAAACATCTTTGTTTCTCTTTCCATCCTTCCTACCAAAAAAGGAAGCCCCAGGAGCTATGGGAACGAAAGCAGACCGTACTTCCGCGCTCCAAGCTGTTGGAGATAGAAGTCTAGTCTACACTGGGGGTGGCGTGCTGACATGGTAAGGGGAGCCTTGTGTCAAATACAGGACTGAAGTTTTAAAACACACAATGAAACCGAGTCTTCACCAAAAGGATGCTGTCTTGGTAACGGATATCGACCGACAAACTATAGGTTTGGACTGTGTATCATTAAGGGAGCCCACCAGTAGGCAGGAAAGCACATGTTTAAATACAGTTGGTAGTAATTACCGGAACAATAAAGTCGTTTCGTCTATGCCTCAATGAGCTGATATTACTCAATCAAACTATCCACACTATAGTCACCACCCCAAGTCCCAGCTTGTGACTCATAGAGAGGAATGATAGTCAGTGGACACATGGGATCATGAAAGTGGAAGGGAGGGTGCTCAGTGCAGCCTAAGGAGAGGGATACAGGATCTAATTTGGTCTCTGCGGGTCAGAATTACAATATACAGCTTGGCGTGTTAAAGTTAGAAAAACAGCGTTGTATTATTGTGGCAATAAGGGAAGCTGGTATCTTTGGAAAAAATCTTTTATACTAAAGCATGATTTGTTTAAGTTCTCAGTTAAGTTGGAGTTGAAAATAATATGATTCCATGATGTTTTTCTTTTTTGTTGTTATTGGGGGGGGGGATTTTTTTGTTTGTTTGTTTTTTTATTTTTGAGAGAGAGAGAGCACGCACACCCATGCAACTGGGGGAGAGGCAGAGAATCTTTTTTTTAATGTTTTATTTATTTTTGACAGAGAGCGAGAGAGACAGAGCATGAGCGGGGGAGGGTCAGAGAGAGAAGGAGACACAGAATCTGAAGCAGGCTCCAGGCTCTGAGCTGTCAGCACAGAGCCCGACGCGGGGCTCGAACTCACAGACCGCGAGATCATGACCTGAGCTGAAGTCGGACGCTCAACCGACTGAGCCCCCCAGGCGCCCCAAGAGGCAGAGAATCTTAAGCAGGCCTCATGCCCACCAGAGAGCTGAACTCGGGGCTCAAACTCATGACCGCGACATTATGACCTGGGCGGAAATCAAGAGTCGGACGCTTAAACGACTGAGCCACCCAGGCGCCCCTTCCATGATATTTTTTCTGGGTCTGCCTCTAAAATAGTCTGCTATGCTGTAGCCCACCCCCAATATCGAGTAGAGCGGTCTAACCTGTGCCCGAAGCACCTAGATTTTAGTCTTTACAGTTCCCCAGCAAGAACCAAGGAGCCTTGGAAAGTTTTCTGATTCTATATCCTGGAGCAAGGATCATTCAGATGGGTGTGGGGTATCACTTTGTTGCCAGAAAGAAAGTATGCCTCCAAGGTGATCCAACGCAATTTAAAGGATAAAGGAGCCAGTTGAAAGGGCTCCCACTGAGCAAATTGTGACAATTAGAAAGACAGCAATAGTTCTCTGCACAACCCTATGAGGCATACTGAAAAAAGGAAAAGAAAAAAAGGCAGGTACAACTTTTTAATGATGTTTACAGTATGTTGACAAAGCCAAAACGATGTATATACTATATTCAAGTTTTGAATATGACATCAAAACTTGATCATTGCAAATCAAACGGCTAAAAGACGGATTGCAATCTTGGCAGGGGATTCAGCATCGCATCAATTCTCCTCAGGAAATGAAAAATTGTGGAAGATTTACTGTTAAAAAAAAAAAAAACCCACAGAGGTTTGGGAAGTCCAATTATCCCCACCGATACTCAACCTAATAAACGAACTCATGATGAATCACCCCGGAAATCATTCTGGACCCGTCCTGGGCAAGAACATACCACTGAAAGTTTGACCCAGAGCACTGCAGCATGAAGTGACTTGAGAGGATGGTTCTGGACACCTGGGTTGGGAGACAACATTTGTAATGTCAGGATGAATAAAGAAATTTACCTGAATTGGTACCTGGGTGCCGGTTAGGTTATCTGTAATAAGGAGTTTCATTCCACTGTTTGAAAGATTTTGCTTACTGGATTTGAAAGGCTGCAGTCTGAGGAGAGTGTATTTAAAAGAATCAGCTCAATTAAATTTGAAAGTATGGTTGGAAATGTCTAAGGGAATTTGATCAATTAAGTACAGGAGGGATGTGATATAATTAAGGAAGATTTAATCTGTAAAGCCCATACTTAATTAAAAGGTAATCACAGAACAAGTAGAAAAAAATTCTTATTTTATTTTAAAAAAATACTAGATTTCTTACTAAGATTATATTTGTAAATTGAGGTTCTCGGCTTAGAAGACATGGGATATTGGAGCTTGCTATTTAAAATTTTTTTTTCTACATTTATTTATTTTTGAGACAGAGAGAGACAGAGCATGAACGGGGGAGGGTCAGAGAGAGAGGGAGACACAGAATCCGAAACAGGCTCCAGGCTCTGAGCTGTCAGCACAGAGCCCGACGCGGGGCTTGAACCCACGGACCGCGAGATCATGACCTGAGCCGAAGTTGGACACTCAACCGACTGAGCCACCCAGGCACCCCTGGAGCTTGCTATTTTAATCAACTAAATAATAATCAAAATACAATGAACTTTTAAATATTTCTATCATGCCCAAAAGCCCCCTCAGAACTTTTTTTTCAGAATTTTTTTTTAATGAAGAAATAGAAGACCCGAGTAGACCAATAACAAGAAAGGAGATTGAATCAGTGATTTAACATCTCCCCACAAAAGGGGCACCTGGTTGGCTCAGTAGGGTAAGCATCTGACTCTTGGTTTCAGCTCAAGTCATGATCTCACAGTTTGTGAATTCAAGCCGCACATCCAGCTCCACACTTGGAATTCTCTCTCTCCCTCTCTCAAAATAAATAAACTTAAAAAAATGAAAACATAAAATCTCCCCACAAAGAAAAGCTCTGGAGCTGATGGTCTCACTGGTCTATTTGGTTTTAAATATTCTACCAAGGGGGTGCCTGGGTGGCTCAATCGATTAAGCTCCTGACTTTGGCTCAGGTCATGATCTTCCAGTTCATGGGTTTGAGCCCCGAGTCAGGCTCTGTGCTGACAGCTCGGAGCCTGGAGCCTGCTTTGGATTCTGTGTCTCCCCCTCTCTCTCTGCCCCTCCCCTGCTCACGCTCTCTCTCTCTCAAAAATAAACAAACATTAAAAAAAATTTTTAAGAGATAATACCAATCTTTCTTTTCTCGAATGTTTTCCAAAGGGGGAACACTTCGTAACTCATTCTGTGGGTCAGGATTACCCCAATTCCAAAGCCAGACAAAGATACTACAAGAAAAATTCAACAAGTATCCCTTGTGAATACTGATGCAAGAGCCCTCAACAAAATTCTAGTAAACGGATTCAGCACATTAAAAGGACTATACACCAAAACCACATGGGATTTATTCCTGCAATGCAAGGATGGCTCAACATATCAACATAACCGATCGACATAATACACCACATTAACAAAATAAAGAAAAAAAGCCAATTGATCATCTCAACTTATATAAAATTTGGCACACAACTGTTAGATGGTAGAGGAGGGTCAGTAAGTACTGTGCCCTCCAGAAGGAGAAAGTGTTTCACTTTAATACTGAAACACAAAGCAAGCCACTTCATACTGGTTGCACACTTTACTGATGGGGGCAATCCGGAGGGCTGCCAATCCAAATGGTGCTAAGCAGTTATTCTCTGCCCATTTTCCACCAAGCCCTGACTGCAACCACAGCTTGTATAAATGGAGATGCCTGGTGGTGAGGTCCCAAGGTAGTTATCTAAAATAGTGCCACCTGTGCACCTGAGGGGCGTGCTACTAGTCATCTAAAGTGGAGTCATCTCTGGCAAGATGGAAGGCCAAAGATGGAGTCAGTGTTGTTAGCACGCCTGCACTCAACAAACTAGGAACAGAAGTAAACTGCCTCCACATAATAAAAAGCCATATGAAAAACCCACAGCAAACTTCATCCACAACGGTGAAGGACCAAAGGCTTTTCCTCTAAGATCTGGAACAAGACAAGGATGCCTGCTTTCACCAGTTGCATTTAACATAGTACTAAAAGTCCTAGTCAGAGCAATTCAGTTAGGCAAGGAACAGAAAGAAAAGGCATCCAACTAGAAAGGAAGAAGTAAAGTTATCTCTGTTTGCAGATGATATATGGTCTTATATGTAGAAAACCCTAAAGATTACACACACACACACACACACACACACAGTTAATAAATGAAATTTAGCAAAGTAGCAGGATACAAAGTCAACACAAAATTCAATTGCTATCCACTAACAATAAACAATCTGAAAAGGAAATTATGAAAATAAGTCCATTTACAATAGCAAGAAAAAGAACAAAATACTTAGGAATTAACTAAAAAGGTGAAAGGCTTATATAATGATGAAAACTACAAAATATTGCTGAAAGAAATTAAAGACATAAATAAATGGAAACACATCCCATGTTCATGAATTGGGAGATTTCACATTGTTAAGATGTCAGTACTATTCAAAGAAAACTACAAATGCAATGTATCAAAATCCCAATGACATTTTTAACAGAAATAGGAAAACCCATCCTAAAATTTATAGGGAATCTCAAGGGATCCCAAATAGCCAAAACAATGTTGCCAAAGAACAAAGTTGAAGGACTCACACATCCCGATTTCAAAACTTACTACAAAGCTGCAGCAATCAAAACAGTATGGTGCTAGCATAAAGACAGACCAATACAATAAAAGAGAGAATCTGGAAGTAAACCCTCATATATATAGCCAAATGATTTTTGACAAGGATGCCAAGACCATTCAATGAGGACAGAACAGTCTTTTCAACAAATGGTGCTGGGAAAACTGAATATCCACATGCAAAAGAATGAAATTGGACCCTTACTTAACACTGTATGCAAAAAATTAATTCAAACCAGATCAAAGACCCAAATGTAAGACCTAAAACGATAAAAACTTTTAGAAGAAAACACGGTTGTCCTATGGTGATAGGGCTTCCTGGTGCTGGATTTGGCAATGATTTTTTGGATATGACACCAGAGGCATAGGCAACAGGAGAAAATAGACAAATTGGACTTCGTGACAATTTTCAAACTCTATAAAAAAACAAAAACGAAAACAAAACCAAAAACATCAAATGACAATGTCCACAGACTAAAAAGGGAACCAACAGAATGAGAGAAAATATTTGCAAATCATATATCTCATAAGGGATCAACATCCAGAGTCTTTTGAGAACTCCTAAAACTCAACAAGAACACAACAACAAAAAACAACCCAATTAAAAAATGGGCAAAGCACCTGAATAGACATTTCTCCAAAGAAGATATATGAATGACCAATAAGCACAGGAAAAGATGCTCAATATCACTAATTATTAGGAAAGTGCAAATCAAAACTATGAGATAACTATCTCACACTAATTATGATGGCCTCTATCAAAAAATCCCAGAAAACAGCAATTGTTGGAGAGGATGTAGAGAAATTGGAGCCCTTGTGCACTGTTGATGAATGTAAACAGTATAGCCTTTGTGAGAAACAGTACGGTGGTCCCTCAGAGAGAAAAAATAGAATTGCCATTTCATCTAGCAATTCACTTCTAGGTCTATATAAAAGATTTGAAAGCAGGGTCTTAGAGAGATATTTGTACCCTCACGTTCATAACCGCACTATTCACAATAGCCAAAAGGTGGAAGCAACTCAATGCCTATCAGCTGATGAATGGATAAACACATTGTGGTGCATACATACAATCGAATCTTTTTCAGCCTTAAAAAGAAAGGAAATCCTGTCACACGCTTTAACACGCACAAAACTTGAGGACATTGTGCTGCATTACATTACCCAGTCACAAGGAGACGAATACTGTATGTTTCCACTTGTATGAGATACTTAGTAAAAATTATAGAGACAGAAATTACAAGGGTGGTTGTCAGGGACTAGGGGGTAGGGGAGATAGGGAGTTTTTAGGTATAGAGCTTCGGTTTTACAAGATGAATTATGGAGATGTATAGTGGTGATGCTTGTACAACATGATGAATGTATGTATAAAGACCACTGAACTGTACAACTTAAAAATATGTGTGTTTTACCACCATCGAAAAATACCAACCACCAGATGCCCTGTAATCTGTCATTCCCTGGGTGCTTATCCCTATATGTTTATTTCCTCTTTATACCCTAATCTAGTCCCAATCATGCACCCCTTGCAAGCCTCCCAAACATCACTGCAACCTTTAGGATGCTTGGTCCGCCATCAGCAAATTCCACATACCTTCACCTCCTTCTCTGAACATTTGTTTCTCTTGCTTGCTTTCACCAAAGCTTGGCTCTCTTTTGTGAGGATACCATAACTTCCTCCCACACCCTGCGGAAATCAGGATAGAGCAGGCATCCTCTTTGCCCCCATGGCCATTTCCTTCACAAACCTCAGCTCCTGTGACATCCGTGCTGTCAGACCATTCCGATACACCGCCAGCCTTGCTACTATGATCCACCCACCTCCTAGTCACTCTCTGTCTCCTTCTTGAATTATTTGAGCACCTGGACCCTTGCATTCTTTAACACTCTCCTTTGCACCATTCTTGCCAACTTCAACATTGGCAGAGACAATCCACCCAAGACCTTGGCCTCTTGTAACTGAGCCTCCTGTTTTGATTGTACCTCAGATGTAATTTATAGAGGTGACCAAGGGGCAACATGGAAAGGTCAACGCCATTGAAAGAAGTATTTATTATTTACATTTCCTGAGAGGAGGGAGCACATCATGCCACGTGGGGCAACATGGGAAGTAGCGGGGTCAGTCAGGAAGCAAAAGGAACATGTAGAAGGCATGGCCCCGAACCTCTACTGTGGTTTCCATGGGAAGGAATGGTGAGGCAGGGTAGGGAAGTTTAAAGAAGTTAAAGATTGGATAGTTTGAATAATTTTGGCCGCCTCTGGGATTACAGGGATGGTCTCTAGTTGTCCAGTACCTGACTCAAGGGTCATTCATTTAGGGCAGGGGACATACTGGCATGGTGTGTGAGAGCTGAAGGAAATGGTCGGGGGTACGGTTGGTTTCCCATGTGAAAGGTATGTTTATGGGCAGAGTAGAGGGAGTCACTTGTTCTCTCTAGGAATTAGCTAGTCCTGGGAGGGGCAGTCTTTCCAGCATTAGCAAGACCCCTAAATTGTCAAAATATCATTAAATATGGAAAATTTTTTTAAACACACAAGTCATACACCTCCTCAATTCTCTGTAACCTTTCGCCTCACCATAGCCATTGACTCCCACAGTCATACTCTTTTTTTTATTCAGAAATTTTTTCTTAATGTTTATTTATTTTTGAGAGGGAGAGAGAGACAGAGTGTGAGCAGGGGAGGGCCAGAGAGAGAGGGAGACACAGAATCAGAAGCAGGCTGCAGGCTCCAGGCTCTGAGCTGTCAGCACAGAGCCCGATGCGGGGCTCGAACCCACGAGTCGTGAGATCATGACCTGAGCCAAAGTCAGACGCTTACCCGACTGAGCCACCCAGGCGCCCTTCACAGTCATACTCTTGACCTTGCCATCACCAATATTGACACCACTTCTGAAGTGTCCATTTCCAACCTCCCCCCTTCTAATCACCACCTCCTTATACTTCTACACGCCTTACTATGGTGACCCCATTCCAACAATCCTTACATTCCACTGGGACGATGATCTTGCCACTCCTTCCTTCTGCAAAGGGCCTAGAAACAGTGCTAAGTGCACATGGTATCCACCATGTCCGTGGTTAGCACATAAATCATCCCGTGGGCCCTCACTGTCCTCTTCTCTAGCCTAGAGTTCATGGTCCATCACTATATAACCACCTCTTTGCAAACGCCCTCCCCTCCCTCGTTCATTTCTCCCCACTCTACACCTGACTGGCAAACTCTACCTCTGGCTAAACCCCTCAACTATCCATCCACCCATCCCTGCACCTGAGCATCTGAACATTATTGTAGAAAATCACACCACCATATTAACTGCCCTCACGCTGTGTTTTTGACCCAGATCCCAAATGGGCACTCAACAATCATTACAGGGTCCAGGTGGGCTCTTTCCTCCTCTTCAGGTGGAAATTTCACATCTTTTCTGCTTTCTTCATACATTCCCCACCCTGTCCCCACTACACTCTCAGCTGATGAGCTGGCTCCATGTGTCACCAAGAAAACAAAGAAGCAATCAGGTAAGAACAGCCTCACCTTCCCCCCTCTGAAATCACTAGCCTGGGCCCATTGACCACAGCTTCCCTCTCCCCCCTCCCCCCCCCCGCCCCCGACCTGCTTTATTGAAATATAACTGGCATATAACATGTAAGTTTGGGGCACCTGGGTGGCTCAGTTGGTTAAGCATCCGACTTCAGCTGAGGTCATGCTCTCATCCTGGGTTCGAGCCCTGCATCAGGCTCCACACTATCGGTGATGAGGGATTCTCTCTCTCTTGCTTTCTCTCTGCCCCTCCTCCACTCGCGCTTTCTCTCTCTCTCTCTCTCTCTCTCTCAAAAATAAGTAAAGAAATCTTTTTAAAGAATCTTGTAAGTTTAAAGTTAGAATGTGTTGATTTGTTAGCAGCTTTATCTTGTTACGGTGAAGAATTCCTGAAGAATTCCCACTCATGCCCTGGACCCCAACCCCTCTCACCTACCCAAGGAATTCTTTCCCACAGGGATCCCCTCTCTCTGGCATCATCAATTTGTCTCTCTCAGTGAGATCCTCTCAATACACTATATCTCAGTGAGATCATTATCATATAAACACGGCGAACAACACAAAGCCTCTTAGACCCCATCCTTCACAGCTAAGAGGGTTGTCTGTGTTCCTAGGAGTACAATTGCCAGATCACATAGAAATTCTACGCTTAACTTTATGAGGAACCGCCAGACCGTGTTCTCTAGTGGCTGGCCCGTTTTACATTCCCACCAGTAACGTATGAGAGCTTCAGTCTCTCCGCATCCTCGCACTTGTTACTTTCTGTCGGTTTGTTTTGTTTTTATGGCCGTCCCAGTGGGTGAAATAGTATCTCATTGTGGATTTGACTTGTATTTCCCTAATGAGGAAGGATGCTGAGCATCTTTTTATGTGCTTGTTGGCCATTTGTGAATCTTCTTTGGAGAAGTGTCTATTCAAGTCATTTGCCCACTTTTTTTTTTTTCCTGTAAGTTTTTCAATGTTTATTTTTGAGAGAGAAACAGAGTACAAGCAGGGAGGGACAGAGAGAGAGAGAGAGACAGAGGGAGACAGAATCTGAAGCAGGCTCCAGGCTCTGAGCTGTCAGCACAGAGCCCGACGCAGGGCTCGAACCCACAAACCATGAGATCACGACCTGATGGAAGTCAGACACTTAACCAACCGAGCCATCCAGGTGCCCCAATTTGCCCACTTTTAAATTAGGTTGTCTTTTTGTTGTGGAGTTGTTACAAGTTCTTTTTTTTAAATTTATTATTATTTTTTTTAATTTTTTTTTCAACGTTTATCTATTTTTGGGACAGAGAGAGACAGAGCATGAACGGGCGAGGAGCAGAGAGAGAGGGAGACACAGAATCAGAAACAGGCTCCAGGCTCCGAGCCATCAGCCCAGAGCCCAACTCGGGGCTCGAACTCACAGACCGCGAGATCGTGACCTGGCTGAAGTCGAACGCTTAACCGACTGCACCACCCAGGCGCCCCATGTTACAAGTTCTTATATATTCTGGAAACTAGGCCCTTATTATATCTATGATTTGCCAATATTTTCTCATTCTGTGGACTGTTTTTTTTTTGTTTTTTTTTTTTTAATTTTTTTTTTCAACGTTTATTTATTTTTTGGGGACAGAGAGAGACAGAGCATGAACGGGGGAGGGGCAGAGAGAGAGGGAGACACAGAATCGGAAACAGGCTCCAGACTCTGAGCCATCAGCCCAGAGCCTGATGCGGGGCTCGAACTCACGGACCGCGAGATCGTGACCTGGCTGAAGTCGGACACTTAACCGACTGCGCCACCCAGGCGCCCCTGGACTGTTTTTTCACTTTCTCGATAATGTTCTTTGATGCCCAAATTTTTTAATTTGATGAAGTTCAATTGATCAGCGTACTTTCAAATACACATTTAACAAAACACATTTTATTTGGAAATTTCCAAACGTACACAGAGCACAGGATAACGAACTCCCTCCTAAACCGGTCATGAAGCTTCAACAACTACCGACATTTCGTTGCTGTTTCATCTATGCCCCTGGTTTTTGTTTTCATGGCGGTGGTTTTGTTTTGGTTGTAATATTTTGAACTAAATAGCATGTCGTTGCACCTCTAGATACTTCAATATGCATCTCTAACTGACAAGGACTTTTTGGTTTACATAAATATCTTCCTTCATCCCACCTAACAAAACAAACAATTCATTAATATTACCTAATATTCACTCCATATTCAGATCTCCCCAGATGTCTCAAAGGTGTCTTTCTTTTACACTTAACCTATTGATTCAGGATCCCAACAAAAGCCACATCTTGCATTTAACTGCTATGTCTTTCACATCTCTTATTTTGTGAATGTCTCCTTTCCCTTGTTTTTTGTGCCATTGATTTGTTAGAAAGACCACATCATCTGCCCTGTAGGCTATCCCACCTTCGGAATCTAGCTGAGGTCACATATTGAAGCGTGTTATAGCATCATTTACACACGAACAAATGAGCAGCCAGAGTTGGCGTCAGAAACAGAACAGATCCCAGTAATAATAGCTAATAGCTATTTGGTACAAACTATGCGAGACATCATACGTACATGAACCCATTGAATCCTCACAGTAATCCTAGGAGCTAGGTGGTACTCTCATCCCGTGTTATTGATGAGAACACTAGGCCCAGAAAGGTTAACTTGCCCAGAGTCACACGGCTAGTAAGGGGTAGAGCCAGGATGTACCCCCAGCAGTCTAGCGTCAGCCTCTGTGCACTGCACTATTTCTAGATTTACATCTGGTCACAGAACCTTTTACGACAGACTTTCAAGGCCAAGGTTGAGGGGAAACCCCCAAG